>NW_026782095.1:0-402999 GCF_031769215.1 Ylistrum balloti
ACCGATCACAAGCATGTATATATACCAATCACAAGCATGTATACCAGTCACAAGCATGTATATACCAGTCACAAGCATGTATATACCAGTCACAAGCATGTATATACCAGTCACACTCTTGTATATACACAAGTCGCAATCATGTATATACACCGATCACAAGCATGTATATACCAGTCACAAGCATGTATATACCCAAGTCACAATCATGTATATACACAAGTCACAATCATGTCAATACCAGTAGCTTGTATATACACCAGTCACAAGCATGTATACACCAGTCACAAGCATTTATATACCAGTCACTAGCATGTATATACCAGTCACAAGCATGTATATACACAGTCACAAGCATATATACACCAGTCACAAGCATGTATATACACGATCACAAACATGTATATATACCAGTCACAAGCATGTATATACACCGATCACAAGCAGGTATATACACCAGTCACAAGCATGTATACACCAGTCACAAGCATGTATATTCACCAGTCATGAGCATGTATATATACAAGTCACAATCATGTATACACCAGTCACAAGCATGTATATACACCAGTCACAAGCATCACAAGCATATATATACCAGTCACAAGCATGTATATATAGTCACCATATATCACAAGCATGTATATACACCAGTCACAAGCATGTATACACCAGTCACAAGCATGTATATACACCAGTCACAAGCATGTATATACACCAGTCACAAGCATGTATACACCAGTCACAAGCATGTATATACACCAGTCACAAGCATGTATATACACCAGTCACAAGCATGTATACACCAGTCACAAGCATGTATATACACCAGTCACAAGCATGTATATACACCAGTCACAAGCATGTATATACACCGGTCATGAGCATGTATATACACCAGTCACAATCTTGTATATATACCAGTCACAAGCATGTATATATACCAGTCACAAATTTATATATACCAGTCACAAGCACGTATATACACAAGTCATAAGCATATATATACACCAGTCACAAGCATGTATATACACCAGTCACAATCTGGTATATACACCAGACACAAGCATGTAGCATGTATATACACCAGTCACAAGCATGTATATACACCAGTCACAAGCATGTATATACACCAGTATATCACAAGCATGTATGTATATACACCAGTCACAAGCATGTATATGTATATACACCATCACAAGCATGTATATACACTGATCACAAGCATGTATACACCAGTCACAAGCATGTATATACACCAGTCACAAGCATGTATATACACCAAGCATGTCACAAGCATGTATATACACCAGTCACAAGCATGTATATACACCAGTCACAAGCATGTATATATACCAGTCACAAGCATGTATATACACCAGTCACAATGTATATACATCACAAGTATATACACCAGTCACAAGCATATATATATACCAGTCACAAGCATGTATATATACCCATCACAAGGATGTATATATACCAGTCACAAGCATGTATATACACCAGTAACAAGCATGTATATACCAGTCACAAGCATGTATTTACACTGATCACAAGCATGTATACACCAGTCACAAGCATATATACACACCGATCAGAAGCATGTATATACACCAGTCACAAGCATGTATATACACCAGTCACAAGCATGTATATACATCAGTCACAATCTTGTATATACACCAGACACAAGCATGTATATACACCAGTCTCAAGCATGCATATACGCCATTCACAATCTTGTATATATACCAGTCACAAGCATGTATACACCAGTCACAAGCATGTATACACCAGTCACAAGCATGTATATATACCAGTCACAATATATATATATACCAGTCACAAGCATGTATATATACCAGTCACAAATTTATATATACAGCAGTCACAAGCATCTATATACACAAGTCATAAGCATATATATACACCAGTCACAAGCATGTATATACACACAGTCACAAGCATGTATATAAAGGAGTCACACGCATGTATATACACCTGTCACTAGCATATATATACCAGTCACAAGCATGTATATACACCAGTCACAAGCATGTATATACACCATCACAAGCATGAATATACACCAGTCACAAGAATGTATATACACCAATCACAAGCATGTATATACCAGTCACAAGAATGTATATACACCAGTCACAAGCATGTATATACACCGATCACAAGCATGTATATACACCAGTCACAAGCATGTATATACCAGTCACAAGCATGTATATACACCAGTCACAATCATCTATATATACCAGTCACAAGCATGTATACACCAGTCACAAGAATGTATACACCAGTCACAAGAATGTATATACACTAGTCACAAGCATATATATACCAGTCACAAGCATGTATATACCAGTCACAAGCATGTATATACCCGTGTCACAAGCCTGTATATACACCAGTCACAAGCATGTATATACACCAGTCACAAGCATGTATATACACCAGCCACAAGCATGTATATACACCAGTCACAGTCATATATATATACCGATCACAAGCATGTATATATACAAGTCACAAGCATGTATATACACCAGTCACAGGCATATATATATACCGATCACAAGCATATATACACACCGATCAGAAGCATGTATATACACCGATCACAAGCATGTATATACACCAGTCACAAGCATGTATATACACCATGTATATATCACAAGCATATATATATACACATGGGTCACAAGCATGTATATACACCAGTCACAAGCATATATATAAGCATGTATATACACCTGTCACAAGCATGTATATACCAGGCACAATCTTGTATATACACCTGTCACAAGCATGTATATATATACACTGATCACAAGCATGTATACACCAGTCACAAGCATGTATATACACCAGTAACAAGCATGTATATACCAGTCACAAGCATGTATATACAGAAGTCACAATCATCTATATATACCAGTCACAAGCATGTATACACCAGTCACAAGCATGTATATATACCAGTCACAAGTTTATATATACCAGTCACAAGCATGTATATACACCAGTCACATGTATATATATATACCAATCACAAGAATGTATACACTGATCACAAGCATGTATACACCAGTCGAAAGCATGTATTTACACTGATCACAAGCATGTATACACCTGTCACAAACATATATATACACCGATCACAAGCATGTATACACCAGTCACAAGCATGTATATACACCAGACACAAGCATGTATATACACCAGTCACAAGCATGTTTATATACCAGTCAGAAGCATGTATATACCCAAGTCACAAGCCTGTATATACACCAGTCACAAGCATATATACACTCCGATCAGAAGCATGTATAAGCATGTATATACACCGATCACAAGTATATACACCAGTCACAAGCATGTATATACACCAGTCATAATCTTGTGTATACACCAGACACAAGCAACACCAGTCCAAGCATGTATTAACAACAGACACAAACATGTATATACCCCAATCACAAGAATGTATATATACAAGTCACAAGCATGTATATACACCAGTCACAGGCATATATATATACCGATCACAAGCATGTATATACACCGATAACAAGCATGTATATACACCAGTCACAAGCATATATATACCAGTCAAAAGCTTGTATATACACCAGTCACATGCATGTATATACACCAGTCACAACCATGTATATACCAATCACAAGCTTGTATATACCAGTCACAAGGATGTATATACCAGTCACAAGCATGTATATACCCAAGTCACAAGCATATATACACACCGATCAGAAGCATGTATATACACCGATCACAAGCATGTATATACACCAGTCACAAGCATGTATATACACCAGTCACAAGCATGTATATACACCAGTCACAATCTTGTAAATACACCAGACACAAGCAACACCAGTCCAAGCATGTATTAACAACAGACACAAGCATGTATATACACCAATCACAAGAATGTATATACACCAGTCACAAGCATGTATATACATCAGTAACAGGCATGTACATATACCAGTCACAAGCATGTATATACACCGGTCATGAGCATGTATATACACCAGTCACAATCTTGTATATATACCAGTTACAAGCATGTATATATACCAGTCACAAATTTATATATACCAGTCACAAGCATGTATATACACCAGTCACAGGCATATATAAATACCGATCACAAGTATGTATACACTGATCACAAGCATGTATGCACCGATCACAAGCATGTATGCACCGATCACAAGCATGTATATACACTGATCACAAGCATGTATACACCTGTCACAAGCATGTATATACACCGATCACAAGCATGTATATACACTGATCACAAGCATGTATACACCTGTCACAAGCATGGATATACACCGATCACAAGCATGTATATACACCAGTCACAAGCATGTATATACCAGTCACAAGCATGTATATACACCAGTCACAAGCATGTATACACCTGTCATAAGCATGTATACACTGATCACAAGCATGTATGCACCGATCACAAGCATTTGTATACACCGATAACAAGTACGAATATACACAAGTGACAAGCATGTATATACACCGATCACAAGCATGTATATACACCAGTCACAATCTTGTATATACACAAGTCGCAATCATGTATATACACCAGTTACAAGCCTGTATATACACCAGTCACAAGCATATATACACACCGATCAGAAGCATGTATATATACCGATCACAAGCATGTATATATACCAATCACAAGCATGTATACACCAGTCACAAGCATGTATATACACCAGTCACAAGCATGTATATACCAGTCACAAGCATGTATATACACCAGTCACAATCATCTATATATACCAGTCACAAGCATGTATACACCAGTCACAAGAAGGTATTTACACTGATCACAAGCATGTATACACCTGTCATAAGCATGTATACACTGATCACAAGCATGTATGCACCGATCACAAGCATTTGTATACACCTGTCACAAGTATGTATATACACCGATCACAAGCATAATAGGAGAAATAAAGGAGTAGTTTTATAATGCATTTTCCATTGAGATGAAGCTAATTGGAACCAATTTGGTCAGAAGCATCCATTGGTGAAGGGGATCCAATTTTTTATTGACTGAGGGTTTGACCCATTGGCGGCAGAGAGGTGGGGCCCAGAAGGGGATATAGAGGTAAAGGTTTAATTCTTTTGTTTTTCTTTTTTGCAAATTTTGTCAGTCTTCATCCTGGAAACATATCAGCCAAATATCATGCCTCTAGAACTTTTAGTTCATGAGAAGAATTTGACAGAAGATGCCGGACAAGGGACAGAAGATTGATGCCGAGCCAAGGCATAAGCTCACTCAGGTGAGCTAATAAAGGGTTGGTCCAACACTCCGGAGGCACAGGTGCAGGGACAAAGAGGAGAAATAGAGGAATATCTTTAAAGTCATTCTTTTTGTTTGGATTAAGGTATATAAAATTTTGATCATATGCATCCTTTTTGGAAGGAATATCTTTCTGAGGAAAGGGAACCAGTGTCGTATAAATGCTGGGTCTGGTTCCACAGGTACTAAGGGGGCATGCCCAAAAGAGGAAATATGAAACTCTTTCTTTGGTAGACAGGATTTTCTCCTAATTTGTTTTGAAGCCTCCTAAGGTGAATGGAACTTTTGTATGAACTAGGCATGACTCCACTAGAAGTAGAGTGGAGAGGCTCAATTGGAAACAAATCTTTATTTTCATTTTCCTTTTCCTTTGGGCCGCTTTTAAATGGAAGCCATTAGCAAAGCCTTTCATATCTGTTTATTCCAACAAGAGGTCCACGGCATTAACAGTCACGTAATATAAACAATCCTGAATATAAAGGTTGAAACTTTTAAGTGTCATACAAAAAAACAGTGATCTTGATAATAGTTAGCCAGTGTCACTAAATGCACACCATCAAAACTGTCATCCTATACTAATAATTCTTACAAAGTTATTTCCAATGGAAAATAAATGTTATGCTCAAAAATGCAAATTTTCCATCAAAAGATAGTAAAGCTAAACTCCTCTCCAGGGTAAAATATCAGACCCTTTTTGGTAAAGCACCTTCAGATGCTTCCATCCTTGAAGAGCATTTGATTTTTCCATATCTGAATGTTCAGAAAATTTTTGAAATCCGAGTCAATTTTATCCAATATGGCATCACCCATCAGCCCCTAAAGGTCAGTGAGGATCAATATGGGCATACCATCAAGCTGTCATTGTTCACTCATAATTCTAACCAAGTTCACAACTAAAGACACTTGCATCCATAAAGAGCATTTGATACTAACATATCTGAGTGTTGAGAAGCTTTTTGAAATTGAGTCAATTTAACTCATTTGACCTCCCAACATTCAGGCCCCTGTGGGGTGGGGATGGTATAATTCTCTTGTTTTGTTCATCTTAGGCCAGGGAAGGTTTATGCAAAATTTCATTGAAATTGGTTCCAGGTTTTTGAGAAGTTGATAAATGTGAAAATTCAGACGAAAATAGTCCAGGCATGCCGTTTGAAAATATGGTACACTCGTATCCTCCCTGGCCACTGATATGTGTTGACGCAGGCCATGTGACCTCAAAAAATGATAACACAACTGTAGTATAGTGACAAGTTTAATTATACCATTATTACAAAATACATATCTGATAGATTCTTACTTACAATGTTCAGTTACAGATCCTACTACTTGTAATGTGTATGTTAAATGTTTCCAGAATAAATACCTGGTAGATATGGTAATTAACTGAATTGGACAGGGAAGGAGATGGACTAGATCTAGAGCAAGTTGTCCTTTGATACATAAAGTTACATCAAGCTAGAAGAATCATTGCATTCTCATTTTTCTATCAGGTATTAAAAATTTCTTTTTAATCATTTGCAAAAAAAAATGCAAAGTTTAACCAATACCTTAAAACATGAAGGGAAGATTAGCATGAACACTGCAGTTTCTATACCAGTTTATGTTGACATTTACCTAAGCAATCATCGTAATATACTGCTGATACACATAAGCTAAAGCTACTACAAAATATTCAAACAAAATCTATGCTCAGGCATCATCTACAGCACAGCATGATGGCATTACAGTGGATGGTATCTACAAGGTCAAGGTCATATATGGGGGGATGGGGGCATGATCGTGATCGATTTGTAACTTCTGTTCCTGAGTACAAACTTTGTTATAAATGCTTCATGCTCCATGTCAATAAAACTGCCCTCTTCTTCACATCAAACATTCACATCTTGTCATTCTCTGATTTTATTAATCATATGTGATGTAAATAGAGATCAAAGTTTCTATGATTAAATGTTGACATAGCACTAACACAGTTGAAATATCATGGGTACACAACCAGTCCTTTAAGTTCTCATTAAAAATGGCTGTTTTATGTATATATGATCCTTATGTTACTGCAAAATGATTTTCGTAGGTTTAATGACTAATGTAGATTTGGCAGTTAGGTTCGTACAGAGTTTCTGTGTAAAAAGTACACATGTATCACCAATTCTAGATGTAGAACCAACATTATGCTTTCTATTTTTACTTTCATTTCTCTGAAATACATGATTTCAATGCAGTACTTTTACCTTAATTTGACTGTAATTGAAGCTATCATACATGAATAAATGACAACAGAAATTACAAAAGAAGTAAAAATTAATGTTCATCATGTTTACTTACAAGTTTTGGAGCCATATTGATATAAGAATTCCATTAAGTATGCATAGTTGAGTGTCTGCATTATATGTATTTTTATTTCAAGTTATTCAAAAGAGAGACACTTTCTTCTGATAATGTTGAAACCATGGCTTAATCTTTTCCTACAATGAAACCAACATGGACAGCTTCCCATCAATCACCCTATTGTGAATTTTCCATTTCTAGAAAGTAACAGTCCCGCATCCCCATACCTTTGGTGTTAACATGTTGCAATTATTCAATATTTAAGGGCCTGTTCCCATGATCATGATTTTCATGTAAGAAATCATCAACTGACAGACTAACTTGTTACAGAGTTTCAAAAGATGCATTTTGATGAAAATTATGAGGAAGTTTTACAATCATCACAGTGATCTCATTGAAAATTTTCTATTTCTTATTGCAAAAAGGATGTATTTGCCTGTTGGTTCCATTCTTGTACATGCTGTTTCCATTTGAGAATGTGTTATTACTTATTTGGATTGACCAAGATTTTACATGGCGGGTGTCATCAAAGCAGAAGACACTCTTCAAGGGCACCTGGTCTTACAATTGTACTTTTTCAGGTGTCTTTTGTTCACATTTTAACCCAATTTTATTCACTTTGAGTTTGGGTTATGACTATGTTGACATTTTGATATTTCATTGTTGTTCTTGCAGAAGAATGTATGTTACAAGTTTCAAATGATACAGTAGCAGTTCAAAACACAGAGTGTAAATATTCATGTCTGTTCAGATTTGAATTTACTGAAAATGAACACAATATGTCAACCTAAACACTGTTCAGTTTCAATGCCTATTGAAAAGACAAAATATGAACTCATTATCCTTCAAAATTGAAAAAAAAATGCTATTACTAGGAAGAACCACATATTGTTGACAGATTTTTAAATGGATGTGAGATTTCCTAGTCTCACCTTAGGCTTGGGACAAGGTGATTCCACTTTTATACCTATTGCATCATGGCAATGATGCAAAGCATTTGGATAACAAAAACAAATACCTAAGGCTAAGAGAAAAATGATCCTTCAGCCCTTGTTGGTGAGATTGGGGATCTTTGGGAAAGCTCCTGTTTGGTAACTTTATCAACAATACCCATCAGGTTTAGGTATCCTTTTCTCACCTATTAATCCATCAGAAACTGTCTATAAAGAATTAAGCATGAGTGGACATATGTGGCCAAATGAGTTGATGTTGTACAAAAAATACAATAGTAGTAAGTTAATAGTCATTTCTGTAAGGTAGCACTGTAAGGAGACTTTGAGAATGCCTAACCAAAGGGAGTTATTGTGTGGAAATAGATTTCATATCAGGAGTCACTGTGACCTTGAACTTTGACTTTCAGGTAAAACTCTTTCCACTAGGATGTACTAAAATTATAATTTGGTGTTACAGCAGCTAAACTAAATATACCAAATTGGTTCCAAAATAATAAAACTGTTCACTACCACCCTCATAACTGAAATTAACCTGTTCAGTGCTATTCAAAGTTACGGTTAAAGTATAAGATGTTAACAGACAACTGTACAACAGTCATTGAAGGATAGAAATAGCTGACACAATTTGTATACAGCTAAACACTACAACTAACATCAGATTTCAAAAAATTCCATTAAACACACATTTGTCTATATCTACTGAATTCTCACAGCACTCTAGGAGCTAAACCAAGAAAGTTTATGCAGCACATATTGTGGAGCTCATAACAAGAGGGCAAAAAAATATCAACAAACTCAAATAAATCTGTATCTTAACTACTGTTAGTGGCAGCTGTTAGTTGGACACCTTCACCCTCATAGAATATCCTGCAATCTCAAAATTTCTGACAGGAAATCATACATCTCTAATTGATCTATTCAGAGTAATACACAAGTTTAATTGGAGCCTTGAACTATTTTAGGTAAGAATGATGTTCAATCAGGTACTTTTTCCTTCAAAAATTTTTTTTTTTAACAAAATGTGGAGATCCTTACATAAAGACTATACACATTTGGTATGAACATCATAGGAATTGCACAGCTTGAAAGATATCTTCAACTAATTGATTGCAACTTTAGAAATAATCATTTAAAGTAAGTTGTAAAAAATAGAATACATTTGCTTAACAACAAGAAAAAATGGTCTAGCCAGTAAACCCATCGTATACAGTACAATATAACTATTGCATTGAACATACTCTAGTCAAAATACAGCAATCTGACATTACAACATTAACACCATGCAAACTCATATGTCAGAAAAGTTTGGCTTTTAAACTTATAACATTAAATCAATATATAGAAATGAAAATTTAGTCAATGTTTTCAAAAAAAATTTCAAATTTTACCATTCCAAAAAAGTGAAGTATTCAAAGAGTAATAGAGTTCATGCAGGTTAACAACATAAATGTGTTAGTTACTGTCTTCAAATCTCACACATATGAAATGTGAGTGTTAGATACGGTCTTCAAACCTATAACTTAGACAATAGAAGTAATGAAACACACATGAAATGTGCATATCAAGAATCTTTGTTAGTATTTCTACTAGTCATGTCTATTTAACACAAGAAGTTGTTAAATTAAAACATATCAAACTTTCTATCTTAAATAATTAAGATTTTTTCTTTGGTGATTAGTGATTAAAAGAATGTTTTCTGTATATTTCTTATCATTATTTTTGAAAATATCTGGGTAAGAAATATTCTTTCTTACAGATCTATTCAACAATAAATATTTCTTATAATTATGTATAAGTATATGTATGTTACAATGAATTTAATTCTTGTTTGCATTCGCCATTAAAACATGCACTGAACCACTGCCAATACAGAGACAAGTATACCATGGCTTTGGACCCTTACAAACACTTTACAACCTACATACAATATTCAAATCATTCCTCGTCAATACCAACAATATGTGGAAGCTGCACATCTGAAAATTCATAAACAATTATCTGCATACATTAAAACATGTTTATTTCATACCAAAATATTTGTCCTCTTCCAAACCTACACTACTTAACTGTATAATCACACTTTCAAAGCAGTGAAAAACAGGTTTTCGTAGTATCATGTAAACATATTTTATTGTACTTGAATCAAACCGTCACTGACCGTTTATAACAGACTATTCCAGATATGAGTATATGATTGGCAGGGAGGCACTTATAATTAGTAATATGTGGGTGGGGGGTCTTAATCATTGTTTATATTTGTACAGTGACCACAGGAAAAATAATGATGGGTAGTAAAAAATGGTCACAAAAGAGTACCCCCCTGCACTCCCACCCTAAATATCTAATTACGGAATAGCCTTACGGTTAATAACAGGTTGTTCTACCTAGTTAATTAATCACTAAATATTCCAACAGCAAACCGTCAGGTTAAGTACATATTTCTTGATGAAGAGGAGACGTACTGGACATAGTCTCATGTGCAACACCACTTCTAATGTTTCTGACACTTTCTCCAAGTCTGTGATGATGATATGAGATATAATTCTTGCCTCACCTCTGTGTGAGAAGCTAATGGAGCTCTATGTGTATGTACAACAGGTGGAGTTTTATGATCTTGGCTTAGCCTTTGTGAACTGTATCAGATAACGCAGGCAGATTTGTGAGGGGTCTTGAATGACATATTCACTGTTGAAACAACAACGCCAACGTCTTGGTGAATCATTAGGGATGTCTTGTTCCATGCCAAGTGGGATTGTAGGTCCTACAACACAAGGTGTACATTTTCTTAAAAATAAATGAGGGAAAAAACCTGTCTGAAGCATTTTTTTTTAAAATACAAATGGAAAAAAGGTCCCATAAATATCCTACATGTGGCACTCCAGCAAAATGTATGTTAAGGATGAGGTGTTTTGTGCAACATACAAAATAATATTTCAAATTAATGTGCCTTAACAAAAAGGTGATAGTTTCAGAAAAATTAGCAGTTTTACTTCTTAGAGTTGGTAACCTTTGACCCACCCAAAGACCTTAAGACTTAGAAAACAAAATCTTTGCATCTTTTTTCTACAACTCTGAAATGCATATGCCCTAAACTTGACCTACACCCTGAAGACTAAATGGTATGTCTAACATCACACCTTTTGCAATTTTGCTAGAATTACCCTTTGTTATTACGACCACATTAAACATATACTTCATTAATATCTTCCTAATAAGGAGATTTTTTAAAACACAATTTTTTTTTTTTGCAGTTTTGGCCCACAAGTTTTTCATGTTTGATGCTACTTCAGGTATTGATTCTAGTGATCACATATGGTTTGAATTGGCCAAGGTTTCCTGACAATTAGCTGAAAATGTTGACAGCAATATGTTACTATAAGCTTTGGCACAGGTGACCTAAAAAATGCATACATTATTTACATTCAAGCCACTATATATTACACAATGGTTTTAGAAATTGTAAAATTGATGGTCATTAAATAAATATATTGGTTCTGATTAGTACCTAAGTAATTCATTGGTATTAAAAGGAGTATAACATGCATCCAGTTTATGTAAGACAAATTTACCTACCAAACAGATATTCCTATTTCCGTATACCTGTCTATTTACTTGTGGATCATTTACAAATTTACTGAATATTTTATCAGAGGAATCATTATAAGACTTACCATATGGCAAAGCAACGTCATAGACAGGGTTGGGACCTTTACTTCCGATGATATACTTGCTATTGAAATCAGTATCTTTCAGATCTTGGATGGATAGAGGTGTGTAACCATTCTCTTGCACACTGGTGACCTTACCTAGGGCAACCTACAAATCAAGAAGTACACATGTTAACAACCAAGCTACCATGTACTGACATCCTGTTATGCCAGACACAAAAAAGACCAGTTCCCTGTAGTTATAAATGTTAACTAGACTGACTTAGTCTCCTAATCTCTTATTATTGTTGATATTGTAGCTATGCCAGTGTTAAGACAATGTTCTGATGATGATGTTTATATGTTAAATTTGAAACAAATTTCCGGTTCCACATGAAATAATCCATAACTAGGTAGAGGATTTCTGTAATTATTTCTATATGAAAACTTGAAATGGGGAAATCAACTTCCAATTTCATAAATCGAAAGTTCAAAATCCAATTCTTTATTTTTTAATTGACTTTTCACCTGGATGTGTGACTGTAATTTTTGAAGGTCAAACATTTATGGCTTATCATACTTTGACTCTAAAATCTCTCTAAATTTTTATGATTTTCATCTTCTAGTGTTTTTTAAACCTCGACATGTTACCTTGAATTACATGAGGGTTATATGATTTTTACTATTTTCATATAAAAGATCATCAATAAATTTCAAACAGACCCTTGACCTTGAACTTTTGGATGGTCAATATCTACATGTTATCTCCGACATTACTACAGAAAGACAGACAAAATAAGAACATTATGAATAACATCAAAAGGGAAGAAATATCAAAATGGTTTCATGCTAAAGTTTCCACCTAGACATCTCCGTCAATAATTTCAATGTTAAACTTGTAAAATGAGCTATCTCGTGTAAGTCTACCTCTGTGTTTCAACTAGGGCACCCTTGTAAATTATTTGCTATCTGAGCAGTAACGTCTACTTAAATCATAATTCAATTCAGCATTGGGCTTTTTTTCTTTTATTTCATAAACAGGCAAACTATATCAAACTTGGACTTGGTGAAACATCGTTTTGATATGAATTATTTTTTCAAATTATCAGCTTTCATAGACCTATGTTCAATCAAAGGTGAAATCAGTAATAACCTACCTCACATACTAAACAAAGTTTCGTGTCTGATTCAGGATTAGTGTTGTAACAATAGTCTTTGCTCTTGTTGAAAGCATCTGCGAAATACACTCCCTGTAATGAAAAAAAAACAATTTCCTATTTCGACAATTGTTAAACTTTGTATATTTCTACCATTGAATACTAATTCATCTGCTTCTTAATTGAATGACAATGAAAATAGACAGAAAGCCTGGAATTTCTAAATCAAATATAACTCTTCCACTACATCAAACTTTTCTGAAGTGACCATTATACAACTGTAATCTTCTGATACTGTAGGTACATTTTTGTGAAATTTTTTCTGGCAAGCATGGATGACAGTGGTAGTTTACTGGGTATTATTCAATAGAAAATGACTTACCTCCCCAAACAGGTTACCAGTGAATGGGACCTCTGGTGGGGACACCTGGAGTCCCCTATGTAGTATGCTGAGGAAGTTTGCTGTTGAGCTGCCATGGAACAACAGTTTGTGGTTGTCTAGGTTTGTACCAGCTAATCGCTCTTCCTCACCAGGTCTACTCAGCTTGTACACTGCCTGTACTTTAGTCTCACCTGTGATATTGTCAATAGCATTGTTTTTTTATATAAACATATTTTATTGCACATAAGTAGCAATAGGATTGGGCACAAGTTTTACAACTTATATAAAGCCCAAACATATTAATACACACACTTTATATTTACAAGCATACAGTATGATAACAAACAACAATAGCATTGTTCAACATTCCAGTGATCAACAAAACACAGAAAAAAAGGAAAAAAATCATTTAATGGTTGTTATTTTTCTGTTTTCAGTAATGCCATCTACTTTAATTCAGTTGAAAGTGATACATACCACTCCTTCAGTGTTAGTGGTTCATCAATATGTATAGAATTCCATATAAACTTACAGGATCCCAACATATATTTGAGTATGTACTGTGCTTCTGGACTGTCTTCTGTCAGAGGTTCTATATTACATCCAACTGCCTGGTGTATGTAATCCAGTGGATTAACTTCTGTAATAATGAACAAGTGAAATATGTTACTACCTAATTGTCAATGAGAGCTAACAAGTTTGACTATAGCAGACATAATGAGATCTCAAAGATGGTATGGAGAACATAGATTCACCCAATGCCGAAAGTGACATGTGATGAATATATGTATTTCAGCAAATATTTTTACCCCACAATCTAACTACAGTACCAATATTCCTATCTTAGGTAGCCCTGATATTAAACTTTCCTGATACTTACGAGACAATTTTGACTGAGCTGCCAACAGCATTTTACTGGCACATTCCAGGTCCAAGAGATCAGACAGTACCTTCATGTGTTGTTTGAGGGATTGATACTTGTCTATTGGTTGAATTTTCTCAAATGTGAAACCATGATGTGGTATGAGATGATAATATTCATTTGTCAGTTTAGAGATCTGAAATATAACCACAAAACATTTGGAGAAGATTAAGTTTTTGTTTGTATATAATTTTAAATTTACAGTTAACAAGATTTATAGAATCAATTATTTGTATTTACTCTCAGTCAAGATATTCTGTAACAAAATCTCATACAAGGCTAGGCCAAGAATTAGATATTACTAAATGTCAGTCAATGTAGATACTTGATTCTTTTTTACATTCACAAATGTGTTATAAGTGAGTAAAGCTATATCAACCATTTTTCTTTTCAAATTTTTGACTTCACTTTGTATCAAACGCGCTGTAAAGGTACAAGACAAGTTGTAGATTTCACTCATTTCATATATATACCTTTTCACAATTGCTTTGGTATGACTGTGTGTCTTCTGCAGTCATCATTCCTGACTTCAGCTGATCCTGTACTGCTTTGATCAAATCCCTGCATTCATAAACTCATCATTAGCATACAATTTATAATTTCCAATTTCTATTTCAAACCGAACTATGAACATTCATCAGTTTTTATGTAATTCGTTTTTGAAACAGTTGGCTCTTCCACTTAATTGTTTATTACTTAAATCTGATCTATAAAACCAACAGGGTATGACAACATAATGCTCAAGAAAAGTCTTACCCAAGTTGTGTTAATAATTTTCTGCCTTCTATGAGAGCTTCTCGTTTTATTTTGCCAAATGGCATGTAATCAGAGTAGATACCAGTCTTGTTCACAGCTGCCAACATCATGTTAACACTGGTCTGTGGAGAAAGCAATGTCTGAATATAATGACAACAATGACATATTAATCAAGACCTAAGTTACTTTGTGTTATTCAGTATAAATTATACAGAAGGAACCTACATATTTCTAAGGAATTAGGACTACATTATTGTTCTTTGAAATGTCTTATTTCCTTTATTTTCATTTATCAAAAGTGTATCACTAAGGTCTTTACTAATTCATAATTGTTACAGACATAGGCTCCCTTGTTAGAACAATCTAATTTTAACTACATAATTTACTTAAATAATGGTTTATTTCATGAGCAATACTTCTCTTCACGCTACTCATACAAGTACATGTTAATGATGTTTAGTTATGTTTTTCAGCAACTTGTTAAATGAAAATAATCGATGATCACATTTGTGTATATCTCACAGTGGGCTATTAAATTGATAAAGAAGATTTATGTCAATAAAATATAAGTTTGTTCAAATTATCAAAGGATTGACACTCAAAATAAGATAACAATCAGAAAAACAGATACTGACTGGGCACGTTCATCCTTATCACTTACCATTTCCTTAAACAGCTGTTGAACTGGTTCAGGTAGCTTGGAGGGAATGTCTGATTTGAGACTGAAGTCAATCTTGCGTTCTTTCTGTCTCTTGTCATCCCGCTGGACAAGTCTGTATTTCTTTGGATGATTTTCAAACCTACATGGTCAAATGATCATCATTCAGGTAGATATCAGAGAAACCATCCAGTATATAATCATAATACAAAGTATACAGCTACCTCCTCTCCATGGAGACTTGAGTCTGTCAAGCTAAATAGCAGTACAAATCAAGCCAGCATCATCATAACTCTATGAAAAACCACTTCGCTATACACAATCTAGTTTATTCAGTAATTCATGGAGATCAACAAAACATCAATTCTAACAGCTAAGTTAAATCACAGAGATTTCCCATTAAACTACAGCATATCATGATCAACATGAAGTTCACAATCCCACAGCATTGATGGGCGTGTCATATTTTAATAACTGATAACACAGTATTGATGGGCATGTCATGTTTTAATAACTGATAACACAGCATTGATTGGCGTGTCATGTTTTAATAACTGATAACACAGCATTGCTGGGTGTGTCATGTTTTAATAACTGATAACACAGCATTGATGGGCGTGTCATGTTTTAATAACTGATAACACAGTAATTGGTAGATGGCTAACATGTATGTGACAGGACTATCATTTTGAAGTTACACAAAAATTGGTAAAACCAGACATATACTTACGAGTTGATATTTGACCAAGAATTTCCAGTTTTGGATCTGAAGATTTTTCCAAACTCTGCTATAGCTTCAGCTTTCTTCTGGAATGGTGTGTGCTGGAACTGACCCTGGGATCCTATCCTTCCCCACCTGGTGAATAGCACATAGACATCCACACCCTTCTGCCAGACAATCTAAAGTTGAAGCAATGTGTATGCCATGAATACAATTATACACATTTACCAACCACTTTTACAAGACTAGTATGTAAATAAATATCAATTTGGATGTTGTCATCTCTCCTCTCCCTATGTTTACTAATTGTTTTCCTATCTTTCTTCAGAATTTCAGTTGTGTAAAAAGAAGGTATCAATATTAAAAACAGTACACAATTCAACTATTCATTGCACATTTAAGATTGGAAATTGCTATCAATGTAATAATCACTGCAAAGATGTTCAATTAAAAGCTTATTATGGGCAACTGGTTACGCAAAGAATTCACTCTAACATACTCTTGTCATAAAGAAAACATACAGAATGATTTACAATATACAAAGGTGTGCTCCCAATTAAAGGATTACTATGCAATCCCCAAACGCATGATCAGCAAATTTCTACGTCCAACATGACTTTTACAAGCATAACTTAACTTTATATTTTAGAATTATTACAAAATATAACTTTCTCACCTGCATCTTGTAAAAGTTGTACATGCCCCAGGTTCCACAGGATACATCCACCTTAGACAACAGAACATCATAGGGGATCCCTTGGGAGTCATCCATGGTTAATTCTCTGCAATTACCATTCCATTACAGTAACATTTTCACAAGTAACTAGTTTTTCTGACTCATTCATACTGATTAGATGTTACTTCTCACAATTCTAAATTCAGTTCATCAAATGACCATTAACAGCAACCAATGGGAAGAGATTTAAGAAATCATGACCATTAACTAAGAGAAGGAGATTGATTATCAACCAATGGGAAGAGATTTAAGAAATCATGACCATTAACTAACTAAGGGGGATTAAAACCAGTAACTATGGGGAGACTTTAACAAAGATTACAGCTGTTAACCAAGGATTATTTTTAATGAAGGAATATGACCACTGACTAAATGCTGCTTGAATGTTATACACTCTGAATCAATTTGAAGAGTGCTTGTGAATATTAAACAAGTCTTCTGAAATGATAGCCACTTTCATACCTCTATACCTACCCAATATCTTTCATCTGACAATTAGGGTCTGGTTTTGCAATAAAATCGTTGTCATCATTCTCAGAGTCATCATCAATGTCATCTCCTTTGACTTTGGACACCTCCATTGACTGAGAAGCCTGGCTGTCCAGAATTTTGAGCATTTCTTCAGCATCTGTCTGATAATTAACTGTCGATCCCCCTGATAATAGACTATCTTTGACTTCTTGTGTCACTAACGTAGGCTTCTCCTGCAATTATTCGTTTCATTTCAATCAGCACTGTTTCACTTTTTGTTACAAACTTTTTTGAGGAGATACTGAGATTGAAAAACCTAATAACAAAAGCTATTTTTGAAATTTATCCAACACTTATCTTCCATTATCACCACTGAAATAGGAAGCACAGCCATCATATTGGACTTATTTGATTTGGAGGTTATATAAGTTATATAATCGTATTTTATTACATATAAGAACTTTTAATCAGCAAGTACAACCTTCAAATTTGACCACTTGTAATCGGCCTATCTGATGTAACTATTTCTCTTTCTATGTGACCATTTTGAAACTTAACTTTTAATCCATCAAGTTTCTAATGCTACCAAACTACTGTTTTCAGACCTTGACCCTACTGTTAAGTAAATACATGTGATGGAAGTTAAGACATCCCAAATAAGGTAAAATGTTGGCCTATTGTTTGCTATCCTCTTGTAACACAGTATCAGATCTTGCCTTAGCATTTGTATTGTAACCACTAATCTTTATAAATCAACAAAACTATTTGACAAAAAAGCATGTTCCATGGTATGAATAGGTATTTGGTGAGGTAAGCGTCTTGCTACCTCATGTAATTTATCTGTAATGAACAAGTGTGATGAACGACTATATATTCATAACAATTACTATTAATGACTCAAGTGTTAGGACAGATTGTCATTTCCTTAACTGGATCGATTTAACCTGTGTCAAACTTACCATCTTGCTTTCCTCCACACCAGCTATCATCTGCAGCCGTTTAGAAAGTTTAGAAGCACTATGTATTAATGAATGTTGGAGAGGGGATAGCCCTGCATTGTCCTTTTTTAACACATCAGCACCAGCCTTCCACAACACATACAGAATCTCCTCCGCATCATAAGTACCATAGTCCAATGGGCACACAAGATGATGGATCACAGTCCATCCCTGACAGTCTGTTGCATTTAGATCTACAGGACTAGTCTTTTCTACTGTGGGGAATTCCTCTGTAAACATATATCTACAGTGATAATACTGTTAAGAAATTTTTAAACAAAATGCCAACAACAGCATATAATCCTTTTTTTTTTGGCATTTTTGCTATTTTATGGTACATTAATTTAACTGTGAAAATGAAGTCCATAATACAATGTGACCTGTGTATTTGATGTTTTTTTACATCCAAAGTATGAAATTTTTATTTGTTAAAATATAATTCAAACATTTTGTAAGAAAATCCCAAAATTTGACCTGCAAAAATTACCAGCTATGAGACAAAATCTATCAAACAGCCAATCCTGGCCAAGGATTGAAAAACTTAACCATAATTTATGTAGATGGTCATGTTGATAACTAGAAAACTGAACCATCAATTCTGTGAAAGAGAGCTCAAACTTTTGAATTTTCATTTAGACTTATCAATATCATTTTTAATTAGACATTTCATAAAAATGAGCAATATACCTTTGTTAACACTGCTGCCTTGACTAAGAAGAGAGACCTTTTTCGATCCCATGCGCGTAAGTGAAGGAAGTTTTTCTGGGGCATCATCCTCGTCTGAATCCACTATATCTGTGTCATGGTCATCATCGTCATCATCTTGATCATTATTATCTTCCTCTTCATGATCCCCTTCATCATCTGTACAAAAAGGATAACTTTATATGAAAGACTTCTTTAAACAAAGAGATTCCAGAGGGATCTTGGCGCCCATCATTTGAGGATCTGTTTTCAGTTCTTGAAGATTTGTTTATTTTTTGTTTGTTTGTTACAGGTGTTGTAAATGTTCATGAACTGGTCTTCATTGAATGTACTCAATGATGGCACAAGATATTTTTATTAAGCACCTATTAGCAAATATCGTTTAAAAAAGATCCCAAAGTATTATTAGATAGCAGTCAGTTACAGATGGATAATGGACAATATGCTTGTGCTGTATTACTGTCGACATCCAAGATGGCTGCCTGTGGGCCACCTTGATTTCAAATCAGTCCAAAAAAGGTACAACGCACAACTAGGGACCAAGGGAAACCAATATCGATGAAATGTCAGAAGGATAGATCCAGTACTTCCTCAGATATAGCAGTAACAAGATTTTACTCTCAAAATCCAAGATGGTTGCCTGTCAGCCATCTTGATTTCGGATCAGTCCAAAAAGGTATAATGCACAACTAGGGACCAAGGGGAAACTGCATATGGAATTTGAGAAACATCCATCCAGTACTTTCCAAGAAATAGCAGTAACAAACTTTTACATTCAAAAACCAAGATGGCCACCTGTCGGCCATCTTGAATTCGAATCAGTCAAAAAAGGTACAATGCACAACTAGGGACCAAGGGGAAACTGCATATGGAATTTGAGAAACATCCATCCAGTACTTTTCCAGAAATAGCGGTAACAAACTTTTATTTCCAAAATCCAAGATGGCCACCTGTCGGCCATCTTGAATGCGAATCAGTTCAAAAAAGGTACAATGCACAACTAGGGACCAAGGGGAACCTGCATATGAAATTTGAGAAAGATCCATCCAGTACTTTTCCAGAAATAGCGGTAACAAGAATTGTTTACAGACGGACGGACCACGGACGGCAGGGCGATTTAAATACCCCACCATCTGATGATGGTGGGCTAAAAAGTGGGCATATCAATAACATGACTGAGAAACTTTCTTTATATTGAAAAATATCCCATAACTAAAATACAGTTCCAAATGGGTTTGAATTGTTTCAAAGTCCTAAATCATCTGTCAACAAATATTTCCAGACCTGACAAAAAGGATGCTCATACAGTATTTGAAGGCTATTGTCCTACTGCTCCTACCTCCATCCTGCTCTTCCTCATTAACCTCATCTTCACCTTCATCTTCTCCATCTTGGTCCTCCTCCTCTTCCTCATCCCCCTGGTCCTCCTCCTCAGCCACACTGGTTAGAGAACTGAAGGGTTTGATTGTGAACACCTGTCTAGAAGCTTTCCTCACCAGAGCAGGTTTTTTGCTAGGAGTGTCACAAGACTCAAAGGAGTAATTGAGTAATAATTTGACCAAGGAAAGATCATTCTGCAAGTAAAAATTTTATAACTTAATAATTTCATGTCAGTTGGAACATATAAGATTTTTTTGTTAAGCCCAAAGACAAAAGCAAGTTACTAAATCATAATTTGGCCATGTAAAGATCCTTTTAAATAATTAAGATTTCATATAATTATGAACAAGTGCAAGTCTTTACAGACCCCTATGATCATGCATACTAAATGACAATAACTGTCACAGAAGCCGGTTTCTTATCAAATCATAATGTCAGGTTTGTTTTGAAAAAGTGCTAATCTGAAGCTTGAGGTACCCCTTTATTTCAATTACATGCCTGTGACATCGACCAACAAATTCCAAATGTTGAAGTATGCTAAACACAGCTCAGCACATAAAGTATAAAGGGGACTAAAATAAGTTCACATCTGAAATGTGTATGTTTTAATATGACAGTATTACTGACACTATTCTGGGGTTTGTCATGAAATATTCAAGCCTGGCACTACAATGTAATTAACAAGAGGCCCATGGGCCTTAACGGTCATCTGACAAAAAGCAAGCCAAACCTAGAAAGTGGGTTGAGGTCATTCATTTGAACAAACTTGGTAGCCTCTCCTCCAAGCATCTTACAGGCCCAATATCAGCACTCATGGACTTTTGCTTGTTGAGAAGAAGTCGTTTGTATATTTTAACATATTTGACCCCTGTGACCTTGAAAGTGGGTTGAGGTCATTCATTTGAATAAACTTGGTAGCCTTTCCTCCCAGCATGCTACAGACCCAATATCGGCACTCATAGACTTTTGCTTATTGAGATGAAGTCCTTTGTATATTTTAACATATTTGACCCCTGTGACCTTGAAAGTGGGCCAAGGTCATTCATTTGAACAAACTTTGTAGGGCTCCATGCCAGCATGCTATGGGCCAAGTATTAGCCCCCTAGGCCTTCTAGTATTTGAGAAGAAGTTATTTAAAGATTTTGACATATTTGACCCCTGCGACCTTGAAAGTTGTTCAAGGTCATTCATTTAAATAAACTTGGTAGCCTTTCCTCCCAGCATGCTACAGACCCAATATCGGCACTCATAGACTTTTGCTTATTGAGATGAAGTCCTTTGTATATTTTAACATATTTGACCCCTGTGACCTTGAAAGTTGTTCAAGGTCATTCATTTAAACAAACTTGATAGCCCTTCATCCCAGCATGCCACAGGCACAATATCAGCAATCTGAGCCTTTTGGTTATTGAGAAGAAGTCGTTTGTATATTTTAACATATTTGACCCCTGTGACCTTTAAAGTGGGTCAAGGTCATTCATTTGAATAAACTTGGTAGTCCTTCATCCCAGCATGCTACAGGCCTTATTTTAGTTGCCTGGGCCTTTTGATTACTGAGAAGAAGTCCTTTGAAGATTTAAAGACATTTGACCCCTGTGACCTTGAATGAAGGTCAAGGTCATTCATTTGAACAAACTTGGTAGGGTTTCATCAAAGCAAGCTACAGGCTAAATATTAGTTGCCTGGGCCCTCCAGTTATTGAGAAGAAGTCGTTTGAAGATTTTAAGACATTTGACCCCTGTGACCTTGAATGAAGGTCAAGGTCATTCTTTTTAACAAACTTCGTAGGGCTTCATCAAAGCAAGCTACAGGCCAAATATTAGTTGCCTGGTCCTTCCAATTATTGAGAAGTCGTTTGAATGAAAAGTTTACGGACGGCG
This sequence comes from Ylistrum balloti, assembly GCF_031769215.1. NCBI lineage: Eukaryota > Metazoa > Mollusca > Bivalvia > Pectinida > Pectinidae > Ylistrum > Ylistrum balloti. The sequence continues at coordinate 23,075 of NW_026782095.1, forward strand.
CACGGCGGACGGCGCACGGCGGACGATGACGGACGAAGCATGATGACTATAGGTCATCGGACCCTTCGGGTCAGATGACCTAAAAATGTCAATTACTTCAAAGAAGTTTTTACATTTCAGTATAAGTCTTACTGATCTCCAAAGGTTTCTCAATTCCACATAACAAATAAATGTTCTACTATGTAGCTTACCGACTTTACAGCATGCATAAGAGGAGTTACACCCTGACTATCAGGAAAATTGGGTGATGCACCCTGATCAAGAAGAAATTTGGCTGTCCCAAAATCAGCAAAGTGGATGCAAAAAATGACTGGCGATATTCTTCTCTCGCTGGCAGAGGTAAGATAGTCTGGATTTACATTCTGCACAACATCAAATGTAGGCACATCTGACAAAGGGTAGTCATACAGAAAGTTGAAATTACCACCCTTTGACAAGAACATCTTCAACCATTTTCTGAAAAGAAAACAGCGATACAAAATATCAACATCCACATGATAACAAAAATAACTTTATCTGTTAAGCAATGAATTCATTCCAAAAATGTCATTAATATTGAGTCACAACAAAAAGTACACTAAAAAGATGTAAAATCAAAATCAAAAACAGATTTCCAAAATGTCTAAAAGAGGATATCTCAGATTCCAGATAAATTCTGGAAAAAAATAAGAAAAAGAATTCACAGACGAATTTGGTCTCTTATTTTTTTATGTTTTTTGAATGGAAGGCAATAAGTTTGTCTTAACACTCTATCAATGGCCTGGGCCAAGGTCATTTTGAGGTGGGATCTCCATGTGCTAGCTGGTGGTTACCTCACTGAACAACATGTAGAGGTCTGTCACATGATCCCGAAAAAATGGGTAGATTTACTTGCTCATGAAATTAACTACTACAGCTTAGGATGTTTACTTTCTAAACTTCTTTAGAAACACAAACCCCAATCCTCACCTGAGATAGCAAAGTCTGACATTCTACCAACTACGACATTGTAGCCCCAATTAGGTGTTTTGAGGATGTTTGCCACAGCATTACAAACAAGAGATCCCAGAGGGATCTTGGCGCCCACCATTTGAGGATCTGTTTTCAGTTCTTGAAGACTTGTTTATTTTTTTTTTGTTTGTTACAGGTGTTGTAAATGTTCATGAACTGGTCTTCATTGAATGTACTCAATGATGGCACAAGATATTTTTATTAAGCACCTATTAGCAAATTTCATTTGAAAAAGATCCCAAAGTATTATTAGATAGCAGTCAGTTACAGGTGGATAATGGACAATATGCTTGTGCTGTATTACTGTCGACATCCAAGATGGCTGCCTGTCAGCCATCTTGATTTCGGATCAGTCCAAAAAGGTATAATGCACAACTTGGAACCAAAGGGAACCTGCAGATGAAATTTGAGAAACATCCATCCAGTACTTTCCAAGAAATAGCAGTAACAAACTTTTACATTCAAAATCCAAGATGGCCACCTGTCTGCCATCTTGAATTCGAATCAGTCCAAAAAAGGTACAATGCACAACTAGGGACCAAGGGGAAACTGCATATGAAATTTGAGAAAGATCCATCCAGTACTTTCCAAGAAATAGCAGTAACAAACTTTTACTTCCAAAATCCAAGATGGCTGCCTGTCGGCCATCTTGAATTTGAATCAGTCCAAAAAAGGTACAATGCACAACTAGGGACAGAGAGGAACCTGCATATGAAATTTGAGAAAGATCCATCCAGTACTTTCCAAGAAATAGCAGTAACAAACTTTTACATTCAAAATCCAAGATGGCCACCTGTCGGCCATCTTGAATGCAAATCAGTCCAAAAAAGGTACAATGCACAACTAGGGACCAAAGAGAAACTGCATATGAAATTTGAGAAAGATCCATCCAGTACTTTTCCAGAAATAGCGGTAACAAACTTTTACTTCCAAAATCCAAGATGGCCACCTGTCGGCCATCTTGAATGCGAATCAGTTCAAAAAAGGTACAATGCACAACTAGGGACCAAGGGGAACCTGCATATGAAATTTGAGAAAGATCCATCCAGTACTTTTCCAGAAATAGCGATAACAAGAATTGTTTACGGACGGACGGACGGACCACGGACCACGGACGCAAGGCGATTTGAATAACCCACCATCTATTAGATGGTGGGCTAACAAAAAGACTATGGAGTCTTTGAAATATGTAAACTGGCATCAATTTTTTTTCTAATACAAGGAAACCTGCTTAACATCATGTTCCATTTATCAGGAGGAAATGTGAAAATAAGTGGAATGTGACGTTAACAGCCGACATATTTTTTCTGGAGTCTAAACCCGCAAGTTGATTTTCAGATGTGTCAAACTGACTTGTTAATAAAAGAAATTGTTTGAAGACAATAAATTGTAATTTGATATTTTTCCCATAAGAACAGTGACTTTCCTTCACTTTTGTTTATTCTTTGAAATATCTAAAATGCTATCATAAATTATCCTGGACGATCAACACAATTCATGTCATATTTAGTTTACACATGGTCAGATTCGTATGTGACACTACGTATCATCAGCTGATGTTTTATTGTATAATTCATTCATCATTTACTGTATAGGCTTCATAATGGTGCATCATCGCAAGGATGATATATATCATCAGTGTATATCGCTGCATCTTCAATAAAATGTGTTCTGAAGATCGCAACTCGGGCAAGGCCAACATACATAGCCCACAGAGTGTGCTCTGTTCTCCTTTGAAACGCCATGTTTCATTGGCCGTTAAATTAGTCGTTATTCTTAATTGCTAATCAGATGTTGAGAAACACAGCATAGGGAAAATATAGCGATTTTATTGTCACCTAACCAGTGTTCACAATATTTTAAGGAATAGATGATTTTAAGAAATATTAAAACATTGACATTCTAATATTATGACCAATTGGGTTTCTAATCTTCATTTCATATGATATGTTTTTTACCCTGAATGAATCATCGGAGAAAAATGATTACCAGGTTTTGGTGTCCCAAGGGTCATTGTAAGAAGAAACAAAATACAATTATCATATATAACCATTCATGGTTGATTATTTTCTGAAATATTTTCTGAAATGTCTTTTGCAAAATAACCTTTTTCGTTTTGAAATTGAACTCGGTATGCATACTAAAGACTTATTTTTCAAGAAGTGACGACAGCACATCAGACACCTTAGCGGCATGGCAGCCACTACAACATTGGATGCATGAAGTGTTCAAAGTGACAAGGTAAGTGGGTTAATCTTATTGTTCAGGATTCGCAAGGGTGAAAAGTTAGCCAGTAGGGCAGTGACAATATTTACATATGGCCTCCAGGTGTGAAGAATGACCCTTCAGGGCTCACTTACCTGTGCTTTTTCTGTGATAGTCGGCAAAATGAAATGATATTAAGTGTTGCCCATAAAAAAAGTGTTTCAAGAAAATGTGTTAGTCAGAAAGTGACATTAACAGATGTGACATTAAGTGGGTTCCAATGTATCAATATTTCTAATGGTTATTAAGAACTGTGCTTACGTGCTCTCTTCAGTAGATATAATAATGTCATGCTGATTCCAGAAGAAAGCTGCCAACACTGATCGTCCAAACTTGTCTTTCTTGCTGAGATCTAATGTCTTGTCTTGCTCTGTTAAAGCAGATTTTCATCAAATTTATTATAACTAGGTGTGTCGTAGTAATACAAATGTGCCCACTGGTAACCATTGAGAAGTATGTAAAATTTTTAAACTGATTTTTCTTTCTTAAGAAGTGTACCCAGACCATACAACAATACAAACACATAAATGATCCCTGAAGAATTCTTTAAAGTGCTAATTAGAAATTCTCTCCTTCAAATTCATTAAGCCATCAGTATCAATTTTAACAAAATGGATTTGAGCAAAATCTCGTCCACAAGTTAAATTGCTGTTACTCTTCCTAGTAGATCCTACTGTAAGTCTTTCTTGTAGACAGTAACATTACTGTAAGTCTGTGTTGTAGGCAAGTAACATTACTGTAAGTCTTTCTTGTAGACAGTAACATGACTGTAAGTCTTTCTTGTAGACAGTAACATGACTGTAAGTCTTTCTTGTAGGCGAATAACATTACTGTAAGCCTTTCTTGTAGGCAAGTAACATTACTGTAAGTCTTTCTTGTAGGCAAGTAACATTACTGTAAGACTGTGTTGTAGACAAATAACATTACTGTAAGTCTTTCTTGTAGGCAAGTAACATTACTGTAAGTCTGTCTTGTAGGCAAGTAACATTACTGTAAGTCTGTCTTGTAGGTGAGTAACATTACTGTAAGCCTTTCTTGTAGGCAAGTAACATTACTGTAAGTCTTTCTTGTAGGCAAGTAACATTACTGTAAGTCTGTCTTGTAGGCAAGTAACATTACTGTAAGACTGTCTTGTAGGCAAGTAACATTACTGTAAGTCTTTTAGGCAAGTCATATGTAAGGCTGTCTTGTAGGCAAGTAACATTACTGTAAGCCTTTCTTGTAGGCAAGTAATATTACTGTAAGTCTGTCTTGTAGGCAAGTAACATTACTGTAAGACTGTCTTGTAGGCAAGTAACATTACTGTAAGTCTGTCTTGTAGGCAAGTAACATTACTGTAAGTCTGTCTTGTAGGCAAGTAACATTACTGTAAGTCTGTCTTGTAGGCAAGTAACATTACTGTAAGTCTGTCTTGTAGGCAAGTAACATTACTGTAAGTCTTTCTTGTAGACAGTAACATGACTGTAAGACTGTCTTGTAGGCAAGTAACATTACTGTAAGTCTGTCTTGTAGGCAAGTAACATTACTGTAAGCCTTTCTTGTAGGCAAGTAACATTACTGTAAGCCTTTCTTGTAGGCAAGTAACATTACTGTAAGTCTGTCTTGTAGGCAAGTAACATTACTGTAAGCCTTTCTTGTAGGCAAGTAACATTACTGTAAGTCTTTCTTGTAGGCAAGTAACATTACTGTAAGTCTGTCTTGTAGACAAGTAACATTACTGTAAGTCTGTCTTGTACTGTAAGTCTGTGTTGTAGGCAAGTAACATTACTGTAAGTCTTTCTTGTAGGCAAGTAACATTACTGTAAGTCTGTCTTGTAGGCAAGTAACATTACTGTAAGTCTGTCTTGTAGGCAAGTAACATTACTGTAAGTCTTCTCTTGTAGGCAAGTAACATTACTGTAAGTCTTTCTTGTAGACAGTAACATTACTGTAAGTCTTTCTTGTAGGCAAGTTGTTCTGTCTTGTAGGCAAGTAACATTACTGTAAGTCTTTCTTGTAGGCAAGTAACATTACTGTAAGTCTTTCTTGTAGACAGTAACATTACTGTAAGTCTTTCATGCAGGAGAGTAACATTACTGTAAGTCTGTGTTGTAGGCAAGTAACATGACTGTACATCTGTCTTGTAGGCAAGTAATATTACTGTAAGTCTGTGTTGTAGGCAAATAACATGACTGTAAGTCTTTCTTGCAGGCAAGTAACATTACTGTAAGTCTGTCTTGTAGGCGAGTAACATTACTGTAAGTCTTTCTTGTAGGCAAGTAACATTACTGTAAGTCTGTCTTGTAGGCATTTATGATTTCTGTATTGAGGTCTTGTAGGCAAGTAACATTACTGTAAGTCTGTCTTGTAGGCAAGTAACATTACTGTAAAACTGTCTTGTAGGCAAGTAACATTACTGTAAGTCTTTTCATGTAGGCAAGTAACATTACTGTAAGTCTGCCTTGTAGGCAAGTAACATTACTGTAAGTCTTTCATGCATACAAGTAACATTACTGCAAGTCTGTCCTGTAGGCAAGTAACATGACTGTACATCTGTCTTGTAGGCAAGTAACATTACTGTAAGCCTTTCTTGTAGGTGAATAACATTACTGTAAGCCTTTCTTGTAGGCAAGTAACATTACTGTAAGTCTGTCTTGTAGGCAAGTAACATTACTGTAAGTCTTTCTTGTAGGCAAGTAACATTACTGTAAGACTGTCTTGTAGGTAAGTAACATTATTGTAAGTCTTTCTTGTAGGCAAGTAACATTACTGTAAGTCTTTCTTGTAGGCAAGTAACAATACTGTGAGTCTTCTCTTGTAGGCAAGTAACATTACTGTAAGTCTTTCTGGTAGACAGTAACATTACTGTAAGTCTTTCTTGTAGGCAAGTAACATTACTGTAAATCTTTCTTGCAGGCGAGTAACATTACTGTAAGTCTGTGTTGTAGGCAAGTAACATTACTGTAAGTCTTTCTGTAGGCAAGTCATTACTGTAAGTCTGTCTTGTAGGCAAGTAACATTACTGTAAGTCTGTCTTGTAGGCAAGTAAACAAGTAATTACTGTAAGTCTGTCTTGTAGGCAAGTAACATTACTGTAAGTCTGTCTTGTAGGCAAGTAACATTACTGTAAGTCTGTCTTGTAGGCAAGTAACATTACTGTAAGTCTGTCTTGTAGGCAAGTAACATTACTGTAAGTCTTCTCTTGTAGGCAAGTAATATTACTGTAAGTCTGTCTTGTAGGCAAGTAACATGACTGTACATCTGTCTTGTAGGCAAGTAACATTACTGCAAGTCTGTCATGTAGGCAAGTAACATTACTGTAAGCCTTTCTTGTATGCAAGTAACATTACTGTAAGTCTTTCATGCATATAAGTAACATTACTGCAAGTCTGTCCTGTAGGCAAGTAACATGACTGTACATCTGTCTTGTAGGCAAGTAACATTACTGTAAGTCTTTCTTGTAGGCAAGTAACATTACTGTAAGTCTTTCTTGTAGACAGTAACATTACTGTAAGTCTTTCATGCAGGAACATTACTGTAAGTCTGTCTTGTAGGCAAGTAACATCACTGTAAGTATGTCTTGTAGGCAAGTAACATTACTGTAAGTCTGTCTTGTAACATCACTGTAAGTCTGTCTTGTGGGCAAGTAACATTACTGTAAGTCTTTCTTGTAGGCGAGTAACATTACTGTAAGACTGTCTTGTAGGCAAGTAACATTACTGTAAGTCTTTCTTGTAGGCAAGTAACATTACTGTAAGTCTTTCTTGTAGGCAAGTAACATTACTGTAAGTCTTTCTGGTAGACAGTAACATTACTGCATGTCTTTCATGCAGGAGAGTAACATTTTTGTAAGTCTGTGTTGTAGGCAAGTAACAATACTGTAAGTCTGTCTTGTAGGCAAATAACATTACTGTAAGTCTTTCTTGTAGGCAAGTAACATTACTGTAAGTCTGTCTTGTAGGCAAGTAATATTACTGTCAGACTGTCTTGTAGGCAAGTAACATTACTGTAAGTCTTTCATGCATACAAGTAACATTACTGCAAGTCTGTCATGTAGGCAAGTAACATTACTGTAAGCCTTTCTTGTATGCAAGTAACATTACTGTAAGCCTTTCTTGTAGGCAAGTAACATTACTGTAAATCTGTCTTGTAGGCAAGTAACATTAATGTAAGGCTGTCTTGTAGGCAAGTAACATTACTGTAAGCCTTTCTTGTAGGCAAGTAATATTACTGTAAGTCTGTCTTGTAGGCAAGTAACATTACTGTAAGTCTGTCTTGTAGGCAAGTAACATTACTGTAAGTCTGTCTTGTAGGCAAGTAACATTACTGTAAGTCTGTCTTGTAGGCAAGTAACATTACTGTAAGTCTTTCTTGCAGGCAAGTAACATTACTGTAAGTCTGTGTTGTAGGCAAGTAACAATACTGTAAGTCTGTCTTGTAGGCAAATAACATTACTGTAAGGCTTTCTTGTAGACAGTAACATTACTGTAAGTCTTTCATGCAGGAGAGTAACATTACTGTAAGTCTGTGTTGTAGGCAAGTAACAATACTGTAAGCCTTTCTTGTAGGTGAATAACATTACTGTAAGCCTTTCTTGTAGGCAAGTAACATTACTGTAAATCTGTCTTGTAGGCAAGTAACATTAATGTAAGGCTGTCTTGTAGGCAAGTAACATTACTGTAAGTCTGTCTTGTAGGTGAGTAACATTACTGTAAGCCTTTCTTGCAGGCGAGTAACATTACTGTAAGTCTGTCATGTAGGCAAGTAACATTACTGTAAGTCTTCTCTTGCAGGCAAGTAATATTACTGTAAGTCTGTCTTGTAGGCAAGTAACATTACTGTAAGTCTTTCTTGTAGGCAAGTAACATTACTGTAAGTCTGTCTTGTAGGCAAGTAACATTACTGTAAGTCTGTCTTGTAGGCAAGAAACATTACTGTAAGCCTTTCTTGTACGAAAGTAACATTACTGTAAGTCTGTCTTGTAAATATTTCCTGTAGGCAAGTAACATTACTGTACATCTGTCTTGTAGATAGCAATATTACTGTAAGTCTTTCTTGTAGGCGAATAACATTACTGTAAGCCTTTCTTGTAGGCAAGTAACATTACTGTAAGTCTGTCTTGTAGGCAAGAAACATTACTGTAGGCAAGTACTGTAAGTCTTGTAGGCAAGTCATTACTGTAAGGCAAGTAACATTACTGTAAGTCTTTCTTGTAGGCAAGTAACATTAATGTAAGTCTGTCTTGTAGGCAAGTAACATTACTGTAAGTCTTTCTTGTAGGCAAGTACATTACTGTAAGTCTGTCATTACTGTAAGTCTGTCTTGTAGGCAAGTAACATTACTGTAAGTCTGTCTTGTAGGCAAGTAACATTACTGTAAGTCTGTCTTGTAGGCAAGTAACATTACTGTAAGTCTGTCTTGTAGGCAAGTAACATTACTGTAAATCTGTCTTGCAGGCAAGTAACATTACTGTAAGTCTGTCTTGTAGGCAAGTAATATTACTGTCAGACTGTCTTGTAGGCAAGTAACATTACTGTAAGTCTTTCTTGCAGGCAAGTAACATTACTGTAAGTCTGTCTTGTAGGCAAGTAACATTACTGTAAGTCTTTCTTGTAGGCAAGTAACATTACTGTAAGTCTTTCTTGTAGGCAAGTAACATTACTGTAAGTCTGTCTTGTAGGCAAGTAACATTACTGTAAGTCTGTCTTGTAGGCAAGTAACATTAATGTAAGGCTGTCTTGTAGGCAAGTAACATTACTGTAAGCCTTTCTTGTAGGCAAGTAACATTAAGTCTTTCTTGCAGGCAAGTAACATTACTGTAAGTCTGTCTTGTAGGCAAGTAACATTACTGTAAGACTGTCTTGTAGGCAAGTAACATTACTGTAAGTCTGTCTTGTAGGCAAGTAACATTACTGTAAGTCTTTCTGGTAGACAGTAACATTATTGTAAATCTTTCTTGCAGGCGAGTAACATTACTGTAAGTCTGTGTTGTAGGCAAGTAACATTACTGTAAGTCTGTGTTGTAAGCAAGTAACATTACTGTAAGTCTGTCTTGTAGGTAAGTAACATTATTGTAAGTCTTTCTTGTAGGCAAGTAACATTACTGTAAGTCTTTCTTGTAGGCAAGTAACATTACTGTAAGTCTGTCTTGTAGGCAAGTAACATTACTGTAAGTCTGTCTTGTAGGCAAGTAACATTACTGTAAGTCTGTCTTGTAGGCAAGTAACATTACTGTAAAACTGTCTTGTAGGCAAGTAACATTACTGTAAGTCTTTCATGCAGGCAAGAAACATTACTGTAAGCCTTTCTTGTAGCCAAGTAACATTATTGTAAGTCTTTCTTGTAGGCAAGTAACATTACTGTAAGACTGTCTTGTAGGCAAGTAACATTACTGTAAGTCTGTCTTGTAGGCAAGTAACATTACTGTAAAACTGTCTTGTAGGCAAGTAACATTACTGTAAGTCTGTCTTGTAGGCAAGTAACATTACTGTAAAACTGTCTTGTAGGCAAGTAACATTACTGTAAGTCTTTCTTGTAGGCAAGTAACATTACTGTAAGACTGTGTTGTAGGCAAGTAACATTACTGTAAGACTGTGTTGTAGGCAAGTAACATTAAGTCTGTCTTGTAGGTAAGTAACATTACTGTAAGTCTTTCTTGTAGGCAAGTAACATTACTGTAAGTCTTCTCTTGTAGGCAAGTAATATTACTGTAAGTCTGTCTTGTAGACAGTAACATTATTGTAAATCTTTCTTGCAGGCGAGTAACATTACTGTAAGTCTGTCTTGTAGGCAAGTAACATTACTGTAAGTCTTTCTGGTAGACAGTAACATTACTGTAAGTCTTTCTTGTAGGCAAGTAACATTACTGTAAGTCTGTCTTGTAGGCAAGTAACATTACTGTAAGTCTGTCTTGTAGGCAAGTAACATTACTGTAAGTCTGTCTTGTAGGCAAGTAACATTACTGTAAGTCTTTCTTGTAGGCAAGTAACATTACTGTAAGTCTGTCTTGTAGGCAAGTAACATTACTGTAAGTCTGTCTTGTAGGCAAGTAACATTACTGTAAGTCTTTCTTGTAGGCAAGTAACATTACTGTAAGACTGTGTTGTAGGCAAGTAACATTACTGTAAGACTGTGTTGTAGGCAAGCAACATTACTGTAAGTCTGTGTTGTAGGCAAATAATATTACTGTAAGTCTTTCTTGCAGGCAAGTAACATTACTGTAAGTCTGTCTTGTAGGCAAGTAATATTACTGTCAGACTGTCTTGTAGGCAAGTAACATTACTGTAAATCTGTCTTGCAGGCAAGTAACATTACTGTAAGTCTGTCTTGTAGGCAAGTAACATCACTGTAAGTATGTCTTGTAGGCAAGTAACATTACTGTAAGTCTGTCTTGTAGGCAAGTAACATTACTGTAAGTCTGTCATGTAGGCAAGTAACATGACTGTAAGTCTGTCTTGTAGGCAAGTAACATTACTGTAAGCCTTTCTTGTAGGTGAATAACATTACTGTAAGCCTTTCTTGCAGGCGAGTAACATTACTGTAAGTCTGTCATGTAGGCAAGTAACATTACTGTAAGTCTGTCTTGTAGGCAAGTAACATTACTGTAAGTCTTTCTTGTAGGCAAGTAACATTACTGTAAGTCTTCTCTTGCAGGCAAGTAACATTACTGTAAGACTGTGTTGTAGGCAAATAATATTACTGTAAGTCTGTCTTGTAACATCACTGTAAGTCTGTCTTGTGGGCAAGTAACATTACTGTAAGTCTTTCTGTAGGCAAGTAACATTAAGTAACATGTAACTGTAGTAACATTACTCTTTCTTGTAGGCAAGTAACATTACTGTAAGTCTGTCTTGTAGGCAAGTAACATTACTGTAAGTCTGTCTTGTAGGCAAGTAACATTACTGTAAGCCTGTCTTGTAGGCAAGTAACATTACTGTAAGTCTGTGTTGTAGGCAAATAGCATGACTGTAAGTCTTTCTTGTAGGCAAGTAACATTACTGTAAGACTGTGTTGTAGGCAAGTAACATTACTGTATAGGAGTAACATTACTGTAAATTTCTTGTAGCAAGTAACATTACTGTAAGTCTGTCTTGTAGGTAAGTAACATTATTGTAAGTCTTTCTTGTAGGCAAGTAACATTACTGTAAGTCTTTCTTGCAGGCAAGTAACATTACTGTAAGTCTTTCTTGTAGGCAAGTAACATTACTGTAAGTCTGTCTTGTAGGCAAGTAACATTACTGTAAATCTGTCTTGCAGGCAAGTAACATTACTGTAAGTCTGTCTTGTAGGCAAGTAACATCACTGTAAGTATGTCTTGTAGGCAAGTAACATTACTGTAAGTATGTGAATAGAGATACAAAATTTAAACTTATAACAATTCTATTACTAGTGTTTGATGTAAATAACATTATAATTTCCACTGAAGTGTAATTTTTGCATTGAGAGCATGTATCTTGCAGAGATAGAAACACCTTTCTCTATCAACATTTTGGCAACCTGAAATAAAATCAAAATGTGTTCACAAAATTTACAAAAGGATAAAATTTCGGTCATATAATTTCCAGAGTGTAATTTTTGTTGTGACATGTATTGATTTTGAAATCTTTTTCTAAACAGGACATTTGCACTTTTAAATTGGTAGTATTCTTTTTCTAAACAGGACAGATGCACTTTTAAATTGGTAATATTCTTATCAAGGAATGAAGTGCATTTGCTACCTGGTGATGTGGAACAGAGAAAATAAATTGTGGACTTTTTCATCATTTGGCCTCTTTTGGCCCTATCCCCTGGGTTGGTATTATCCTGTCAAGAATATGCTAACCAAGTCTGATATTTTTTTCCAACAGGAAATAAACTGGAGATTTGTTAAAGTGAACAAAAACATTGTTTCTTTTTTATTATTTTGTAGTAGGTATAGTGCGCAAGAAGTACAATTAAGAAATTTTACAGTTTTCATTTATTTGACATTGTTTTACTGTTGCCAATGTTGGTAAGTGTTGGAGATTTCATCTAGTTATTCTCAATAATTTAGAAGTTATGGCCTGAACAAGAAATTACAAGAAGAACCAGAACAACCAATACTAGTGCATGCAATATTTATGATCACTGTGGGTCAAATCATACAAACTAAAATCTGCTATTTGTCTTCTGGTGTGAGGAATTTAAGTTATGTTTGCAGTGAGCAAGATAGACAGGTAAGATTTGCTTTTCAGACAAAAATGAACAAGCAGCTTCATTAAAGAGTATTTCGAACTCATACACTATTCAGCTTCACTAACAGTATTACACTAAAAAAAGCAATAAAATATTGTAATTTAACAAGAGATCCCAGAGGGATCTTGGCGACCACCATTTGAGGATCTGTTTTCAGTTCTTGAAGATTTTTGTTTGTTTGTTACAGGTGTTGTAAATGTTCATGAACTGGTCTTCATTGAATGTACTCAATGATGGCACAAGATATTTTTATTAAGCACCTATTAGCAAATATCATTTGAAAAAGATCCCAAAGTATTATTAGATAGCAGTCAGTTACAGGTGGATAATGGACAATATGCTTGTGCTGTATTACTGTCGACATCCAAGATGGCTGCCTGTGTGCCACCTTGATTTCAAATCAGTCAAAAAAAGGTACAATGCACAACTAGGGACCAAGGGAAACCAATATCTATGAAATATCAAAAGGATCCATCCAGTACTTCCTCAGATATACCAGTAACAAACTTTTACATCCAAAAACCAAGATGGCCACCTGTCGGCCATCTTGAATTTGAATCAGTCCAAAAAAGGTACAATGCACAACTAGGGACCAAGGGGAACCTGCATATGAAATTTGAGAAAGATCCATCCAGCACTTTCCAAGAAATGGCAGTAACAAACTTTTACTTCCAAAATCCAAGATGGCCATCTGTCAGCCATCTTGATTTCAGATCAGTCCAAAAAGGTATAATTCACAACTAGGGACCAAGGGGAAACTGCATATGGAATTTGAGAAAGATCCATCCAGTACTTTCCAAGAAATAGCAGTAACAAACTTTTACATCCAAAATCCAAGATGGCCACCTGTCGGCCATCTTGAATTCGAATTAGTCCAAAAAAGGTACAATGCACAACTAGGGACCAAGGGGAACCTGCATATGAAATTTGAGAAAGATCCATCAAGCACTTTCCAAGAAATAGCAGTAACAAACTTTTACTTCCAAAATCCAAGATGGCCACCTGTCAGCCATCTTGATTTCAGATCAGTCCAAAAAGGTATAATGCACAACTAGGGACCAAGGGGAAACTGCATATGGAATTTGAGAAAGATCCATCCAGCACTTTCTCAGAAATAGCGGTAACAAACTTTTACTTCCAAAATCCAAGATGGCCACCTGTCGGCCATCTTGAATTCGAATCAGTCCAAAAAAGGTACAATGCACAACTAGGGACCAAGGGGAACCTGCATATGAAATTTGAGAAAGATCCATCAAGTACTTTTCCAGAAATAGCAGTAACAAGAATTGTTTGCGGACAGACAAACGGACCACGGACCACAGACAGCAGGGCGATTTGAATACCCCACCATCTGATGATGGTGGGCTAAAAACTGAAAAATAGATATTCTCTCTCACACATCACTTTCATATAAATCATGGATATCACTGAAACTCTTCCATGGTGTTTTTGCTAAATAAGCAGAAGAAATTGGAGGGATGATGGCTCAATCATTATTTTTGCGATTTATACATTATTTTCCTTCTTCATCTCATGAATAATTTATGAATAATAATGCTTCTCTCCATACAGAACTTACAATGTCTATATAAACTTTCTCTATGACTTTTTCCTTAGCAAGTCCTGTTCATTCTGACACCAGTTTCATAAGTGAATGCCTATTTTTTTAAGAACACTTTTCTTCATGCATTTTCTGGTCAATAAGCTTTCTTGAAAGAAACTGCAAAGGAATGATGAAATACTTTACCCTCAACTGTAGATCTACTTGTGACCTAGGTGCTGTATGCAATGCCAAAACATGTAGCAGATTTTGATGACTAGCATTGGTGATTTGTAGACTGCTCAAGGTGGTTATCCTCTTCAACAACCTCAAAGCTACATGATATCTGTTTACACGCAAAGCAGCCTAAAAAAAACCCAAAACAATTATTTTTGACTGGTACATGAACAGTTGTGCTATTCACATGGTAATCAATGCTTTTGGGCAAACAATTCTCATACACTTCACAGAGTGATCCAGTGGTTGTTGAGGATGGGATAAACACTGGTCTGGGAAAGACATCAACTTACAATAGGACAGTGGGATGATTTTTCATGTAGCGTAATCATGTAGCAAATTGATAACATTATCATTTTTGACACACATTTCTTGGGACATTAATGATGGCGTAAAGAATAGGTTTCACAACAACTTACAGTTTCTTACAGAACCATGTAGGTAGATAAATTCTAAATTTATCTGGAAAACTTGTTAGAATGCATACTATTGTCAGAAATTCTTAGTTCCCAATTTTGGTGTGAAAATGAACAAAGGAACATAGTTCAATATATAAAAGAGTACAACTTCAGCAAGTTGCACAATGGCCATGTACAGAGTACATGATTTTACTAGGACAGACAAAATCTGGCAGTTGCAGACAACTGGTTTTATAAACATCAGACAAAAAAGACACACTTGCTAGATATAGGTCAACACCTGGCCAAATCTTCTGAAACTTAACCTCTGGAAATTTTTGAACTCTGAAATGGGTCAAAAGAATGAATTGGAACAAATATGCTAATTTGTCATTGCTGCCAGGTAAAGGACAAATGTAACCTGTAGGTTCTGGTTATTCAGAAGAACTTGTTACCTTGATATTGGGTCATAATAATTTATTTAACAAACTCGACGTACTTCAATTTCAGCATGCTACTTTGTCACTGTGTGCTTTGGCTAAACATACTGGAGTCTTGTGGCTTTTCAATTTAAGTTCCTTCAGTTTAAATTATTTAGTAGAACAATTTATTAACCCTTCACCTCTATAAGCTACCAACCAAAAATCATGACCTTATAACTTTACATTATTTTCTTCAAACATGACGATGTTTGAGAGAAGATAATACACTACCAGTAATGAACTCAAAAATATCCCTGTTGGTTATCTTCTTAACACTGGAAAAACACTAAGCAGGAACACAGTTTTTTGGAATTCCTCAATCTGTCTACTAACCTCTATGACCATGCTGTCCAATGTAGTATTATCCAGTACCATGTGTGCAACTCCCTGCAGCTCTTTTTTAATTGCCTCCTGTCAACATGAAAGCATATTCTTGAGTCTGAATACCATCAGTGTTTCGCCTTATACTACAGAAGAAAAGAGGCTGTTTTCCCTTACCAAAAATGGCCTCGTCCCAAATGGAACAGAAATAGGAATGTTTCTTAACTTGTGTAATGATACTGCCACATTTTCCAAATTCATACAATCACAAGAAACAGTTAAATTCAAGACAAGAGATCCCAGAGGGATCTTGGCGCCCACCATTTGAGGATCTGTTTTCATTTCTTGAAGATTTGTTTATTTTTTTTTTGTTTGTTACAGGTGTTGTAAATGTTCATGAACTGGTCTTCATTGAATGTACTCAATGATGGCACAAAATATTTTTATTAAGCACCTATTAGCAAATACCATTTGAAAAAGATCCCAAAGTATTATTAGATAGCAGTCAGTTACAGGTGGATAATGGACAATATGCTTGTGCTGTATTACTGTCGACATCCAAGATGGCTGCCTGTGGGCCACCTTGATTTCAAATCAGTCCAGAAAAGGTACAATGCACAACTAGGGACCAAGGGAAACCAATATCTATGAAATATCAGAAGGATCCATCCAGGACTTCCTCAGATATAGCAGTAACAAGATTTTACTCTCAAAATCCAAGATGGCTGCCTGTCAGCCATCTTGATTTCGGATCAGTCCAAAAAGGTATAATTCACAACTTGGAACCAAAGGGAAAGAGAAAGATCCATCCAGTACTTTCCAAGAAATAGCAGTAACAAACTTTTACTTCCAAAATCCAAGATGGCCACCTGTCAGCCATCTTGAATTCGAATCAGTCCAAAAAAGGTACAATGCACAACTAGGGACCAATGGGAAACTGCATATGAAATTTGAGAAAGATCCATCCAGTACTTTTCCAGAAATAGCGGTAACTAACTTTTACTTCCAAAATCCAAGATGGCCACCTGTCGGCCATCTTGAATGCGAGTCAGTTCAAAAAAGGTACAATGCACAACTAGGGACCAAGGGGAAACTGCATATGCAATTTGAGAAAGATCCATCCAGTACTTTTCCAGAAATAGCGGTAACAAGAATTATTTACGGACGGACGGACCACGGACCACGGACGCAGGGCGATTTGAATAACAATAATAAAATAAACTACCACTGGGACTGATGAGAATCCAATATTTTTCACATAATTTAGATAACATTAGTTAAACATTTCAAACTTTTTTTTTTATTAAATACACTTTCATTATGCTATTAAAAAGAACTTTTAAAGGCTAGTAAAATAAACCAAAAACAACACTCAAAAATACTTTCCACCATCACTACACTTTTTTGGAAAACTAATGAGAAATATGTTGTCTACAAACCTGGAATATGGTGTAGGTTTCCACTTCATCTTTCTCTATTACTATTTCAGGTTTCCATTTCCAGGATGGTTTTCTGTCTGTAATTTTCTCTTTTTTCTCTGGTGGTACAATAATAACCTTATCTGCTACGTTGGCACCTTTCTGTATCAACATGATAGCACAGCTGTAAAACAAAAATACTAGTTGTAACACTCAGCAAACCTTAAGTCTGGCTTGGTATTTTATCCTTATAGTAAAGCTTTTCACATTGACCATGAACTAAATCAGTGAGATGTCATGTACAAAAGTTTTTCCATTGCAGAATTGGTCAATAGTGACCACTGACCTGTTACCCTCTATGGAGGATGACCAAAACTGAATTGGCATGCATGTTGTTGAGTGTTGCAAACTTCAACTCAAGTGAATGGACTTTGATTCAAGAATCTGATATGAAAGATTCACCTGTTCAATCATGTGGATTACTTCAGATACTCAACAAGTGCAATTAATGTAAATCATTATAATTTCTTTCATAACAATTCTCAAATAAATTGTGCTTATATATTTCAAATGTAACACTTAGAAAAGTAATGTATTACAAAAAAAGGCTAATTGAAGTAATGTAATGTTGTGGTGATAACTGATTATATGTAACATATTACCTGTCATGGCCTTTGTTAACAGCCAAAGACAGAGGTGTGTTACCCTCTTTGTCTTTACGATTCACTTCAGCTTTCCTCTGGAAATAACCATATATTTTTGTTTTGTTAATTTCATTTCAGTTAGGTAGCTTATTTGGAAAATGAAAAATGTTGTAATGCTCTTGTTTTTTAACTTGGGGATCAACCATTTTATAAGACAGCATAAAAACTGATAACATCAAGTTGAACCGACTTAATATTTATAGATAAAAATATAACCTTAAACAGTCTAAAACTGGGATTCAAATTGATTTTTTCAAATGGCTTTTAAATACAACTGTGTTCTATACTATATTCTATTAACATTCCATTTTCATTTTCTTAGATACAATTTGAATAATGACACATTCCATGATACTTAACATATTCCCCACTGATAAAAACTATAGTCAATAACCACTGTTCATTATAACTAATTTGATATGAGGTTGAATGTTATTGTAGTGTAGCCTTAAATCAAATCTCTTAACTTCCTGATCTTCTGAAATCTATATCCTTACACTAGGAACTGATATCATCAACATTCCACATTAATAATTCTATAAACAAAGCCCATATAAAAACAAGAGGCCCATGGGCCTTAACGATCATCTGACAAAAAGCAAGCCAAACTCTAACAACAGTGAGTCTGCTGTTAAAACAGTGGGCTTTATTCATTTGAATTAACTTGGTAGCCCTTCCTCCCAGCATCCTACAGGCCCAATATCAGCACTCTTGGACTTTTGCTTATTGAGAAGAAGTCGTTTGTATATTTTAACATATTTGACCCCAGTGACCTTGAAAGTGGGTCAAGGTCATTAATTTAAACAAACTTCGTAGGGCTCCATGCCAGCATGCTATGGGCCAAGTATTAGCCCCCTAGGCCTTCTAGTATTTGAGAAGAAGATTTTTGAATGAAAAGTTTACGGACGACGCACGGCAGACGGCGCACCCTTCGGGTCAGATGACCTAAAAATCCAATCCATTTTACTCTTTCTTACTGAAAAGTTTCAATACTACTTGCATTCTTCCATCCTTTAAGAAACAGTATTTGAGAATGACTTGTGTACCTGTAGAAGATGAACACAACAAATTGTTGCTCCTCTGTTAGCTGCTAGGTGTAGTGGTGTCTGACAAGATTTGTCTATCTCATCAATCTGTTGATCCCTCATCGCTTTGGTCAAAACACTGCACAACTCAACAGGATCCAGGGGGGAACTAACACAGGAACTAAACAAACAATACTATTAATGTCACTAGTTTTCTTTAAATAGGATCCAGAGGGGAACTAACACAGGAACTAAACAAACAATACTATTAATGTCACTAACAGTTATTGTCAGTTACTAACACAGATGTAGGTAAGATAACATATGCTTTGTTAATATCATATAAATCAATAAATCATGATACTAAGGTAATTTACCATCCCTGCTTAACAAATGTGTAGTGGATTGGCATTCTACTGTCGATGTCTTTGGCAAATACATTAGCTCCCTGAGATATCAACAGCTCCTCCAAATCTGTGCTGGCATTGGATGTCCCAGAGTTGAAACTGACGGCCATGTGTAAAGGTGTACACTTGTTGATATCAACAGAGTTTACGTCAGCACCACCACTTAGAAGGACCTGAACCATGTCCACGGCATTAGACTCATTATCTACAACAGAACAATCCTTATTATGAAGACGGTATGTGTAAATAACAAAAATGCAGGAATGTGACTTTCTAACATGAGGGATTAATTATGTCAGAAACTAAACCAATATCTGACAAGCCCTGTAGAATATTTTAAAAAGCAGTTTTATTGATAGCTTAAGAATCTACCAAATAACTTAAGTATTAGTATTTTGAAGGGTCTAACATAAGTTGAGCCTTATTTTTTTAAGAATACAGCCTTTAGCCAAGTGAAGTCATATTACTAGAAGAAATAAGATCTTTAATCTGCAACTGTAACACTTACTTCTGTTAGCCACAGCTAAGTGAAGAGGTGACTGTTTATTTTTACTGTTTCGACAGTCCACCTGAGCCTTTGCCTTAACTAGCTGTCTCACTAGGTCAGGATTTCCCAACCTGTTATGAAATTCAAATAAAAATATTACTAAATCTTCATATAATATTTCATGTAAAAATCAAAAAAATTTTCTTATACAGATATATATGTATTACAACACAACATGAGATCCAGCACACTATTTCTAATTAAATATTTACCATCTATCAAACTGGGATCTACCAGAAAGCCGTCCAGGGCGACTAAATGGAAAATCATAAAAATCTTAATAAACATATGGACCAAATAAGTGCCCAGGGTGGTTATGGATGGTTAAGTTTTCTTTGATTTTGCCGACTGGTCATAAGCCTATGGCATATCAACATGTGAAGTATACCATAGGAGCAGATGTTCAATGTAAAACATCAGATGTTTTATATGTGAAATATAGCTATTATACTTTAAGATAGCTAGAAATATGTATATATGAATTTCATATCTATTAATCCTGCTATTTTTAATATATTATAATAGCTATATTTCACATACAGAATGTCCGATTCCCATAAAAATAGTTACTGTTATGCTAGCCCAATATCGTCAGGGTTGATTCTCCCACTACCTGCCATTGAATACTTTATTACTGTTTGTATGCATATATATGTTTGCAACCTTTGTACCTTTCAGCAGAAGTATTAAATAATCATTTCCGATTTTTTTTTTTTATATTAATAGAGTGCACAAATCTAGAGTCAACTGCAGCCATACATCCTGTTAAATGTGACACAAGTTCTAGGTCATGCTGGAGTGCCATTTTGTAATTTGCTTATAATTATGAGGCTCTTCATAGAGAAATCAGGCTCAAAGTTTCCTTTAAATTCAATTAGATAACTGATTGCAGCGAATAAAAAAAAGTCATGTGCATAAAACATAACTATTTTTTTAATCTGTTTCAAGCATCATTTGTATTTCATGCTTTTGTAAAGCATTATGATCTCATAACGATAAATCACCTGTAACAGGCCCTATCTTTATTCTTCATTGTCCCATAATAGCCTAAAGTTACCACCCATGGGCAGCTTATCAACTGGGCAGCTGTCCGGTAGATCCTACTATCAATATTTACTACATATCATTTAACTTCACACTGGGTGTAAAATGTTGAAACATAGGCTCATTTAAGTTGTTTGATACAAAATATTGTTTGATAAAGTTATGGCATCATAGTGAAACAAATCCTGCTTTTCATACTGAAATTTCAACAGACTTTTATCTTCTGATACAAAAGTGTAACCAATCCTGCCAATTTCTAGAAATGAATTATTTCATTGGTTTTTAATTCTGTTGACTTACTTGGCTGCTGTAGTCAAAACTGTTACTGTGGTTTCCTTGTCCAGAGGGAAGGTCGTGTTGGGGTTTGCTCCAGCAGCAAGCTACAATCAAAGCACAAGGAACATCATACTATATTGGGTTATACAAACAGTAGTAATTTTTGTTTACAAGACACATTTTACTACAGAACAGGAGAATATAATAAGAATAGAATGATGTTTTCAATGTTACTTTACTTCATTTAAATCGAACGGATCTTTTTATAAACAATTTTGAATTTAAAGTGCATAAAGAGAAGAAAGAATATACTGGAAATTTTTTAGCCTTAGATATAGAGATGGAATCTTTTAGAATCACTCTCATTAATTTATATGGGCCGAAGAATGACGACCCTGAGTTTTACGATATTCTTACTGAAACGATTGAAGACTTTGCGAATAAATACATGTATATCATCATCTGTGTTGATTTTAACTTGGTCCTCAACCCTAAATCTGATTATGATTAAAGTTATAAGAATCTCAATAATCCTAAAGCCAGAGATAAGGTTTTAGAAATCATTTTTTGATATTTTTAGAGAGCAGCATGAAGATATTAGGAGATACACATGAAGGAAAAGCAACCCACATAAGCAAGCTCGGCTGGACTTCTTTCTTATCTCGGAGAACTTTATATTACAAATCAAATATAGAATCTGGCTATCGGTCTGATCATTCTTTCCCAACAATATCCTTAATACTCAATGAATTTATAGCTGGTAAGGGGGTATGGAAGTTTATAATAGTCTACTACAAGATCTTGAATATGTAAATATGGTGAAACTTGTATTATTGAGACAAAAGCTCAATATTGTCTCCCAGTTTATAATATTAATAATTTAAATAATATTTCAGATGCTGACATTTTGTTTCCAATAGATGATCAACAATTTCTTGAAACATTTCTGATGAATATTAGAGGTAAATCTATATCCTACTCATCACACAGGAAAAAACATCAAAATATCAGAGAGGACATCCTTAAGAAAGCAATTTAGGTTATGGAAGAGCAAGATGAAGAAACATAGTTGAGTTAAAAAAAAGAGAATTACAGTCAATCAGGGAAAAGAAAAAACATGTAGGGAACTTTGTAGTCAGATCTATTAATTTGGGATATAAAAATTGTTGTTTGTCTATTACTCAAAGGCATGGCATTATCTCATGTATTCCAAAGGGAGAAAAACCCAGATATTTTATAAAAAATTGGAGACCCATTTCATTATTAAATGTATATAAAATTGTTTCTGGCACCATAGCACACAAAATAAAAGAATGATTTAAATGAAATAATTGACAAGGATCAAACAGGTTTTTTAGCAGGACGTTACATAGGGGAAAACACAAGATTTGTTTATGATGTTATGCAGTATACCGAAAATAATTATATCCCAGGTATTCTATTCAGTGTCCTGGACATTTATTGAAAGGGTTTTTAATTTTTTTTTTGGTTTTGGGAATGGTCTAATCTCTTGGGTCAAAACATTACATAACAAAGCTAGTGCTACAATTAATCAGGGTGGTAATCTGTCTTCTTTTTTTGAATTAAAAAGGGGCTGTCGACAAGGGGACCAAATCGCCCCCTATATCTTTAATCTGTGTGCCGAGAAACTAAGAAACAATGAGAGAATTAAAGGTATCGATGCCGATGGCTGTCCTATACTTCTGTCACAGTATGCAAATGACACTTCACTGGCACCTGATTGGTCAGAAAGGTCACTGAAGGAATCAATTACAGAACTTAACCTTTATGCAAACATATCAGGATTTAAAATTAATATTTCAAAAACCCAAGTGGTGTGGATTGGCAGCAAAAAATTCAACACATACCAATTCCTTCCTGAACTTAATTTACAATGGGTAGGGATCACGTCACACTTCTTGGTATCTAATTTCATGTTAACTTACATATGATATCAAAACTTAACTTTGACAAAAAACTTATAAAACTTAAATCAATTATTTAAAGATGATTATTAACCCCTATTGGTAAAAGAAACATAATCAAATAACTTTTGGTTCACAATTTAACAATCTATTTATCTCACTGCCATACCCTGATGACAAGTTCTCTCTAAATTAAACTCATTGTTATATGAATTTCTTTGGAACAGTAAAACTGACAAAATTAGAAGAGAAATTGTTACCCAAGATCACATTGATGGTGCTTTCAAAATGGCTAATGTTAGAGCCTTTATAGATTCTCTTAAGCTGTGGTGGATTAGAAGACTTTTCCAGTCTACTTCAAGGTGGCAAGTAATTCTTAAAACATATGTAAACTTAGACCTGATGGACAACTGTGGTACTAAATACATACAATGCTGTCAAAATAAATTTAAAAACAAGTTTTGGTCTGATGTTTTTAAAAATCTACACTATCCTAATGACATAAGAACAGATAAAAGTGAAATATTCCTGAAAAGCACTATATGGTTCAACAATCAAATAACAATTGATAAGAAATCAATTTTTATTAAGGACTGGTAAGGAAAGGGTGTCATTGTTGTGAATGATCTGATAAAAGATATTAATTCTGGAACATTCTATACTTTTCAGGAATTCACTCCAACCTACCATATACAGACTAATTTTCTCCAGTATCATAGTGTTCTCTGTAAAGCATTTTAACCCTGATCCAGATTTCCCTAAAATAAAATTAGAATATCTTTTTATCCCCTTAAACTTGGAACCTTTCTTTAAACAGCCTAAAGGTTTGAAATATTTTTATATAATTTTAATAAAGAGCAAGGTTATTCCATCAGGTCAGAAAAATTGGAATGAAGTATTTGATTCTAGTAATTCTACATGGCACCAAATTTTTAAAGCTACCCTTTCTGATAACGACAAATACAAAGCTCCAATGGTTTCAGTTTAGAATTAATCACCACATTCTTACAACTAATTCTTTTCTTTTTAAAACTTGATTAGCTATATCTCCTCTGTGTATACTAAGCAACTCTGGATTTGAAACTATAGCTCACTTTTTATGTGAATGCAAAGATAATAAAGTTAATAAAGCATCCTACCTATTTGGTTTCTTTACACAAAATTTAAATAGTAATGAAATACTAATTGTTATTAAACATAACATATATAAGATTTGCTGTTTCCATAAATCCCTTAATATAAACGTCTTAGTAAACACAATCATAAAATACTATAATGTACAAAGATTCATTGCAATTAGCAAGGGAGATAACTCTAAGGAAAAGTTTAACAAACTTTTTGCATTATAAATAATTCTTTACTTGTTACCCAGCTTTGATTAATTAGTCGACTTGAGTTAACCCTTTGTTTATCCTCATATATAATATCAGTCATCTAACCCTCCTCACTCTCTATCCTCTAACTACCCCCACCCCTCCTCTATCCCTTCCACCCCCCTGCTATCCCCCAACTCTCTCTCACACATAAGTCACAACACAAATGTATGTAAATGTTTGTAAACTATTTCTATATATGCTATAAGTGATGAGTGATTGTACATTTAGAAGGTATGTATGTCTACTGATTATGGTTTAAGCATGAATGCAAGGTGAAATACCGTAAAAACCCACGTAATGTCCGTATCTGTGTAATGTCCGCACCCCTTTTTTGACACAAAAATTTGGGGAAAAAACCCACCTTCCATGTAATGTCCGCGGGTAAAAAATGCAAATTGAAACTGCCGATTTCATTTCACGTAAGCTAATGTCGTAATGGTCGAGAGCATGTCGCATTGTGTATAACCTACAGGTACCATTCAAGAATTCACTTAATTGTTTATAAAAACAGTTATTCTCCATAATGGTACAGTAAGCATACCGGTATGACAAGTCCTCATTTCGATAATTGGTGTTTTGATAAGGGTTAGCCCAGCAGCGTTATAAACAGCTTGGGTCGTCTCCTCACCTCGAGTGTGAGTGAGTGACAGCGTGTGATTAGCCAATTAAAGATAACTATACAGTAACATGACCCGCCCACGTCCAAGCCAACATTGTACATAAATAATACGGGAAACCTGTACACAATCACAATCTTCTGTGGTGTCCGTAATTTAATTATCCGAGGGTACCCAACAGAAGATTATTTATTTGAATCATGGGGAAACGCTAACGAGAAAATGGAAGGAATTAACCATGGAAACTATAATAAATAATCATAAATAATCATGTTTGGTTGAGGAAACATCATAGGAAAAACCATAGAACGATAATATTAGGTATGCTTGGCTTTTAAGAACACAATTCAAGGAGATATGATATGAATTGTCGGAAGGAAAAAAGTGTCATTTTCTCTATATCTCTGTAATGTCCGCACCCCCTTTTTTGGATTGATTTTCGGTGAAAAAATTGCGGACATTACATGGGTTTTTACAGTACATTTTTTTATATAGCGGTTGTGTAAAGAGTACATATACATTCATAATTCTTCTATTATTTTGTTATGCTGGAAAAATAACTTAATCCTGTTCAGAAGATGTGAAGTCTGATATAAAATACACACATATATTAGTTTTAATCAGTGCTATTGGTGGTTTGTGCTGTATGTTTGATGCATTGCTAATACAAGTACAGTGAAACCTCACCTAACGACCACTTCAAAATTACGACCACCCGCTATTACGGGCACTTTTTTTCAGTCCCGTTTTTTTCACTATATATGTATTGGTTGCTTCAGTATTACGACCACCCCGCTATTCCGTATTACGACCACTTCTTACAATCCAAACAACAACTAACGAACGATAATTGACCTTACTGACCAGTGATTATAGTTTACCTGGTGGGCAGTGAACCGTTAGCATGTGTGTCCTTCAAGACCATTGTTTCGTCACGGGTTACCGACCCCGTCACCAGGTGGCATTACACGAAGTAAACATCATTATCGGATTAACTTGTGTGAAACTGCATGCCAGACACATTTTAGTAGCAATATATTGTTGGTTAATTATATATTGATAGATCGGTAGGTATGCTGTTAAACACCTTAGAAGCCCTGCATACCCAAAAGTGAATTATGTAGTCTTTTCGGTCGATATTCCTTTGCTTGCACGCGTACACGTTGTCGAGGTTTTTTAACTGTTTTTGTACCAATATTACACTCTCGACATCGTTTGTCCAGATCCGTAGCTCTTCTTCCATAGCTGGACTCTCTCTTTCATTTTTTTTTTTTTTTTAGTAAAAGACAAATCTGTTGTACTGAGTGATACACTGACAGAGTTAATGTGTTTGCGAATTTATGTGAAAAATGAAGCGTTGAAAGACTTTATAGTAACTTCATTAATGCTGTTACAAATGTGTTTTACTGTGTAATACATTGACTGAGTTAATGTGTTTGTAAATTTATGTGAAAAATTATCATTAAATTCCTATTGAACTTACAATTAATTGTTTGTTTTTTTTTTATTCAATATTTACAACAGTAAAGATTCATGTATATTATGGTATAAACTAAGGAATATATACATACATATTCTTTTGTCAATTCACCAATTTTATCTTTTTCACATGCATTTCATAAAATTCAACATTTCATATAAAGTTTAGTTATTATTGTTAACTAGACCAATGTCGAGGAAGGGCCCCGCATAATACCTACCCCTTATGATTGAGTTTCTTAATATTAAGAAATATATGGACAGGTGTCAAGTATTGAAAGCAACTTTCATCAAAATCCAATGAAAATGGACAGATGGACAGATATATGGATCGACGGACAGGGAAACGGACAGACAGACAGACGGACAGACGGACAAGGTGATTACTATAGGGCCCCGCATCGCGGCCCTAATAAATATACATGAACATTACATAATGATATATATAGACTTTATTTTAAACAGTTACGATTCTTTGCGGTCAATCTGATCCACCTCACTATTAAGACTACCTCGCTATTAAGACCACTTTTGTCCAGTACCCGATGTGGTCTTAATAGCGAAGTTTCACTATATGTATGTATGATGTATATTTATTACTAGTATGTGTAGTTAGTATGGTATGTGTGGTGTATATCTAATACTAGTATGCATGTAGATTGTTTTGTATGTGTGTGGTGTATACTTAATATTGATGTATGATCTGTTATGTATGTGAAGAACAAGAGGTCTACAAAATTTGCCATCATTTTATGGGCAATGTGTTGGTATGTGTGTGTGATGATAAAACTGAATAAAAAAAATGTTACATAAAGAAAAGATGTTAACACTTAACAACTTAATAACACAATATTTCTGTTATATTCCCATCTATACATATCTTTATACTAACTGGTAGTTACAATAATTATGTCCATATCTCGGTGTGTTGGCGTTACAATGTCACATGTGTATCACACAAACATGTTAATTAAATCCTATAATAATGTGATGCCATTTACTACACACACATTTCATTGTAAATGTGTTGATACTGTGTTTGAAAATGATGCATATGTTTATCATGTTGAAGGAAATAAAGAAAACACTGGTAACGAGCTAAACATTAAAAAAAAACAACTCACTTGATTCCTGAGATGATACAGATGTGTTGAGGAAAGGTTGTTATAAAATCAACAAACCAGAAATTTTAAGTTTGCTTGGTATGTAAATCCTTTTTGGATTGAACAGTTGTTAAAGTCATGTTTAGACTATGTATCCAAGGAAAATATGAGGTATACTCACCAGTATTTCAACTGCCTCCTTGCTCTGTTTCTCTACTGCAACAGCCAGTGCAGTTTTCCCATCCAAGTTTTTCAATTCCAGATCAGGTTTCTTTTCTAGAATCATTCTCAGGCCAGGAAAATCAGAACCATCTGAAAACTTCCTTCCCCTATGTATCATGAAGTGAACAGCAGATTGCTTTCCTGTAAATATAAGGTGAAACTTGCACTTCATTTCATCTTTTGAACTTCTGTTGACTATCTTAAAATAAACAGTACCAGCTAGTGATATTTCTGTTGAAATAGTTACAGGAAAAAATAAGCCTAGAAATACACATGTAAAACATATTTATCTTAACATAAATTACACATGATTATACGTCTCATGTGTCCTAGCTTCCCCATATCATCAGAATTACACAAACTATACTGTATAATCTTACTGCATATTTCACTTATAAAGTGCAATCAAGGTAAAGTGTAGACAGAGTGAAGAATTTGCTAGTGTTAGACTGACCATATAGAAATGTTTATGTACATAGAAAACATGTAAAAGAAGATATGCGACAAGTAATGATGACCTTTTATGCTTCAATCATGAATGATCAAGTAAGCGATTCCAATGAATGATTATCATTTGAATATGGAAACATTTTGTGAATTTCTTCACAGTAAATGATAGATGGTTACAAATAAACAATGAAAATGTAACGGTTTTGGCTATTTGGAAGACTGTTAGAATAGTGATACCTTGGTTCACCAAATTCCTTCCACTTACCACATTCATCGTACTCTTGTTTATCCTCAGAAGACATTTTATTTACATCATTCACCTGATATTTTTTCTGGACAGTTATTGATACATCCAAACCAGTTAATTCTACTAAAGTTTTGATAAAATCACATCCATTCTGATAAACTTTTGGCACTTCAGAATCCTTCATGTCATGTGGTTTCTGTGGAGAAAAGCATCCATTTAGAACAAGCTTGAAAATTTTACACTATCTTTTCAATTTTTGCGAAAAAAAAAAAGTGTACCAGTACAAGATCTAAGAGAGTTTTTGAACGAGTACCTGCCCATCATGTGTTTGTGACTGAAACAGATCGTCTTGAACTGTCATTAGCAATCGTATAATTTGAAGACTGAAATACAAAAATATCATTCCTGTGGATTTAATTTATCACATCTTTTAAAATGAATATCAATAACATCTTCTGAACTTTCCAGGTTACTTGGAAGCCATAGCGGAATTTTAATAGCCTCTTGCATCCTGGGATCGATAGGTCATCAGGTTATAGGTCAAATTCTAGAACAATCGCCATACTTGTTTACGATATGAATGGCCTCATGTAACTTACAAGAAGAAATGACATGAGAATATAAGAATTTGGTCAGTATGCAAGGGCGTTTCTTAATATTTAACAGTACAGACACCGATGGAGAGATTGTTTAGTAAACTGTAAGTAACGTCAGGCCCTATTTCTGTGCATCGACAATCTGTGATGGCACCTAAGCCAAATTTTTTCGTTTTTTGAAATACATCAATAAAATAAAGGATAATCTGTGTATAATTCATTTGCAAACTTTATTAAACATATTTTGATATATTGCCCTCAGTTATCTTTTATATCAACAAACTTTGGTCAACGGAATGGTTACCACTACATAAGAACTGCCTTCCATTATCTGTTACTGGTATATCAAACATCAGCAAAAGTGGTCACCATATCGTAACGAAGGGTGTGGCATACATTCCAGTGCGTCTTCTATGTGGATCAAATCGCAAAAATCGCTGAAAACTGGTCCTGCAGCTTAGATACCAGTGCAGCTTATAACCCAGAAAATACACAAATTAAAAGTAAGTCATGTTTGGGGTGGGTGGTTGGGTGGAGGTGTTGATATTCCCTAACTACTTCATCAGGAATGGTATAATTTAGGGAATTTGAACACGGACCTGTAGCCATCAAAATCTAACCATGTGTAAAACTTAATGTTCCTTTATTATGGAGTGGAATGTACCAATTTTGTTGAGAGGCTTTGGACATATCTTGTAAACTAATCTTTTTGCAACAGCATTAACTTCCCTAAATGAGTCAGCAGTAACCAAAATATACAGACATCTGATTTCAAACACTATTTCAGAGAAAATCTTACCGTGAAGCTGGAGTACGTAGAACAGGCAAGAAGGAATGGTGTGTAGCCAGAATGATCTACTTCTGTCACCATCTGTTTAATTCCCTCTAACCCAGACCTAAATGACATCACTTTCTTCAGCTTTGGCATCTCTGGTTCTTTGACCATTTTCACAGAATCTCCATTTTCATTAGAGTCTACTTCCATTTTTTCATCAAGTCCATTTTCTTTAATGTTATTTAATGGGTTCTGCAAAATGAAAATGTATATTTTGATGACAACTTGCTTGTCTTCTAATGTTGAAACATCATTGACTGACCATCTGATTATATTAATGACAACTTGTGTCTTCTGATATTGAAATGTCTTTGACTAAACATTCTATTACAATTATGAGTATAAGAAGATTAACTGAAGTATGTTTGCATCACTGCCAATTCAAGAAGACATGAATTTTAGCCATATGATATTTTTAATAAGTGTATTAAGTAAAAAATTTATACATATTAAATATAAGACAAACATTAATTACCTCTTGTGCCAGGATTTTCAATAGCGGTGACAGATCATTTCCCATGCATTGTTGAGCAAGATGATGCAAAGCGTTGGCGCCATTCTCATCTTTCTCAGCAGATATAACACCACCTTTCTCTACTAAAAGATGCACCAACTTCGTGTTTACCTGCAAGTCAATTATACAGCTGTCTTTAGTGGTCATCAATATCACCAATCTACATGTAACACTATCAGTTGTACAGAAGACCCATTCATTAAACTGAACCAATACAACTTTAACAAGTATCAATAAACAGACTTCCTACAGAATCGATGACATTTTGTACATTCTCTCCTCCTGATAATCTGACACCAAACATACAAGTATGGTGGTGCCACAAACTGTTTTTGCTGTACATGATTGGTGCTAGGGAAGTTCAAAACACACTATTAATGCCTATAATAGCCAAATCATTTATGCATAATGACCTCAATAATTTCTCAAAGTTTTTCCACGCATCAAGTTATTGTAACTTCAGAGAAACTTCTAATAATTATCAAAGACTCTTAACACTAAGTTTATACTAAAAATGTATTATACTGTTAGACGAGTAGATTTCACTGCAGTTTTAATCAACGTTAATGTTAGAAAAGTAGATTTCACTGAAGTTTTAATCAACATTAATGTTAGAAAAGTAGATTTCACTGCAGTTTTAATCAACATCAATCATCAGCAAATCAGACATTGTGATATTGAGGCTTTATGTGCCCGTCCTTTAGCAAACTGTTCAATTTAAGATAGTGTCAAGGTTTGCATATCACACTTTAAACATAAGCAAATTTATATTGACAAATGAACCATTGATATTACTGATGAGTGAAGCATTCGAACTTTCTGTAGCAACTACATTTAATTTCTATTTCTCCTGTATTAAGTTTTAATGTCTTCATTTCTTGTCTTGTTTTCTGATCCATCAACAGAAGTAAATCACACCTTTTCTATTGCCAATGTGACAGCTGTTTGCTTCTTTGTAGTTTTCACAGCTGGATTACAACCTGCCTTCATCAGTAGTTCTGCAATCTTCACGGTTAAATCCATGTTTTCATCATACTTCTTCTGATAGTTCTAAAAAGATAAATCCATACATACCACGCAACACAATTTGAACATCAGGATACAGAATCTCAGTAATCCTCTGCTTCAGAGAATTAATTTCAATTATAAATCATAATTTCCTTTCTGTACCAATTGGCTTTTCTTCTCCAAACAACTTTAACTCAATATATTGTCCTTAATTTAATTTTTTTTCATTTTTCATTGGAATATTTTGGTCTTAACTGCATATTTCAAAATATACTTTGAGGATTGAGATGACAAATATCTAACATATCTAATATCACCATAAATTTATCACAGATATCTGAATGTGTTTTCCTACCATTACTATAAATTTACCACAGATATCTGAATGTGTTTTCCTACCATTACTATAAATTTACCACAGATATCTGAATGTGTTTTCCTACCATTACTATAAATTTACCACAGATATCTGAATGTGTTTTCCTACCATTACTATAAATTTACCACAGATATCTGAATGTGTTTTCCTACCATTACTATAAATTTACCACAGATATCTGAATGTGTTTTCCTACCATTACTATAAATTTACCACAGATATCTGAATGTGTTTTCCTACCATTACTATAAATTTACCACAGATATCTGAATGTGTTTTCCTACCATTACTATAAATTTACCACAGATATCTGAATGTGTTTTTCTACCATTACTATAAATTTACCACAGATATCTGAATGTGTTTTCCTACCATTACTATAAATTTACCACAGATATCTGAATGTGTTTTGATTACATTACTATAAATTTACCAGATATCTGAATGTGTTTTCCTACCATTACTATAAATTTACCACAGATATCTGAATGTGTTTTCCTACCATTACTATAAATTTACCAGATATCTGAATGTGTTTTCCTACCATTATTATAAATTTACCACAGATATCTGAATGTGTTTTCCAACCATTACTATAAATTTACCACAGATATCTGAATTTGTTTTCCTATTATTTCATAAAATAGATAAATGACAATTACAGCTTGATTTAAAATGTTAATTTAACAACATATTGTACCAGAATGCCCATTACAGATTGCAGATGAGGGTATTAACAATATATTGATTATATTCTATTCCAGTAAATGATAACAATATTGTAGATAATACAGGAATGCTATGTTGGTGATTTACATCAAGTTAAACATAAGGTAATAACTAGGTCTTAACTAGGGAAAATACAACTGGAGTCAGAACACATTTTCAAATGCACAAGGAATCTTGGGAGGTACAAACAACTTGCCAAGGAATACCAACAATAACAAGAGGCCCATGGGCCTTAACGGTCATCTGACAAAAAGCAAGCCAAACCTAGAAAGTGGGTTGAGGTCATTCATTTGAACAAACTTGGTAGCCTCTCCTCCAAGCATCTTACAGGCCCAATATCAGCACTCATGGACTTTTGCTTGTTGAGAAGAAGTCGTTTGTATATTTTAACATATTTGACCCCTGTGACCTTGAAAGTGGGCCAAGGTCATTCATTTGAACAAACTTTGTAGGGCTCCATGCCAGCATGCTATGGGCCAAGTATTAGCCCCCTAGGCCTTCTAGTATTTGAGAAGAAGTTATTTAAAGATTTTGACATATTTGACCCCTGCGACCTTGAAAGTTGTTCAAGGTCATTCATTTAAACAAACTTGATAGCCCTTCATCCCAGCATGCCACAGGCACAATATCAGCAATCTGAGCCTTTTGGTTATTGAGAAGAAGTTGTTTAAAGATTTTGACATATTTGACCCCTGTGACCTTGAAAGTTGTTCAAGGTCATTCATTTAAACAAACTTGATAGCCCTTCATCCCAGCATGCCACAGGCACAATATCAGCAATCTGAGCCTTTTGGTTATTGAGAAGAAGTTGTTTAAAGATTTTAACATATTTGACCCCTGTGACCTTTAAAGTGGTTCAAGGTCATTCATTTGAACAAACTTGGTAGTCCTTCATCCCAGCATGTCACAGGCCCAATATCTACACTCTGAGCCTTTTGGTTAATGAGAAGAAGTTGTTTAAAGATTTTAACATATTTGACCCCTGGACCTTGAAAGTGGGTTGAGGTTATTCATTTGAATAAACTTGGTAGCCTTTCCTCCCAGCATGCTACAGACCCAATATCGGCACTCATAGACTTTTGCTTATTGAGATGAAGTCCTTTGTATATTTTAACATATTT
The DNA here is from genome assembly GCF_031769215.1 of Ylistrum balloti. Classification (NCBI taxonomy): domain Eukaryota; kingdom Metazoa; phylum Mollusca; class Bivalvia; order Pectinida; family Pectinidae; genus Ylistrum; species Ylistrum balloti. The sequence goes on from NW_026782095.1 coordinate 56,522, forward strand.
GACCCCTGTGACCTTGAAAGTGGGCCAAGGTCATTCATTTGAACAAACTTTGTAGGGCTCCATGCCAGCATGCTATGGGCCAAGTATTAGCCCCCTAGGCCTTCTAGTATTTGAGAAGAAGTTATTTAAAGATTTTGACATATTTGACCCCTGTGACCTTGAAAGTTGTTCAAGGTCATTCATTTAAACAAACTTGATAGCCCTTCATCCCAGCATGCCACAGGCACAATATCAGCAATCTGAGCCTTTTGGTTATTGAGAAGAAGTTGTTTAAAGATTTTAACATATTTGACCCCTGTGACCTTTAAAGTGGTTCAAGGTCATTCATTTGAACAAACTTGGTAGTCCTTCATCCCAGCATGTCACAGGCCCAATATCTACACTCTGAGCCTTTTGGTTAATGAGAAGAAGTTGTTTAAAGATTTTAACATATTTGACCCCTGTGACCTTTAAAGTGGGTCAAGGTCATTCATTTGAACAACTTGGTAGAGCTCCATGCCAGTATCCTCTGTGCCAAGTATTAGCCCCCTAGACCTTCTAGTATTTGAGAAGAAGTCGTTTGAATGAAAAGTTTACGGACGGCGCACGGCGGACGACGACGGACGAAGCATGATGACTATAGGTCATCGGACCCTTCGGGTCCAGATGACCTCATAAAAAGACTCTATATGTCAGTTGGTAAGTCTAAACATCAAATTTAAGTCGTTGACAGATAGTAGGTAGTTATAGTGTGTACGTATTGTCTAATCTAACAAAGAAACAATGTTACACGAGATGTTACCTGCCAGCATATGAAAAACATCTGAAGTGCACAAACATTGATATGCTTACCTGTTACAACAGGATTAATTTCATGTATCCTTACTAACCCCACTCTCTTAACACAAACTTCTGAATTCAGACTTAATTTTGGAGGGTATAAAATGATTGTGAAATAACTTTTTATAATAATATAAGAAAAATACTTACTGGACCACTGACATGTCCTGGTTTCACGGTGTTTCCAGCTAAATGATGAAGCTGGAAATGAAAATACAAATTTTATTCATGTTTAAAATTCTTCCACTATTCCGGGTATTAATGGTATCAGTCCCCACCAGATCTCCAATCCAGTTTTGATAGCATAAACAAAGAATTAATGGAACATTAACATGTGATCAAATGTTACTGAGGTTGCAATTATAAAATCTGTGTTGCTGAACTCAACATTATCATATTGTTAGTTTTAAATTTTTATTTTGGACACACTGGGACACGAATATGAAACTCTTTGTATACTCACAGCATTCAGGCCGTCAATGTCTGTAATACTAGGGTCAGATCCCTTGTCCATCAGGTACACAATCTGGTCGTACAAACTACTGTTCAGCTCACTACTACAGGCAACACTGATCAATGTCTTTCCTAATAGAGAAAGCAATATAAGGAAAACAAGTTAAACCCCAACACTAATAACACAAAAAAAAAAAAAAAAAAAAGATGTATATATACATACAATTGATAATCATTCCATCCTGCATTTGTGTACCATTACACATGAAGAGCTAATCAAGTAAAAACGTAAGCACAAAATGTAATCGTTTTTGTCAAGTTACCACCATATATATGTCTGAAGTTTAGAAGTTTTAGAAATGAAAGCGCTTATGCTGAAATCTTTTGTTCTCATTTCATTTAAATTTCATAACTTCAATTTTTATTATATTTGTATCTACTTTAATAATACTTTAAATGTACTTAATCTGGCACAATTAAACTTCCATGCAATGTCAATTTTTGTCAAATTAGCAGACTAATGAATTTGCACATTCACTATAATTGCTATACTGACAATTAACACGATAATATCTTAGCACAATGCTTTCAGTGCAAAAGATTATAGCTACGTATTATTGTTAACAATATCAATCTATAAACATGTAAAATTCCTAAGTCCAGTGGGTTTCGCTTTTAAGTTCAGATGGACCAAGTTGTATTACACAGGTTGGATTTATATATTTAACTAAAAGTATTTGATTTAGAGCCAACAACCACTGCTCAGTCAAAGTTGGATCCAAAGGTCCTACACCTGGGTACCCAAAGGAATGCAAGGGATAGATGAGATGCATCAATCCAACAGACAGAGAACCCAGAGAACCTGCCCTAGTCTGTTGGATTGATTCATCTCAACTTTTTATACTGAACTGTTTCAACATACACCACACCAAATACCTCAATATTTTCAATCTCACCTGAATCATTTTTAAAGTTGATATCAACTCCAGGCATTTTCAAAAGAAAGTCGACCAAACCCATGTGGGCTTTCATGAAGGCTATTCCAACAGGTGTCAACTGAAAGAAGTTTGAATTTGAATATTGATATAAACCCATAAGGATATTCACAACATGGCTTTTATAAATGGAGAGAACAGGACCAGGGAATATTTGATCAAATTTGTGGTGGGGCCTTACATGACAAAAACAAAGGAAATACTGGATTTACATAGATATCTCCTTAATTCCAAGTGGTTAAAGTTGGTCTTTCAACTTTTCATACTAACTATTAATACAGCTGCTAAAAGCAAACCAGTTGTAAAACATATTGCCATATCACGGTGGATTATGAAATCATTAATTTTTGAAGGGCTCAATTTTCTTGGTTTTTCAAAAGATTTCTTTTTTGTTTAATTTTATGGAGAAAGCTCTATAATCCTAATTTTAATCATTTTTTAACAGTTTATGAATCTTTATATCAGTTAAATGAGGGTAACCATGAAATTAAGGAAAATAAATTCCTCATGAAAATCTATGATTTTACAAGTAAGGTAAATCCCTTCAAAGTTAGGTTATAGAGTATACAACACTACATAAACAACTATGGAGTTTGATAAGGTGAACATGATATTATTTTGAACCAATTTGCCATCCCATGATGTCTTCACATCTCAAATATGGCAGTTGTAGGTGAAATAGTATAAGACATGTCATCTTGACTAACATACAAATTGACACGTTTAAACTTGAAGTCACTTTTGTAGATGTGAATTTCATTATTAATTGAAACACATTTCATGACCCCATATTAAAACACAAAAGTAGACAGGCTTACCTTCCAGTCGTTTGCTTTTTTTGGGTCAGCACCACCCTCATTCACAAGCATCTTGAGGACAAAGTACCAGCCATAAGCTGCAGCATAGTGCACCAGTGAGTTGTTGGAGCTATCCACACGATTGGGGTCTGCACCCAGAAACAGTAGGTATGATGTCACTGTCACACTGCCATTCATGACCGCATGAGTCAGTGCTGTTCTCTTGAATTTATCTGCAAAATATCAAGATTATATCAAAATCGTACAAAAGGAAAAATCTTTCTTATCAATGTCTTGTCTTCTCTACTTTGACTCTCTAAATGGCTTGTTTTTCCATCAAACTTTCACTAATATAGAAGAACAAATTGTAGGCAAATTGAATTCCTTTCCCAAGTTCTTTAAAATTATCAAAATCCACTAAGATTTCAAGTTTATCAACCAAAACTGGACCAAAGCAATCAAAATCTCATTTTCTGTTCTGACTGAACTTTATTCTAAATTTGATAACAAAGTTGTTCTATAAGTGACAAACCAATATAACACTGCCATGAGTGGTTACTTATTTATATTCCAGGTCACTGTTGAGTTTCAAGATTGCACTGTTGGTTACAATATGTGACCAATCTAAATCTAAAAGCTTTGTCAGGATCGGATTGTCAAGATAATTTAACAAATATGTATTAATAAATAATGGGCGATCCAACACTCCTAATGTAAGAATTTGCCGTAGTGTCTTCGATTGGATCCTTAGGATTCAATAGAGTTCCTTACTAATAAAACATAATATAACAAAAAGGAATCTCAACAACACAAAGACTTTTTGTAAAGCTGTCTACATGTTTCGGCCACTATGCGACTGTCATCAGGACAAATTTTATTTTGGAAAAAAGCGTATCTGTATCAATAGGTTCTAGTTCAATATTCTTCTGTGGGATTGTGTTAGCTGGAATTACTCTAAATTTAACATTATCAAAGTTTTTGCGGCCGGTAAATTAAAATGGTGGGGTCCATGTGACAGGGATCGATCCTACTGATACAGATACGCTAGCAGAAGAGCTATATCTCTCCGACTCGGTAGACGAACACTTCAATACCTATAGTGACCACATGTATGTACATGAGAATCCAACATCATCCTTGAATGACAGTATTAACAGCGTGACCACTGATGTACAGGATGAAGATCCTATTTTTTTTACAAAACCGTAAAATTAGTGTAAACAGTATTTACGGAATTTTCTAATCGATTAATATGTAACTTTTAACTATATAGTTGTTGCAACGTCAGCTGAACTATGATGTCATAATGTCCATTGAGCCGCATTTTCATACCTTAGATGCTTTTTTCCAAAATAAAATTTGTACTGATGACGGTGGCATAGCGGCCGAAACATGTAGACAGCTCTACAAAAAGTCTTTGTGTTGTTGAGATTCCTTTTTGTTTTATTATATTAAATATGTATTAAAGGTAAAGTTCAGAATGTAGAATGTCTATTAAGCTGTGATAAGATAGATATTAAAAGATCAATTCAGTCTTTGGACCAAGTGATCTAGTAACAGAAAAATATGCTGATAACCAAATGTGACATTTACCACCAAAGCAAAACAGAAGAATACACTGTGTAATGTAAAACACTAAAGATAAGACCAATTGTACAAACCAAGCTGTTCCACGACGGCACCTGCTTGTATAAGCAGTCTGGCTATGTCCAAATTCCCCTTTCCTGCTGCAATCATCAATGGCGAGACTTTTTCTTTGCCAGCTGATAAAGGTTTGTTTACATCAACACCATGTTTTAAAAGAGACCGGACAACTTCCTGTTAAAAGCAAGACATTTTCTGATATAACCACTGAAAAACAATTAATTAATGGGACTGATGGGGCTGACTTTCGCTTTGCAAGCTGATAAAGGTTTGTTTACATCATTACCATAACTCAGAACTGACAAGACACAAGAACTATATTTTCCATTACTTACTGCATTGCCACTTTGCACAGCAATATGGATAGGACAGACTGTCTCCCAGTTTGGACGATTGATACCTCCAATGCCCCATTTGGCTATCATCGGATCGCCTCCATCGCCCTCAGCAACATTCTTAGCTGTAGCTGTTTTCAACAATAGGTCTATGTTCTTTGGTCGCTCTGCATAGCAGGCATAGTGTAAAGGGGTGAACCTTCTCTTGGTCACTTCATTTGGATTTGCTCCTCTACAGAATAATTGATAGCTAGCAATTAATTAAACGCAATAATCAATTTTGATTGAAAGTCAGAAACCTTGTAACCTATTAGTTTCATTTTTGGTTCTTGTAAATTAAACAATAAGCCCAATTTCCCAGATATAATATTTTAATGTCTGGAACATTTTTGAGGATGTTCAAAGTAAATATTTTCTATACTTACTTCTTGATTAGGAGTTCCAGAGGTGCGATAGACTCACATGCAGCAGCATAGTGTATGGGCCTCCTGCCACTTTTGTCCTCTAGGCTGATATCTGGCTCCACTGACAAAAGCTTCTCCAAGTACTTGGTATTGGGATTGATACATGCACAATGCAGTGGTGTCATCTGAACATAAAACAAAATAGAATTTCATGAAGCTGTTCCTCACCCATCATATAATATTAATACATGATTTGATAAAATCTCAACTAAGCAGGGCTACAAAATAACCTTGGTGGCTTTTTCAAATATTTCAGAAATCAGTCACAACAGCAATGCATGTTGCCCTTTAACTGAAAGAGATGTCGTGAAAACAACATTTTTTTTATTGATATCAAGTTTTCATAGGCATTTTATCATTGACCTAATGCTGGATATGGATATATGGATGAAGATAGTGTAATAGCTTTTCTGTATTTAATATGCTGTCAACTTAATAATCACACCTCAGCAGAAAACCTAAGGAAACAAAAAACTTTCTACTTTACTTATAAACACCAACTAACTTGCAGCAGTTCTACTTTACTTATAAACACCAACTAACTTGCAGCAGTTCTACTTTACTTATAAACACCAACTAACTTACAGCAGTTCTACTTTACTTATAAACACCAACTAACTTACAGCAGCATTGTTTAAAGGTTTTTTCCTCACAGATGCACTTTGGAATGGTTTCAAGTCTTCATTATTGAAAACCAGTACCTTGAATACACAAAAGTCAAAGATTATATTACACAGTTTTAACAAAAATGAAATGATGTTTTTAACCTTGATAATCATGACTGTAAAGACATAAATATAGCAATCTGATATTTTTGTAAGAATCAAATATGATCTAAATTTAAAATAGTGAAAAGGAGAGGGAAAAAATATATCAGGGCACCTGTGTAGCTGTTCATGAATATTCATGAACATTATACTTTCGTGTTTCATTTCACTTAATTATGAGAAAAGGAAAATTCTATTGTGGAATTATATATAAGTATATCTTGGATTTTTTTTATTTCTATTAACTCATTTCATATTGAGCAAAAAGAAATGCTGTTTTACTGGTTAAGCATACAGACCATTGATATGGGATTTTGAAACAAGTCAAATTTTAAAGAGACTGCCAGTGTTCTCAACCAGTATTATCTATATTGTTTTGACACAAGTATTTCAATATATATGCATTTCCTTAACAAGCCTACACACTTACATCTTTATGTAAGAAGTTGAAACCAAACCCTCCACGATTCAAAGCATCTTCCATTAACTTTCCAGCGAGACCTCTGTGACCACGAAGTACAGCAAAAACAATGTTGTTCATCTTCTCTTCATTCTGTAGAGAAAACAAAAGTAAATCATACAACATCCAAAGGACAGGAATAATAACTCTCCCACACAAGGGCTGTCTAAGACAGGGTATGCTCCCCAAATGGGACAAAACTTAAATATGAAAAATAGCAAAGGGCAATAAGAGAGTGATGATTCTTGTGTGCTTCCCTCCCTTGTTGAGATCTATTTACCTATGAAGTTTCATGTTGATATCTCTTACAGTATGGGTGTAATGCCACAGATAAAATATAAGCAAGATAAATAACAAAGGGTGATACAAACATCTTGACACCACTTAAAACTATCTTTTTCATGAGGACTTTTGATTAAAGGAATATAAAATTAATCCATTTTGATCACCCATGTTAATAATACATGTTTAACTTTCACATCTCCACACCAAATCTGAAAAACCACTAAGAAGCCAACATATAAATAGTGGCTATATTTATAAATAATTGGATAGTTCTAACAATGCCAGCTGTAAAGAACACTCACAAATTGATACATGTAATTTTCACCACAATTTGCAACCAATGCATCCAAAGTTTCTTTGTTGACACCCATCTGAAGTGCTTTGGTGATTATGTCATTGAACAAGTCGCATTCTTCTCTCTCCTAAAATAAAAAATCAGGAGAAAATTCTTATTTGATCACTAAACAAGGATTATATCTGAAACCCTTCTTCAAGTTATGTCTGAATTATTTATTCAACTTCTGCTTCATTCACCTTGGTGAACATATGCTTAAATGTTGCCAAACTGACTTTTTCTTGCTAGTATCTTATTATCCTTTCACATTAATTAAAATTAATGACTTTTCAAGTTTATGTACATGTAGGTGTAGTCATTCATGATCATATGTCAGATAATGGCCACATGCCGTATGATTTAATATCAGAATTTCAGAGTTCCACTACAAAGATGGTCTAAATTTGCTTTGTTTTTAACTTGAAATACCTGAGCTAAATATAACAACCTGATGTTAATGAGGATCCTATCTTCCAGAACAATCACAAACACACCAACTTTGCTAGTCATTTTAGGCAAAATCAAAATATTCTTCTCAATATGCTTACCTTTGTAAAGGCTTGATTTCCTTCCTTGCCTCCTCGGCTGACAGTTAGTGCCCGAACAGCTCGTACACCCAGATACATCGGATTGTACCTGTAAAAAACAAAGTTCTGATATTTTAAAAAACTTCCAAAAGAAAAAAATATTGTTATTTAAGGCTGTATTTCTCACTAATCCTATTATTCAGACCAAAAACCCACCAAAAATCTGCAGAGAACAAAGACAGGATGGGGTTTTCAATAAATAGTTGTCAACATTCCTACACAATAAACCATCATTAATGATTACTCTTACGTCAAATAATAATGATTTAATGTTAACATTTATAGAGATTACATCAATGAAGTTTACAAATTTGAGTAAATGTAACTTTTACTCAAAATCAGTGATCTAAAAAGCAAACACGATTAAGCACACAATCACAAGAGGCCCAAGGGGCCTTAACTGTCACTGAGGAATATATGTCAATAATCTGGGGATTTTAAAATATACCTCCTTTTTCCCCCTCCTGTGGCCCCTATTGGGGCCACGCCCTTTTTCTCCGCAAACTTGAAGCGGCTTCCCATGGGGATGCTTTGTGCCAAGTTTGGTCAAAATCCATCTGCTGGTTCTTGAGAAGAAGTCATTTAAAGAAGGTTTTTACATATGGCCCCTTTTACACCCCTTATGGGCCCCAAAGGGGACATCACTTTTTTCAACATAATTTCATATGTCCTTCACTAAGGAATGCTGTCTACCAAATTTGGTTGAAATCTGTCAAAGTTGAGCGCCCTCTAGTGGGGCCGTTTTTGACCTGATTTTTTTTTCATTTGCAAACTTCGTAGACCTTGCCATAAGGACCCTAAATATCAAATATGAATTTAATCTGACTGTTGGTTCATGAGAAGAAGATTTTTAAAGATTTACCTAATTTTACCCCCTTTTTCCCCCTCCTGGGGACCCTATTGGGGCCATGCCCTTTTTCTTTGCAAACAAAGCAGCTTCCCATGGGGATGCTTTGTGCCAAGTTTGGTCAAAATCCATTCAGTAGTTCTTGAGAAGAAGTCGATTATGTGACAACGACGCACGAGTCACGACAACAGACGAATCATGATGGCAATAGGTCACCATGAGCCCTAACAAAAAGAGAGCTGTATGGGTAAGTTGATAGATCTCTCAAGTGTTTCATAAGAAAGTTTTATAATCTTTGCTGCCTATTTTTTCAGAGATTAATTCCAGAATTTCAAAAAGTTGATCTTGAGAAATAACAATAATAATCTTTAACTGTCAATGTCTTTCTGTTGATTACTGTTTTCCCCTGATCAGTCAAGAAATTTAAACATATACAAGTAAGGATCAAAGTAAATAACCTTTTTTCTCAAGAGTACCGCACGGCAGAACAAAATACATCCAGCTCGTGCCAAAGAAATATTCAGGATTTATTTGAAATATTGTTGAATCAAAATCTTCATTAGAACACAATCTCAGATTGTGGTTCTAAAGCCCATAAAATTTAAAAGAAATTGGGTAAAAACTGAGAGGAGGAAACAAAATTGTTGAAAAAAACGAAGGGCAATAACTCATTCGTTAATTGTATAATCCAAATGCCATGAAGGAAAACACAATGTTATGCCATGGTTAAAGTCTACTAAGTTTCACAGAAATTGCTGAAAAACTAAAAAGGAGATTCCCAAACAAAATTAAAATGTTAAAAAAAACAAGAGGCCCAGAGGGGCTGTATCGCTCACCAGGATCTTTATGACCAACATTACTATATCTGTGCATATGTTCCACGTTTAACAGATTTGACCCCTGTGACCTTGACTATGGGTCAAGGTCATTTCTTTTACTTTCTTGGATTTCATAAAAGGAAATTCTGGCCAAATATAATAATTCTAGGATTTTGATATTTCATAAGAAATTGTTTAAACATTTCAACACATTTGACTTCTGTGACCTTGAAGATTGGTCAAGGTCATTTCTTTTAAACAAACTTTTTAGGACACCATAAGAGGAACATAGCAGCCTAATTTAATGATTCTTGGCCTTCTCGTATTTTGGAAGAAGTCATTTAAAAGGTTTTAACACATTTGACCTCTGTGACCTTGAATATGGGTCAAGGTTATTTTTTTCGCAAACTTTGTTGGGCTTCATCAAAGGAACCTTCAAACCAAATATAATGATTCTAGGCTTTCCGGTATTTTGGAAGAAGTCATTTAAAATGTTTGAAGACATTTGACCTCTGTGACCTTGAATATGGGTCAAGGTCATTTCTTTTTGCAAACTTAGTGGGGCTTCATCAAAGAAATCTTCCAGCCATATATAATGATTCTAGGCAGTATTTTGGAAGAAATGTTTTAACATATTTGACCTCTGATACCTTGAATATGGGTCAAGGTTATTTTTTTTCGCAAACATTGTTTGGCTTCATCAAAAGAACATTCCAGCCAAATATAATGATTCTAGGCCTTCTGGTATTCTGGAAGAAATCGTTTAAAGTGTTTTATTTTGGAAGAAGTCGTTTAAAGGTTTTAACACATTTGACCTCTGTGACCTTGAATTTTGGTCAAGGTCATTTCTTTATGCAAACTTTGTTGGGCTTCATCAAAGGAACCTTTCAGCCAAATATAATGATTCTATGCCTTCTGGTATTTTGGAAGAGGTCGTTTAAACGTTTTAACACATTTGACCTCTGTGACCTTGAATATGGGTCAAGGTCATTTCTTTCGCAAAAGTTTGTTGAACTTCATCAAAGAAATCTTCCAGCCATATATGATGATTCTTGGCCTTCTGGTATTTTGGAAGAAGTCATTTAAAAGGTTTTAACACATTTGACCGCTGTGACCTTGAATATGGGTTAAGGTTATTTTTTTGCAAACTTTGTTGGGCTTCATTGAAGGAACCTTCCAGCCAAATAAAATGATTCTAGGCCTTCTGGTATTTTGGAAGAAGTCGTTTAAAGTGTTTTATTTTGGAAGAAGTCGTTTAAAGGTTTTAACACATTTGACCTCTGTGACCTTGAATTTGGGTCGAGGTCATTTCTTTTTGCAAACTTTGTTGGGCTTCATCAAAGTAACCTTCCAGCCAAATATGATATCTCTACGAATTTCGGTATTTCAGAAGAAGTTGTATAAATGAAAAGTTGCCAGAAGCTGGACGGACGAAGGACGGACAGACAATGGACGCCGCACTATGACACAAGCAAAACCAAAAGGCAAATACTCCATCAGATATTGTTGATTTGAACTGCTGTGTGATAAAACTCAACTTCATGTCATGGTGATTAATCCTATGTTGCAAGATAACAATTGAGAACTTAAAGTAGAGATCACTGGATGAGATAAACATTATGTAAAAATCAAGGGCAAGAACTCTTCTAAATAGCCAAATCAAAATGTTGTGCAGTAAAACACAATTTAATGTTATTATGATTAAGCTTGATTGATTGGAAATTGGGGAAGGTAATCTCTAGACAAAGAAAAATTATGACAGATGGGCAGACAGTCCAGTCATAATGTTTTGTCAACATTGCACCAAACTTTCTGAAATAGTTTCATTTCCAAATTCTTCTATTAAATCAAATTACATTAAATATGATGTCACGATAATTTAACCCTGTGCAGCTAGATTTCAATGTCTCACTTAAATAAATCTATACAAAACCTCCTATCTAAGTTATTTATGGAATTATAAAAGGCAATTGTCTGATATATTTCACCTGCATACATTAATACTATGATGATCTTTACATCATTAATATTAACCTAATCATGATAAAGATCTATTCACCAGACATCTCTAATGCGAGTACATACGTTCCAGTACTGATGGTAGATATCAGCTGTTGAGGCTTTGGCAGCTTTCTGCGTACATTTTTCTCATCAGACTCTGCTAAAATATCCTTGGCTAGCAAATTCACAGCTTCCATGTTATTACTTTTCAGGGCATAGTGAAGCGCTGTCCAACTATCGGCCAAGGACTTTGCAGCACCTACCTAAAACAAACATTAACAACACATTACACAAGAGGCTCATGGGCCTTAACGGTCATCTGACTACTTTCTTCTTTGAATGAAATCTTGCTAATAAACTGTTTTCCATGATGTAGATGGCAGTTTTGTTGAGGCATAGGTAACTGTAACAAGTATTTTAGAAAGTAATTTTGGAGCTAAACCCAACTGGTGAAACTTGAGAAGAAGTTCAAAATAGGTGTTGAACAGGAAAATCATGATTGCACAATCATGGCTGCCATATTGAAGTTTTGACACAGTCGGATAAAAACATAATATTTTTGTAAGCTACCTTTCCTTAACATTTCCAAAATTTTTTAGCTCAATGGCACCAGTGAAACTGGAGAAGAAGTTTAAAATATGTTTTTCAAGATGGCAGTCATCTTGGATTTCAAACATACCCAAATAATAACAACACTTTAATACAAGTTTGGGCTCAGTCCCATGATGAAACTTCAGAAGATATTTGAAATATCAAAAGTTTACAGTTACTGCAGAATCTCTTTAAAGTGTACCCTGAGAGGTCAGCTATGTTGACCTTAAAAAATAGTTCTGCACATAAAATACACATTACCGAAAATGCAAATGCCATGGAATGTTCCGTTACTGAGAAATTGCAACTTTTCTGAAAAGCACACCTTTGGCTGAGAGGCGTTGACCTCATTTTCGGGCACCCAAACCTGTGACATCACAAGTTCAACGCTTTTGCTGATGCAGCCATATTGTCTTTACTGTGTTACATGTGATTGTGTTCTATTTTGGGATTTTCCGGAGTAATTTCTTTGTTTATTTATGTGAAAGTACTTCACATCTTCGCAATATTTAAGGTAGTGAACGAGGGGTCGGTGAATTAGCACTTAAATCCGCTAAAATGGCTTCCTATCGAGGAAGGAAGTGGTGTGCAGCGTACGGTTGTCCTAACACTAACACGGATGGGGTGTCGATGCATGCCTTCCCATTAAATAGACCAGATTTATGCAAACAACGGATTCAGTTTGTCAAGAAGAAGAGAAACATGTGGAAAGGTCCAACGCAATATTCATATTTATGTTCAAAACACTTCAACGGAACTTCATTTCCAATTCGGTATAGTGTAATGAAAGCAATGGATCGGACTGCGCTGAAAAGAGTTCCACTAAATGATGATGACGATCGTCACTTTCCAAAGGGTTATTTTTCTCCTCAATGGATACATTGTCTTGTAATTCCGATTCAAATTAGTAGGGCTGGATTCCGTCTTCAGAAATATCATCCACACCATAATCAGACTCCTCAAAACTCATGTTCAAATTGCTATCAGGTGCGGTGTAGTCACTGTCAGTCATGTTGGCGCCATTTCTATTGAACTTATGACGTCACAAGTAGAAGCGCCTTGATTACACTGATTAGGCCTGAGCAGACAGGTGAAAATCAACAAATTTGAGCTTTAATAACTCGACACTGGGGCAACGGATTTTGACAGGATTTTCATTATTATTATTTTTACGGCATTCTTAACATTATATCTAAATATAAATTACACTCAGGGTACACTGAAAGAAGTGTTTATACAGTTACTGCAGAATCTCTCAAGTAAGTGTTTATACAGTTACTGCAGAATCTCTCAAATTTGGGTTTATACAGTTACTGCAGAATCTCTCAAGTAAGTGTTTATACAGTTACTGCAGATAATAAATTTACTTTTACACATATAATCAAGTCAACGTCACATTCATATAGAACAAAACATATTAAAAAAACCTCCTTACTGAGTAGACATGCTGGTCATCTTCTAACAGTTGTTTCAAGAGAGCAATATCATTCTGGAAGATTGCACGGAATACTAACTTGCCATGGGCATTTTTGGAGATGAATGGAACATGATCTCTGATAAAGAAAAAACAGCAGTAATAAGGATAAGAAACACCATTTTTTGAAGTGATAATAATATTCACCAATGCAAAGTTTTCTGTGATATTTCTGATTTTCTTTGAGTGACTTACTGTCATCATGTTGTTAACAAACAAAGGAATCTAGCCCATAGTATCCTTAAATTACGTTTGATCACAAGTCAGAGAGGGTGTTTAAAATCATTGATATTACCGGATCAACAAACTTCTCTGAAACTACAGGAAATTTCTTTCATATGTTGTAGTTATCACAGAAACCTTTTAAATACATCTTCTTATTTCATTGATCAAACAAACTTACTTTGTATGGAATAGAGGATCTTTTTCAACGATTCTGACTTTGGGATTTGGTTTAAGCTTTCTGTCTGGGCCCCGTTTCTTTTCCTTCTCTGGTTTCTTTTCCTTCTTCTGTCTTTTTCCTTTTTCTAACAACAAGAATAAATTCTTTCATAACAAACTTAACTAAGACAATACAACATTCAGCAGTGTAGGATTCCATTAATCCCACATCCATATACAGTTGAATTTTTGCCAGTGAACTGAGTATGTTTCACTTTTGAAAATGAAGATCATGACTGTAGGACATTTTGAAATCAAATTGTGACCAGTACATATGAATTGAAGTAACCTTACATGACCTATTACAAAATATGTAGTTTTATGAACAATGGTTATTTGTGTATGAATGGCTGTTCTGATCAGAAGAAACACTCCTTCTATTCTAAAGAAAATCATAAATAAGCTATGAAAATTTAACAACTGATGGACTGAAGTTATGTTTTAAATATGTCTGTGATCTATATTCTATAACTGTTTATTCATTTTGGCTTAGATAACAAATACTGTTAAAACTTACCTTTTTCAGGTTTCTTTCCCTTTGGTTTGCCGTTTGATTTCTTGGAACCTGAGTCCGAAAATAATCAGTCATATGAAAATATGTTAATTTATGTTTGGATAAGGGATCATGCTAGACAAAAACCCTTACCTGGGATTTAAGAAAATGTTTCATGCTTTTGAGAACTTAGCTGTGTTGATACCAGACACACAAATTTCCTTAATATGCACCTCTGGGTGATACATAGGAATAAAAATTTAACAATACTAGAATTAAATGTAGTAATTTAATGTTAGAAATAACCATTGAACAATTCCAAATATAAAACATTCTATTCTTTCAACTTCATCTGATTTTCAGTGTTGCAATTTAACCAGCAATAAAAGCACACTCACAAACTATACCTAAGACCCATTAAAGCATTGATGTATGAAGTTGTGAGGAGACTCATACAGTGGAACCTCACCTACGGCCACCTCAAAATTACAACCACCCTGCTATTACGAGCACTTTTTTTAGTCCCTATTTTTTTCACTATATATCTTTGTATTGGTTGCTTCAGTATTACGACCACCCCGCTATTCCGTATTACGACCACTTCTTACAGTCCCAAAGACCACTAATTAATGGTAATTGACCTCACAATTACGACCAAGTTCTGATCAGTGATTAAAGTTTACCTGGTGGGCAGTGAACCACGAGCATGTGTGTCGTTCTTAACCATTGTTTTCGTCACGGGTTACCGACCTTATGAACAGGTGGCGTCACACGAAGTAAACATCATTATCGGATTAACTTGGCCTACCTGTGTGAAACTGGGTGCCAGACACGTTTTAATAGCAATCTATTGTTTGTTAATTATATATTGATAGATCAGTAGGTATGTTGTTAAACATTTTAAAAGTCCTGCATACCCAAAGATGAATTATGTAGTCTTTTCCTTTGCTCGCACCCGCACACGTTGTCAAGGGTTTTTAACTGTTTTTGTGGTGATATTACACTCTCAACATCATTTGAACAATCAAAACAACATGTACATGCTCCAAATTTTTTATGACATATTTTCACTGTCACAAAACTTTATCAAGCAATGACAACACCATGTAAACGAAACAAGCTATCACTAAAAAAAAAGGACTTATGGAAGAGGAGGCTGTCCAGATCTGCAGCTCTTCACAACAGTGTACACTGGACTCTTTTATAAGTAAAAAGACAAATCTGTTGTACTGAGTGATGCACTGGCAGAGTTAATGTGTTTGTAAATTTAGGTGAAAAAAGTTGGAAAATTAACTTTAAATTCCTATTGAACTTAATATTGATTGTTTGATCTCTTTTATTCAATATTTACAATAGTAAATATACATGTATAGTAAGATGTAATCTAAGGAATATATACATATATATATTCATTTGTCAATTCACCAATTTTATCTTTTTTACATGCATTTCATAAAATTCAACATTTATATAAAGTTAAGTTATTATTGTTAATAAATATACATGTACATTACTTAATGATATATAATATATATAAATTAAGTCTTTATTTTAAACAGAGTTATGGTTCTTTGCAGTCAATCTGATCCCTCTCACTATCAAGACCACCTCCCTATTAAGACCACTTTTGCCCAGTCCCCAAAGTGGTCTTAATAGTGAGGTTTCACTGTATAAGTAAAACATTGATGCTCCACCTTCCATGCAAATATTATCATTCTTTAACAACTGAAAATGACACACCTCTCACCTTATAAGGATACCGACTCTCGTCAGTGAGATGAAACCTATGACAACAGTCAGATGAAACTTAGAAATGGAACTGTATAGGCAGAAAACACCAAATTCACCTATCATTTTATTCATTAAATAATTTACAAACATATACTTGACCTTTGTATGTATAAAGCTAGATCAAAGCATCAACTAAAATTAAGTTGCTTGGAGTGATGACATTAATTCAAATGGGTGCGAATGCCATATCTGACCTTTAAGAGCAACTGTAATGCTTTTCCTAGATTTTGGAGATGCCTTTGTCTTCTCTTTTTTGGAGTATTTAGCTTTCTTTGCAGATGGTTCCTCATCTTCCCAGTCTGTAAAACAAAATATATCTACACATATACAATGGAATAAACTTTTGAACAACTCTCATCTCTCTAGGAATTGCTGTTGAAAGATGTTTCCAGACTTTCAATAATTTGTGGATTTTTTTTCTCTTGGGTTTTCTTAAAACAGTTTAGAGCAGATGTTTGTCCTGACTAGGCTCAAGCTCATTATCGCCAACACAAGATTACTTTGACAGAAAAGGGCATATAAAAAGTGTTTCCTTTGCAAACTTCAACACAGAACAAATCTGATGATCTGATCTATACTTAAAAACAATCAAATGAGACATACCTTCTTCATCACTGTCATCCTCAGCAAAATCCTCCTCACCACCTGATTCTTCAACTAGCATTTCATCTTCTTCAACAAGTTCTCCCTTTTCCTTCTTAAGGGCTTTAACAAGAATGTTTTCAATACGTGTCTGCTCTGAATGTGGCAGTCTGTAGGTTTCCCTTGCAATTCTCTCCATTTTGACATTGGTCAAAACACATTCAATTTCAGTTGCATCCAAGAAGTCAAACTTATATATATTTGGAGGTTCATGTAAATCCAGCCATTGAATCTTAAAATGCTTCGTAGTCTTATACACATTTTGTTGTGTACGGCACATATAAAAACTTCCTGAAATATTGTAAAGAAATTATTCAAA
Organism: Ylistrum balloti; assembly: GCF_031769215.1. Lineage (NCBI taxonomy): Eukaryota > Metazoa > Mollusca > Bivalvia > Pectinida > Pectinidae > Ylistrum > Ylistrum balloti. The sequence goes on from NW_026782095.1 coordinate 73,879, forward strand.
AAAGAATTTTATCAAATACATTTTGTATAATATTCACTTATTAGATATTCTTATCACCAAACCTTAAACTGTTTTTTACATTCAATGGAAGTTGCAATAAAGTTACTAATAACTTTTTTCTTTCTCAGCACCATTCCCATGGGAAGAATATTTTAGTGAAATTTCAGCTGAGATCAGATGAAAATCTGTAACTGTCAAAGTCCAAAATTACTACTTGTATGTAATTATGTAATTTTTTTCTGCCAGCAAGAAAAAGAAAAAAACAAAACCCCTCCGTTAATTTAAAACTTAAAATTTAAAATTAGTGATAACAAACCTTAACAAAATATATTGTGGCTCCTTTCAAACAAACAAAAAAAACAAAACACACAATTAGGGATCAGAATATAATATACATACAATTTGAGGAAGGTCATGTTTTTATGATCAAGAGTTCCTATGAGGTGTTCTTGGAACATTGAACCTTAGCCTTACAACCTTTATGTACTTTTATCTTCTCTACCATAATCATATTATCAGAATAAGTAAATCTTGTTTTAAAATATTCTAATAAAGACTTTATAACTTTATTTGTTAGCAATGTACATGTAGCGACAAGGCTTCAATAGGAACAACAATTTTTTGTGTATTAAGCAGTATCAAATTTGACCAGTTCATTGAGATAGCAATTTGTAAAACCACTAGTTCAGCTAGAAATTCCATTCATCTCAGACTATTCTGACCTTTATTGCCAAACTGTTGCTGATATTGCTGATACCCGAACTGGGTACAAAATGAACTAGTGATAGAGTTTCTAAATAAAAATATATTGCAATGCTTTAGAAAATATCATGATACATATTGTGATATGTTGCAAATCCTCCAACATGATTTTAACTCTATAATTCATATTTCCTTGAATTAACATAGTAAAATAGAACTAACATATAATCTGGATCTAGCTTAGTGGTATCCACTCCAGTATTTGCTATACACACAGAAATACAAAACGACATCAGGTAAAAACACTACAAATATTCATTTCACAGGTTTTTTTAAGTAAACAATGATAGTGCCTTTGTGACTGGATTTAGCTACTTTACGCTTTTTTAATACTGAAAAGTGTCTATTGTTTAAATATCTTATAAAACTAGAGTTCAAAAATTTATCATGATATGTATTTGTCTAATCTTATAACCTGATATACCAGTAATATTGTGTACCACTAGCATTAACATCTGAAACCCTAATAATCAATTAAAATATTTCTCAAAATACTGGGTCTCAGTTTTTGTATCTTTCAACAAAAACAACATAGATGTAGTAAAAGGTTGATCCCTACCTTCATCCCCTCTGACGGCTAGAAAGACACCTTTCTTGTATTGCAGTACAACTGCTTCTTCCTTACTTCCTTTGGGTGTTTTTGAGGAAGATGCAGGTAATTCCTCAGTGGCAGGAGACTGGAATCTGTTAACAGGCACTCTCTGTCTCTTGAGCGGTGTGCGTGGTTCCATATTATAGACTTTCTTTTTCTATAAAAGATTTGTACAAAACATAAAGTTCCATGTTTCTGTAAACATGTGATTTCTACCATTATCTCTGTATATCTTTAATAATAATCAACCAGTCCTTAGACCTTGTAAAGATATGGAAGACCTGGGCCTCATTAGACTTACTGATGCATAATAAATGTGTGGTCATCATCCCCAGATGTGCCATCAGTAATCCTAGCCTAGTGTGTTTGATCTAGTCATAAATGAAAAACTCTACTTTGAGGAGAACTTTGTGTGGTCTTTTTGATTAAGGAGGAATCAACCTGAGTGACCTGACATACCAAAAGTTTTAGTGATGTATTCTTCTATGACAAGTTTTGATGGGCAATTTGCTTTATAATTATATCAAAAGATAAAATGAATAGTGACCATTTTATAGATTACCTTTTCTGTGTTTTTAATGTATACACAATATATATACATATTGATAAAAAAACAGTCATAATGCCTGGTCACATTTTCACTCCACACCACCAAATGAACTCATTTACTTGAAAAATACCTTTGAAGCTGACATGCTTCCAGATGTGCCTGGGTTTGGAGCATCAACCATATCCTGGGGATTTCCTTCTTCTTTATCCATCTAATCAGATCTGATATTGTATCAACAAAGTTAGCATACAATATAGCAGAAAGATCAATAAGATTGCTCACATTTGGAGAAAACAATACAATGTCACAATCTGATGTCATACACATCACTGTAACACAAAATCCTTAATATTTTCATTCCTATTGGAAATTGTGGCAAAGCTGATTTACTCACAATTGTAAGACTAAACATATCAACATTGAGATCTTCTGATTCTAAGTCAATGTAACAAATTATTATACATATGTATTTTAAACTCCTAGTTGATTCTAGCATCACCTGTATTAGTCCGACACATTTGTAAGTCAATTCTAGCTTCACCTACACAAGTATGACAACACTCACAAGCATCATGTGCAACTAATCGGTATTTCTATCATTAAATGACTGCTTATTAAACTCGTCATGGGTTGCATACAAAATATACAACTCATTTCGGTCTAAATACTAGAGTGTGTGTACCATGGGAGATAACTCTAAATTTATGTCTTATTTTTTTTCCCGAATATTCAAGGGTCTTGATGCAATAAGTGATATTAGCTCAATATTGATGGATGGCATTAGTGTCCCTCATGTAAATTCAATGGAGAAAACAACATACTTAGGCATTTTTCAATGTCTACTCAATAAAAACGCCGATGTTTCGTTTGGCTGGACGATTGTGTTCGTAAGTCAGTGTTGGTATAAATGTATAGGTTTATATCTATATTTATAAAATACACATTTAACACTGTGTCATATAACCATACGCTCATGTCATTAAAATATGAGCAACGCGGATGAAGCGGTACACTATCATCAATCGACATGCTTACTTGCTCTGTGTAAACATTCTGCAAGTACAGCGAAATACAAGGAAACGGGGGGGGGGGGGGGGGGGGCAATGTTGACAATCTTGGTCATAATCGCCAGAAAGTTAATCTTAGTTTGCGCAAACTCAGTATGTACTGATAATCATTATCACCACTAATATTAAGTCAAGATGTTTTGAAGTAGTCTGATAGATGGATTTACTGTAGTTTCAAGCTAAAACATGTCGTTATGGCACTTTATCATGACTGGGTGATTACCCACGCGACTTCTAAGAGAGAAGAACGTATGTCGAATACAAAAGTATTATAGCTTATACATATACAGTTACCTTTTGCTTATAAACTGTAGAGAGTTAACACTTGGTGCAATATGCTCAATGTTAAATAAGGACCAAACAAATAGTGATTTTTAGCCTACGAAGAGGTACCGGCTTCTGACACACATGGTCGCCATCTTCCTAGCTGATCTGTTAACCTCCCTCGCATTTTAATAGTAATTAACACGATGTTAATTTTTAAACAGCAAAACGGTACTTATTATGCATTTCTCCGAAATGTTTTTTTACTTATACGGGAAATTTTCAAATCAAATAAACAAAGGGCATGGGGAGTTCATCCTTGATCGTACTCAGACTTGTTTTCTTAAACGTATTGACAGAAGAGTAAATACAACAGCCAAAACACTTAGTCACGTGATACACACTGTGGCCCCCTAAGGGAAAAGAAGGGGGTCCGATGAGGCAAAATTTATCTATGATTGTGTATCAGGTGTTTTTCTCTGAGCTATAAACAACTAGCAAATATCAAATGGAAGATGTCTACAATTTTCCGTTTATATTTTACCCCAACGATCACTTAAATACTGCAAATAAGCACTCGGAGAAAGTAACAAATTGTAATTGCTTCATATAATTTATGCATAACCTTAAACTAAAGAAAAGACAATGGACATGTTTAAATAGAAAGCTTTTAGGGTGTATTAATTTAACGCCCTGTCACTCTGTTTCTTTTCATTTGCAACAGAAATATGTCAGATCAAGAATATGGCTCTCATTTTTAATCTACACGCTACACACTACACAGGGACTGATATTGTTTTCGAAAAAAATATGTTAAAAATAACGAACGATCATGTGCTGAATCGGAAAGAATATTGGGTCTCCATACATTAAAAACGTACACCATATTTATTATCAATAGATATCATTTCTTTATCCTTTAATTGTTCATTACTTATGTATTGCATCATACTTTCGTCATTGTACAACACAATGACCTCAAGGTTATACAAAACGCTGTTTATTTACCAAAGGCCACTCTAATAAAGTTCAAAGAAATGTTATGCATTCCATTGCCAGAGTTATCCGACCTTGAGGAGTAACGGATTCTTCGTCGGTACATACGTAGGAAAATGTGTGTGAAAGTCCTATTTTATATATCCCATTTTATAGATGCATTGCTATAACAAACATTTCATTTCATTCAAATTAATAAATATCAACAGTGATAATATAACATGACGTTTTATTGATTCGTTTGTTAATTTGGGACAAGAGGAGTGATTAATGTAAGTTGGGGTATTTAGTTTCGCAATTGTTGTAAAATAAGGTTTGATTTTTTAAGTCCAAAATTACCTGATTTTTTTAGGATATCGTTAGTCGATCAAAATAACTCGACAAATGATCAATTATTCACATGCTGACATCAATACATCATTATAAGTACTGTTTATTACTTATAAGAATTTTTTACGGGTCTTCAATCCTACCGACCTACAAAAATAATGATAACACCTGCATGATTTATTGAGTTCGAAACAGTGTTAGAACCCCAAATCCTATATAACATGTTCACATATAATTACTGATATTCATTACGTCTTATATAAAAGCTCATATAAGAATCACCCAAATCAGCCAAAAGGATAGGCCGACCTGCCAATGGGGATCTTTTTAGATCGGTGCTTTGGTAAGTCGTCTTTGGCGTTCTAACTTAAAGTTACTGATTCAAACTGATACGTAACTCAACAGAACAATATACAACGGTCCCAGTCAGCCCCAGTCGTGCTGAACGCCATCTCAGCTGTTTGATACTGTTGAATAGATGGGCATCGAAATGAGGAACAAATAAAGGCCGAAGGATGTGATCACGGTATTTCTGTCCATTTGAAATTTCACCAAGAACATGCAAGCGAGACTTACAGCTTGGAGAAACCGTTCCCAATCTGTAACTCTGCCACCACCATCATTCTTTAAGTCTGTTGGCAGTTGTAAATGGGATTTTCCTGCCTACATAGAAATCTATCTTCTCCATCTGTAGTCTAAATGTCTGCCAGGCCTGGGTCGCTCGTCAACATACCCGATTAGGTCCTAACACTACGTATGACATCTACTGAGAAGTAGTTTGTTAAGCCTGTGAATTCCGTATGAGACCTATTGAGAAGAAGATTGCTATGCCTGTGAATTCCGTATGACACCTATTGAGAAGTGGGTTGCTATGCCTGTAAATGTCGTTTGACACGTATTCAGAAGTAGGTTGTTATGCCTGTGCATCCTATATGACAATTATTGAGAATCTGATTGTTATGCCTGTGAATTCTATATGACATATATTTGAAAGTAAATTGTTATGTCTGTGAATTCCGTTTGACACATGTTGAGAAGTAGATTAATATGTCTGTGAATTCTATATGACATCAATAGAGAAACAGATTGCTATTCCTGTGAATTCCATATGACATCTATTGAGAAGTAGTTTGATATGCCTGTGCATTCCGTATGGCAATTAATGGTTATGTCTGTGAATTCCGTACGTCACATATTGAGAAGTAGATGCTTGCACCAATGAATTCTGATTGACACCTGTTAAGAAATCAATGGTTATGCATGTGGATTCTATAAGACATCTATTGAGAAGTGGGTTATTATACCTGTGAATTTCGTATGACACGTATTGATGATATTGCAATATTCCTACTTCTAAAAACTACAGAGAACGTTCTACATTTCCGTTGTAATATTGTAATATTCCTACTGCTACAAACTACAGATAACTTTCTATATCTCCGAAGCAATATTGCAATATTACCACTTCTACAAACAACAGAGAACTTTTCAACATCTCCATTGTAATATTGTAATATTCCCACTTCTACAAACTATGAGAACATTCTACATCTCCTTTACAAACTGATTTGCTTGTTTCATGAGCATGACTTTTTCCACAGCTTTGTGACATATACCACTTTCAACATGGAATTCCGAGATATTTATAGTCACCATCGTTATGCTATTGCTATTCCAAGTTGATGTCCATTACCGAATTAAATATGAAGGAAGGTATTACGTATGTCAGCTAGCCGCCATATTGGAATTTTTGATGGCCAGCCAGTGGCGTAGCGAGGCCTTCATTCAATTGCATGCTTGGGGGTGCAGGGGCGGCAGCTGAAGGTATTTTGATTACAGCATTGTAATCATTCGAAATTATTAAAAAGACCAGCATATATAAAGATTATAAAGATTTTAATCTCACTTTTCACATTTGTCAAAAACAACTTTACGATACAAAAGATGAGATAAAGAAATATACAACACAATACCAATCTAAAACGTAGATTTAAGGGAAGATTGTACCATGAAACATCAAAAAGTTACGAAAAATTTTAAAGTGGTTATCTACCACAAAAAGACATCATTCTGATCCTCCGGTATTGGTTTAAACGAATTGCAACTTTCGAGACTTTGCTGCCGCGAAGTCATCAATGACAGTATCTATGTCAACCTGAGTGTCCCGATGGGTATGGAGGACAGCAAGAGCAGACAGCCGTTCTGTCGTCATTGTTGTCCGGAGGTAGGTCTTAATTCGTCTCATCGAGCTGAAAGATCGTTCGGCTGATGCAGTCGATGTCGGCATTGAGAGAAGTACACTAAAGATATTTCTAATGTTTGGGTATAGATCTCGACTTGTCCGATCCAGGATTTCGCAGAGACCTCTTGGTCGGTCCTTTAGTGGAATGGCTACCCATCTGGTTCTCCATCGCCGAACTTCCGTCAGGTAAGACGCCTTGTCGGACAGGTCTACTTCAAAGGCATCAAACACTGCGTTGACAATATCGTCAGTGAGTTGCTGAAGATTACGTGGGAAGAGCGTCTCTGCTTTGAATCTACCCTCGCTATCCAATAGCCGTGTCTCCAGCTCTGTGATCAAATGGTCAAGAAAAACCAAGAACAGGCTAACTTTCCAATATTGCCTTGGGTCGGGTATCTGGTAGTTTGCACGTTGCTGCTGTCGTCCAGTTTGTCTCGGGACGCAAGGTTGAATACCGTATTCTGCGGCTACGCCGACAGCCTGGTCAAACAGCTCATTCCAAACATCATCATCCGCTCGTTCATTTCTGAGCATACTTATTACAGTCCTGCATTCAGTGGCGGCTTCCATAAGGTCGCAGTCTACTGACTGTAGATGGTTGGAAAGCGCAACAGTGCCGCTGAGGATGTGTTCAGTAACGACCAGCCCAATGATAAACTCGAACCTCAAAATTGCTGCCAATCTTCCACCCGCTTTGTCATCTCCGTCGTTCTTCAACGCCTCCAAACTACTAACGATGACACTGAATGAAGCCTTGAACGTGTGTAAGGCATCAGCACGACTAGACCATCTCGTTTCGCACAGTGTTCTCAGTTTGGTCCTAGACTCCATTTGATCTTTGGCGTTTTGGTCACCGAGGAGCTCATTTTTGAAGTACTGCAAGCGCTTTGCTGAATAATCGAAAGCAAAAGCGATATCCTGCACCGTTCCCATGATGGTCCGTACACAGGCTTGGGAAGAGGAATGAACAAGGGCAAGATTTAACTGGTGCGACTTGCAATGCACATAGGTGGCATGCGGAGCTGTTTGTCTTATAATTGCCTGTACACCGCGAAATTTTCCAGACATGTTCGATGCCCCATCATACCCCTGAGCCCTTAATTTTGCAATGTCCAGGCCAAAGTTCCGAAGAGCTTGTATGATTTCAGGAGCCAAGTCCTCCCCCTTAATGCTCTTAACATGTATGAAACACAAAAAGTCTTCTTTAACACATATTTCACCGTTTTCTGTCGTATCAAGGTAACGCACACAGACAGACAATTGCTCTTTGGTAGATTTGTCTGTACATTCGTCTGCAAGAACGGCGATGTACGGTGACTCCTTAATTCGAAGTGTAATTGCTTTGGTGACATGAGACGCCAGTATTTCAATTAATTCGTTCTGGATATCTGGAGATGTGTACTTTAACTGCGCGTTAGGGTTGGAGATGTGATCTTGGACCACAAGATCATCTGCACACAGAACATTCAAAATTGCCCAAAAATTGCTCTTTTCTTCAGTGTGCCCCCTGATTGCAATGTTTTGCCGACCACACAGCAGCAACACCTCGATTATCTTTTTCAATATGTGTCTGTTTTTGTTGACATCTGCTTTGTGAGAAGAGTCGAGTTTTGATACAATTGAGTCATCCTTTCCAGTCATAATATCAATAAAATGATCCGCCGAAATCTGACAGCCATGGTGAGGTGAGTTCTCTGCTTCATGACGCTTGACGTAAGTGGAAAGGTTGATCCAGTCATCTACTGGAGATCTGAATGGCCTCTCCTTTCCAGACTTATCTCCAAATATGAAGCAGTGCACGCAATAAACTGAATCCTTGGAGACGGAATAGCGCATCCATGGATGTTCTTTCAACCAGGTGTAGTTGAATCTTCTCTCGCGGCCATGTACTTTTCTGAAATAGAAAGACACTGGTATGTAAGTACATGTAAACACAAAAGTACCGAGCATAAGTCAAAAGGGACATTCCGAATACGACATCATCAATATGAAATCACATTCACTAAGAATTAGCTTATATTCTCATTAATACCTAGTATGTGATAAATAGAATCTTACACTAGTGACTATGTAGCATGCAATATGAAACTTATCAAACTAGTTGATTAACTCGATATGCTCACAAATCTTTATGCAAGTGGCATGTAGAATTATTGAGCGATTTTCATGTACAAATACATGATGTAACAACGTAAAATCATCTATTTGAAAAACGCTTTTAAAATTGCATATATAGTACGGAAGTAGCATGTATTATATCATGAACCATATATGTTTCATCAGACGGGTTCTATATACGTTAACTCACTTTTCTGCTGAATTTTAGTTTCAACTCGTACGTAAAGCCCTTTTCAAAATCCTTAAAGCCCTTTTCAAAATCCTTACAGCCCTTTTCAAAATCCATATAGTTTAGATATGTTTTTCCTGAATTTAAAATCTAAATTCACCCTTTCTATTTATCTATTGAAATCATATTTTTAAAAAGCTACACAAAAAGAGCATTGATTTTTTTATCGATAAGCGTCCATAAGTATGAGGAAACTGTATTGTTACAATACATGTAGTTTAGACACATATTTTGTTGTACTTTATGATCCTTAATGAATGCAAAAGCTCATAAAATCATCGTTACCTTTTATTATGCATAGGGTAGTGGAAAAAGAGCTAACAATACCCTTGAATAACAGAAACAATATGTCTTAGGGTAATGGTAACGAAACTGTCAATGAACTGGGATTGCCGGTGACCAGACGGCTTAATCGCTTAAACTGACGGTCTAGTGTTCAGAAGATCCTGAGTTCAATGCTGCATATTTTTGTTCTCTTAATTCCAAGAAGTATTCTTATATGACCCAAATTGTTCATAAGACGAAAAAGAAACAAGTTGGCATATTTAACAAATGGCGAATGCTGTTAAATTGATTATTTGAAACAAAATGTAGAAAACAGCCGTATATTACATTTCAACCACAAACATACCGATATGAGGCACAGAACACTAATACAAACACGCATAAGATTATGTGTTTTTAGTGTAACGTGTGTATGCGCATTTTGCCTCCTATCTGTAATATCTCTAATATAGATGTTATAGTATAGACACTTGTAACACAATTCTATTAGTTGACGATTTATTTCTTTGTGATGATATTAGATATATCTAGGCCATTATTTACAGTAATTGTGAAATACTATAGGAATGGGGAAAGACCGGGCTCGAACCCGGAACCTTCTGAACTCTAAAACTCTCATTTGCGAATAACCAATACCTTTGTGGAAAGGGAAAACCGAGCCACTGATCCCAGGACTCTAACAAAACTTTCTTCTTTATTTGATCTGTTAACTGTTCGCAAGCTAGGTCAACACAACATGGTCCTTCTTTTAGTTCTTGCTGAAGTTTGACTGGGTCTGATTTGTCATCGGGAAGCGATTCGGCTATATTTGACGAAGACTCTTCAACATCAGACTTTGGAACCTTTTTGAAAAAATCTTCTATCTTTTTCGACATGATCTCGAAAATGTAAGCGCTTGTTAACTTGGTTACGGAAGTGTGTCTGGTATTATAAAAGTAAACTTGAAACCTGGAAAGTTTCCGGAATATATCGTCGCAACGGTATATAAAACAAATCGCGAGAAAAGAATCATGCACATTATGGAAATAGATTAATAAACAAGAAAAAGAAAACATGTTTTCTCGAATTTTATTCTTGCATGCTTGAGCATGCAAGCATGCACGGACGCTACGCCACTGCCAGCACTTTGTTTTGAAAAAGTGACTTACAGAGACTATTCATACAAAATTTCATGCTTGTATCACCAACTGAACGATTATGCCAAAAAACCATCTTTAGCTACTCCACTAGTTGAAGATTTGAACGTCACACTGCCATCGACCTTAGCGTACACAGGATTATAGCACAGCCGGAAAAGTTGGTCGATTCCTCACCATCTCGTACACTATGTACGTCAATGCTAGTACGCTTTACACAGATAATTTGTCTGATGAAGGTGACCGTGAAGTCAACGAAAAGTCACACTCTAATCTTCTACTGGGTGTGTTATAAGAACTTTTATTCTCTTGATATTATCAGGCTGCAGAAAATGTTCCGAAATAGGATGTTATCGATGATGCAAAAGAAACGTATCGTGATCACTTGGTCTTTTTTCTTCACACTTTCTCAAGTGCCTCCACGTCAACATTTCACCTTTTGCCATCAATGACAGATATTGAGCAAGTGGTCTGTTTTCTTTGATGTTGTGAGAGTGGGGCCTCAATATATGAGTCGGTTAGGGCGTTGATCTTCTTAGCAGAAGGTGAACCCAACTCGTGGCAGTTTTTTCAGGAAGCTGCGAAACGGACAGATCTACTGACAGGGTCGTGTCTTTGTACAATAAGCTTAATCCTAATTGCTATGAATAGTTTGAGGCGGGCATCCCGTATGTTGATCAGTTTTCTCCACTATAAGGAGAATCCGCTTCGGTATTTTCTATAATCACAAACCATGTTTATATTACTGTTATTTGCATTTTACCAGTGATTTACAGATGTATAGGAGTTTGTAAATTTGATAAAATCATCACTGCAGTAATGAGGGTCGAGGATGCACGTCAAGATGTGTTATTCCGAGGAATGTTCGTGATTAAAAACTTCATCTCTTGTATTGACGTTCCGAAGGATCATTCGAGTGGAAAACAATTATCTTAGATAAATTTTAATGCAAAACACAGGGTTTCAAAAAATGCAAGTTGATGAAAAGTATGGGGAAGTTCTGTGGTCGCTACAGTGATCTCATTGAGAAATATTCTATTTCTTTGTATGAAGCTGGACGTGTTTGATGCATGTAAGTTTGCCTGTTGGTTCCATTAACATGACATTATGTACTTGGACTAATGTCGATTTCAAATGGAAACAATTTTAGCTCAAAAAAACAAAAAACAACAACAAAAGCCACGACTGCTCAAACATGCTAGAAATACCTTATCAATCCCAAGGTAATGGTGATGGTGTGTTGGTGTCTATGGGGAAGGGAGGTGAGGGTGGGATACATTTTTATTTTAATAATTGTCAAAAATTGTTCTCGATAGCTGTGAACTGTATAGAATGTAATTGTTGTTTTTGTCTCTCTTTTCTTCCTCAACGCCCCGTTTCTGTGGTCATTATGTCGTGTGAGGCAATTAAAGGAGATTAGTCATATATACGATTTACTATTATACGAGGCAAAAAGTATATATATTTGTGTATTCGAATTTTGTACCATGATACATATAAACTTGTGAGAGGTGCATGCAATAGTGTGCAGTTATTTAAATACATATCCTTTTGTATTGGAGTAGTGCGAATTATGATATTCTTCCGGCACACCTCGTGCATTCTCCTTGTACTTTTTCGGGAGTCTCTGTGTAAATCGTTGTTCTGTTTATATTTAGCTCTAGTTTCTTTAATATGAGTTTGGATTGTGATTATGTATTAATAGCTTGTTTGTTTGTTTGTCAATACATGATGTAGGATTAATGAACTGTCAGCGGAAGGGTCAAAGTAAAAAAATTCTATAAAATTTGTCTCGAGGAATCTAGATCTTAAGATTCTATAGAATTTCGATAAACGAAAATGGATTTTTTATCATGTAAAACACCAAACACAGAGTACAAAAATCCAAGATAGATGTTCTCTTTTTTGTGTCTGTTAATGGTTTCTTTTAATATTTTGTACTGACAACTGCACTGTTCCCGTCGTGTTCTATCGATCGTTGTGTTGTTGATGTATCGATCATATTTAATATTGTATATAGTCTGACAAAGTGATGATACCGACAGCTGTTGACACCCACTTCCTTTAAATAAAGACCTATACAGGTTTTCAAGGAACACATGCTGTTAGTTTTATTAAGTTCATCTATCTTATTTATTCTATTGTGAACATTTCATTACATACACAGCAAACTTTATTTTTAAGCTTATATCGGCATGTTGCTGTACATGATACAACAAAACAAATGTGTGAAAACAAGTGAGAGAAGTATAAGATTTATGAACTAACAATGGCTATGCATGAAAATAAGCAGAAAAAATGTCAAAATGGACTGACCGAACAATACAACATATGCTTGTTTCCCGCCACAAAAAGGAAGGTTTATACAATTGATTAATCAACCAGATGGTATATGTTATCAAAAGGAAAACTAAAACAAGTGGTTAATCAACCAGATGGTATATGACTAGGCTCTCCTCCAAATGTAGCTAAAATTATTTTATCATTGCACTTTGTTTCTTCCTTACCTGGACGATAGTGCAGTAGCAGATCTAGTAAGAATATTTCATGTCTTCTCGTTCGATTTAAATTTTGTTATTATCGATGTGTATATTATACAATATTGTTTATGTTAGTTTTATATTAGTCAATGGAATGATGATATCCAGGTAATTAACCCTGTATTATTGATTGTCAAATAGGTATGGTATTAAAAAGACCACGTTGGCTATAATGTATATTAATATCTAGGATACAGTATCGCGATGTGCCTGTTTTTCAATAATGGGTTTATTGACTTTTCTGTAGCACAAATATAAACGTTTTTTATATATATAAAACTACGAAACAAGTAAGAAGTCGAAAATAATTACCATGGCACTGATCCTGGTGAATTATCATCAAAACAGACTAAAGTTGCAACCATGCGATTTCATAAATACATGTATAGACATGATTGTGAGTTTCCATCACCATGTTGTACCATGTTGTCACATATCTAATGTATCCGATGTTAATTTATAAGCGGCGATACCATGATGCTTGGCGGATACATATAGTCGTTTTTTTCCCGGTCTTTTAAGCATATGATGCGCCAGGTAATACGCAATTCTGCAATATTTATAAACCTGGAATATCACGGGTTGATTAGTGCAGGGAAGAGTTGAAGAAGTCGTTTGTTAAGTGTATCACTTCCATTTGATTGAATAATGCACTTTTTTTCTGCACACTATCATACATTATACCAAGCGTATGAAACCAACGTTTGTCTTTTGGGCGGGGTAACCACGTGTAGTATGTACATGATTATGTACTTAATTACATTCAATATCACGATGTGAAACTAACTCTACCATTACTAATACAATTGATATGATTACACATTACTTTTCATGTTAACAAGTTGATGTTTTATAAATGCCAGAAAGACAGCACACTTCACTGCAGACACAACGTGAGTTTACATCAACAATAAAATAACACATTAAAATACATGAAGTACTGACTTAATGTCACCGATCTAATGCGATAGCGTATAAATGTGTCATTTTCTCTACAGTATATGTGCTGGCTTTAATATATTAAAGAAATGTATGTCCCAATGTTACACATACATCAACATTATATACAAAGTTTAGAATAAGATTTGCTCTTAATCATGAGCAAAAGTTCCAAATGTGACTGCTCGTGATCACAGATGCATTCTGTCAACAAATACCAGACACCACTATGTAGGTAATTTGTAGGAAACTTGCAGTTAGCATCACTTGGTAATGGTTATCTCTTACTTCGGGAGGGGGGAGCAATTACAACATGTATCCCCTTTGACATTTGATAATATGCTACCCTTGCTGTACAGTTTCATGATCAGGAGTCGTGAACAATAGATTATTGATATGATTTCTAACTTAATTACCTGGTCAGGTAGTCTAATACATTATTGATATGATTTCTAGCTTAATTACCTGGTCAGGTAGTCTAATACATTATTGATATGATTTCTAGCTTAATTACCTGGTCAGGTAGTCTAATACATTATTTATATGATTTCTAGCTTAATTACCTGGTCAGGTAGTCTAATACATTATTGATATGATTTCTAGCTTAATTACCTGGTCAGGTAGTCTAATACATTATTGATATGATTTCTAGCTTAATTACCTGGTCAGGTAGTCTAATACATTATTGATATGATTTCTAGCTTAATTACCTGGTCAGGTAGTCTAATAGATTTTCGTTTGCACAGTGATGAGTACATTCTTTTCATTAATTCGATTCACTGGTTCATGGGAAATTTGACCTGCGTACTTAAGCTTGTACATTTTCAATAGTTAGCTTGTTTCTTTTGTTCATATTTTATACTAGTTCAATCGACTGTCAGTTTCTATTGTCATGTCGGTATTTGCTTTTTTTTTTTTTTTTTTTTTACATCTTAATTTTTAAGAATATGATTTACCAATAGACACATGTATGTTTGTAAACTCGATACATCCGCTAATCTGTGTGCAGTAAGCTGAATGAAAAATGTTTATGTTAAAATTAATGTGTTTCTATTCAAACATGTGTCATAGGAAAGAAATGCTTTTGTACGAATGAGTTGACCGGAATGACAGCACTCATGCATGAGGAAACATTTATCGATGCTTATCTTTTCATGTTTTCGAGGCAATGTTTAAAAAAAAGTAATATGGTTTACACAAGAAGGAAATATGATTGCATTTGAAATATATCTGTTACTACAACGAAACCAACCAGGACATCTTTCCACCATATAATAAGCTATATGATAAGCCTAATGATCTCAGTTTCCCAATTGTAATTTTTCAATTGCAATCTCATAACACAGGATTTCAAGAAATGCAGGTTGATGAACATTATGGGGAAGTTATACAGTCGTCATAGGAATCTCACTGAAAAATGCGATATGGATCTGGACGTGTTTGATCCTTTGTGTGCCTGGTGGTTCCGTTGTTGTACTTATTCTCACTTTGATTTGCATAACAGAAGACTTTTCCGGAAAGTCTGGTCTTATTCTCAGGATGCTCCTGTTCTTTTGTTTTTATTGTGCCCTGAATTCATTTAACTTGAATTTAGATTGATTTTGTTCACATGTTGATATTTTCTTGTTTTCGTTTTTTTTTTTTTTTTTTTTTTATTATTTTTTGTTTTTTTACATCTGTATGAAATGTCCTTTCACTTCGGAGAATTGATTTTTTTCATAGTTTTATATGACAGAATGAAGACTTGCACAACGAAATTGATTTTAGACAACTTTAGAAGAATATGTATGTCTGCATAAACTAAATCTTGAAATCCACCCTAACAGATAGAGTTTCTGTGTTGGTGTAATGAAATGTAAGTATGCATTATAGGTATTTTGTAATTGACAACATTATCACTATTTGAAATTGAAATAACCTTTATTTATACATTACAGTCAATTATTTGGACAAAAATATTGTGCATTGCAATCAATAATCGTTATATGTTTATTACTCCTTGAATCATGCGTATAGCAAAAGTTCAATGTCATACTTCATCTTCTACGGACATGTTGTAATAACCAAGTCCTGAACAACAACGTCAGGTGTATATATTTCAAAAGGAATGTATTGTATAGATGGTTTTTGCCAAGGGAATCTATTTGTCACTATTGTTGAGGATAGGTCAAACATTGCTATGGCCAAAATCGTTATTTCTATCATTATAAACGAATGTTTATATCAATGTTAAAATCGGACAGTCGATATTGCTTCGCTTTAATTTGTTGCTTTCTTAAGTCAATTATGTTCGATTTTACTTCAATGTATTCATCGTTGATAGCTATTTACAGCTGTGTTTGGGTCGTTGCACGTGTGATCGAGTAAACCTTTGTTCGGATCACCATATGGCGGTCGTTGATTTGTGAATGTAGAAAGGCATGCTTGGTTGTTAAACTGCCATGTCGTAAACAGTCAAGGCCTACACTGTCATATTTGGTGATCAAATATGCTTATATCATAAACTTTATTAGAAGAAAATCTCGATAACAATTTTCTCATTGGAAAGTTTTTTAGACGTTAATAAAGAGAAAGAATATTGAGATTTCATTCATTAAAGATGAAAAAATCCTTTCTTTACATATTTTTGCCGGAGTATTTGGATATAGAAAGATTCTTTTCCCTCAACAAATCTAATTATAATCAAGGATTATTAATTATTATTAGTATTATTAATTTATTCCAATAACCACGTTTTCCCATAAGTATGAAAAACGTAGAAACATAGAGTTTTAAATTTGAACGTGACTGAACAGAAATATCTAAACTATCAACATATTCAGAACAAAGACGCCAGTATCGATATATAAGTCGTCAGTTACATGGTAGTTTTCCCCATTATCAATTTTAAATCAATATATAGTAACAATATCCCTACGTGTTTGTATTTTGCATAAACTTGCTATGTAGACTTTCGAGAATTCGTGTCCGGAAAAATATTCTTTCAAATGGCACCCTGCAAATCCCGCGATCAAGTTACTATTTTGATAACAGTATCATTGAATCAATTTTTAAATGTTATCAGCGAGCTGAAAGCAGGTTAGCGATAAACTGGAAGTATTTTATTTGCAATGAGTTACTTTGTTTTGTATGATAATATAGGCATTATAATAAGAAATCTTTTTACGACATCAGATATTATATGCCTCACATTTTGATACCCTGTTTTTTTTTAGAGAAATACAATTTATCATATGCTTCCACGATAATCTTACATATTATCAAGTATCCAATTTATATGTATATATATATCTATATTTATGTATATATATATCTATAATTATGTATGTATATCTATAGATGTCGGTGATATCTTCAGACACGTCTATTTAGTCCTTTCCTGCCAGTCTTTGGCCATCGGGAAAACAGTGACATTTCTCCTGTGTAGGACAATGGGATTTCTATGGCACCACAGAGAACGAGAACCTAGGATAAAAAGCAAAAACATAACTATAATATCATAATATTTGTGTTCTGTTAACAACTCGATTGAAAGTGTATCGGGCTGAGATACATTTTATGTGAGATAAATCCGTTATGTTCAAGCAAAACGCATTTTTGTAGCAATATCTGTCACTCTCTCATCTATGTGTAAAACATTTTTTGTTGAGTGGTTATTTACCTCCTGTTTGACTAAAATATATAAATGTTTTCGCCTGCTTCGATCTAACATGAAACCTCACCTAACGACCACCTATAAATTACGACCACCCCGCTATTACGGGCACTTTTTTAGTACCGTTTTTTTCACTATATATCTTTGTATTGGTCGCTTCAGTTTTACGACCACCCCGCTTTCCATATTAAGACCACTTCTAACAGTCCCAAAGACCACTAATTAACGGTAATTGACCTCACAATTACAACCAAGTTCTGACCAGTGATTAAAGTTTACCTGGTGGGCAGTGAACCACGAGCATGTGTGTCGTTCTTAACCATTGTTTTCGTCATGGGTTACCGACTCTGTTGTTTGTTAATTATATATTGATAGATCGGTAGGTATATTGTTAAACACCTTAGAAACCCTGCTTACCCAAAGGTGAATTATGTAATCTTTTCGGCCGATATTCCTTTGCTCGCACGCGCACACGTTGTCGAGGGTGTTAAACATGTTTTCACTGTCACAAAACTCAGATGAGCAATGACAACACCACATAAACGAAACAAGCTATCGCTAAAAAAGGACTTATGGAAGAGGAAGCTGTCCAGATCTGCAGCTCTTCGCAACAGTGTACACTGGACTATTTTATAAGTAAAACGACAAATTTGTTGTACTGAGTGATACGCTGACAGAGTTAATGTGTATGCGAATATATGTGAAAAATGAAGCGTTGAAAGACTTTATAGTGACTTCATTAATGTTGTTACAAATGTGTTTTACTGTGTAATACATTGACTGAGTTAATGTGTTTGTAAATTTATGTGAAAAATTATCGTTAAATTCCTATTGAACTTACAATTGATTGTTTGTTTCCTTTTATTCAGTATTTACAACAGTAAAGATTCATGTATATTATGATGTAATCTAAGGAATATGTACATATATATATTCTTTCGTCAATTCACCAATTTTATCTTTTTTACATGCATTTCATAAAATTCAACATTTTATATACAGTTTAGTTATTATTGTTGAATAATATACATGTACATTACTTAATGATATATATAGACTTTATTTTAAACAGAATTACCGGTCTTTGCGGTCAATCTGATCTACTTCACTATTAAGACCACCTCGCTATTACCTAGGTTACGAGTAGTAGCACATTTGTTACCTAGGTTACGAGTAGTAGAACAATTGTTACCTAGGTTACGAGTAGTAAAACATTTGTTACCTAGGTTACGAGTAGTAGAACAATTGTTACCTAGGTTAAGAGTAGTAGAACATTTGTTACCTAGGTTACGAGTGGTAGAACAATGGTTACCTAGGTTACGAGTAGTAGAACATTTGTTACCGAAGGAACGAGTGGAGGAATATTTACATTTGAAATATGTAACATTATAATTGTTACATGTGTTTCTAAAGATTGAAGATATTATTAGTAGCAGAACACGCACTCTCTGAATGACCAGAAGGAAACATTTTCTGTCAGAGTGAAATGGTAATGAAACACTTGATTTATTCATTCTACCATCAAAATTAAATTCACATTCAATTACATGTTCATAATAATTATCTGAAAAACAATGTGTTTGTGTATTTCGTATGTGATATGTTTAAAAAAAAAGATACATTCAACTACTGTGTTATTACAATGAGATTATGAAATTTTGTTTTGAAAAATACATGATTAGGGTGTATTGCATGGAAATTTGTAGGTGAAGATGTCGAAAGAGAAAGAAAGAAAAAAAGAGAAAAGTGCGAAGATTGAATACCTGTTTATGAAGTATTAGCGGTATCAGTTGATTGGTGTTCTTGCACTGGTGGCGCTTTAAGAGGAGATGGTTTCGGCTGAGAAGTATTGACTTTTTTGTTGATCGACGAGTCAGCAGCAGATAAATATCCAAAACCGTAGTGTTGCTTGCCGTACCAGTCATATTTGTGGTTACCATTGACGTGCTTTCGCGTATTACCAAAAGGCCGATGTTGTACATTCCACGGTGCTCTGGGGTTGCCACTAGGGATATGCCATTGGGGGAGGTGTGAAGTTCCTGGGAATAAATTGGGACTTTGCGAGTTATTTAACTTTGGAAAGTCTGGTGTAGGTAAAAGATACCGATGTCCTCTTTGGATATTTGAGCATTGTGAGTTGAATTTATTTGGATTTGAGTCAAACATTACTGTCTCCTCTTGCATATGTTGATCCCTGAAGATTTGATCGACTGATTTCAGAAATGAATCATCACTTCGTAGATCTCTGTTCCGTGTAGGATGGGAAATATGACTGCTTTCCGCCAAAGGACGCGATAGATGATCCAGGTTTTCTTGTGGGTCACCGTCTGACCGAATTTCAGACAATCGGCGGATTTTTTTCAAAAATTCTCGCTCAAGTTGCTGTCGAGTTACTTTTTCCAGTTGCTTTAGGATGTCAATGGTTCGTGGCACTGCTGACTGGTATGTTTGATCCATATCCGCAAGCCGAAAGTCCTCGTCATCTTCTTCATTCGACCTTCTCTTTGGATACGGAGGTGGAGACCGCCGTCTTGCATAATCGCGACATCTGTCACCCCTTCGTCTGTCCCGGTCCCCTCTCCGATCGTCATAGTGACAGTCCCCTCTCCGATCGTCATAGTGACAGTCCCCTCTCCGATCGTCATAGTGAGAGTCTCCTCTCCGAAAGTCATATTCCCGGTTCCCTCTCCGACTGTCATAGTTTCGGTCGTTTTTATGTTTCTCAGAAAGGTTGTTATCAATACCGTTTGTGGAAAGTTCAACTTTGATGTTGGAACCAAACACGTGTTTTCCATTCATTTCTACAGAAGCATTCATTGCATGTTCAGGCTCATAGAAGTCAATGAAAGCAAACCCTTTTGAACCAGGATTCCGAGCGACCCAGACTTTCTTAATTTTTCCAAATTTTTCAAATGTTCTGTGAAGTCGATCATTTCCGACGTCGTCCACAAGACCACCAACATATAATTTGGTTTTCGACATTCCTAGATGTGCTTGGCGATGGCTGAAGGTCGAAAGAAGAAGGTTATTCATGAAACATGCGTGATATAGTGGTAACCAAGGAGTTCTTTATGATTCCATTCAATTTTGTTCGAAAGGTTCTGACTATCTATCAACGATTTTATTTTCTGTCTGTCGTTGTCGGCGGCCGAGAGAGAGAATTCCTCTTGGCATTAAAACGTAAAAAAAATAGCGACCCTTGCATATGTTAGCCTGTGTGAAATCTCACTCATGACCGCGACAAAGATTAAGAAATGATAAAAAATAAATAAATAAAATCGCGCATAGATAGTAAAAATCTTTCTGACTACCATTAAGTGTATTTATGTGTAGACAGAATAGAACTGTTTAAATGGTTTTAAATGGATGGAAATTATGTGTCAACATTCATTGTTAATACATTTATCTAAAACCACTAATTTACCAAAATGCAAACACAGATGTCTATAAAACTACTAGATGACCAATATAAACTGATGTCTATAAAATTACTAGATAACCAATATCAACTCTGATGTCTATATAACTACTAGATGACTAATATAATCTTTGATCTCTATAAAACTACTAGATAACCAATATAAACTGATGTCTATATAACTACTAGATAACCAATATCAACTCTGATGTCTATAAAACTACTATATAACCAATATAAACTGATGTCTGTAAAACTACCAGATAACCAATATCAACTCTGATGTCTATATAACTACTAGATGACTAATATAATCTTTGATCTCTATAAAACTACTAGATAACCAATATAAACTGATGTCTATAAAACTACTATATAACCAATACAAACTGATGTCTATAAAACTACTAGATAACCAATATAAACTGATGTCTATATAACTACTAGATAACCAATATCAACTCTGATGTCTATAAAACTACTATATAACCAATACAAACTGATGTCTATAAAACTACTAGATAACCAATATAAACTGATGTCTATATAACTACTAGATAACCAATATCAACTCTGATGTCTATAAAACTACTATATAACCAATACAAACTGATGTCTATAAAACTACTAGATAACCAATATAAACTGATGTCTATATAACTACTAGATAACCAATATCAACTCTGATGTCTATAAAACTACTAGATAACCAATATAAACTGATGTCTATAAAACTACTAGATAACCAATATCAACTCTGATGTCTATATAACTACTAGATAACCAATATAAACTGATGTCTATAAAACTACTAGATAACCAATATAAACTGATGTCTATAAAACTACCAGATAACCAATATCAACTCTGATGTCTATATAACTACTAGATGACTAATATAATCTTTGATCTCTATAAAACTACTAGATAACCAATATAAACTGATGTCTATAAAACTACTATATAACCAATACAAACTGATGTCTATAAAACTACTAGATAACCAATATAAACTGATGTCTATATAACTACTAGATAACCAATATCAACTCTGATGTCTATAAAACTACTATATAACCAATACAAACTGATGTCTATAAAACTACTAGATAACCAATATAAACTGATGTCTATATAACTACTAGATAACCAATATCAACTCTGATGTCTATAAAACTACTATATAACCAATATCAACTCTGATGTCTATATAACTACTAGATAACCAATATAAACTGATGTCTATATAACTACTAGATAACCAATATCAACTCTGATGTCTATATAACTACTAGATAACCAATATAAACTGATGTCTATAAAACTACTAGATAACCAATATAAACTGATGTCTATAAAACTACTAGATAACCAATATCAACTCTGATGTCTATATAACTACTAGATAACCAATATAAACTGATGTCTATAAAACTACTAGATAACCAATATCAACTCTGATGTCTATATAACTACTAGATAACCAATATAAACTGATGTCTATAAAACTACTATATAACCAATATAAACTGATGTCTATAAAACTACTATATAACCAATATAAACTGATGTCTATAAAACTACTATATAACCAATATAAACTGATGTCTATAAAACTACTAGATAACCAATATCAACTCTGATGTCTATATAACTACTAGATAACCAATATAAACTGATGTCTATAAAACTACTATATAACCAATATAAACTGATGTCTATAAAACTACTAGATAACCAATATCAACTCTGATGTCTATATAACTACTAGATAACCAATATAAACTGATGTCTATAAAACTACTATATAACCAATATAAACTGATGTCTATAAAACTACTAGATAACCAATATAAACTGATGTCTATAAAACTACTAGATAACCAATATCAACTCTGATGTCTATATAACTACTAGATAACCAATATCAACTCTGATGTCTATAAAACTACTATATAACCAATATCAACTCTGATGTCTATATAACTACTAGATAACCAATATAAACTGATGTCTATAAAACTACTAGATAACCAATATCAACTCTGATGTCTATATAACTACTAGATAACCAATATAAACTGATGTCTATAAAACTACTATATAACCAATATAAACTGATGTCTATAAAACTACTAGATAACCAATATAAACTGATGTCTATATAACTACTAGATAACCAATATAAACTGATGTCTATAAAACTACTATATAACCAATATAAACTGATGTCTATAAAACTACTATATAACCAATATAAACTGATGTCTATAAAACTAATAGATAACCAATATAAACTGATGTCTATAAAACTACTATATAACCAATATAAACTGATGTCTATAAAACTAATAGATAACCAATATAAACTGATGTCTGTAAAACTACCAGATAACCAACATAAACTGATGTCTGTAAAACTACTAGATAACCAACATAAACTGATGTCTGTAAAACTACCAGATAACCAATATAAACTGATGTCTATAAAATTACTAGATAACCAATATCAACTCTGATGTCTATATAACTACTAAATAACCAATATAAACTGATGTCTATAAAACTACTATATAACCAATATAAACTGATGTCTATAAAACTACTAGATAACCAATATAAACTGATGTCTGTAAAACTACCAGATAACCAACATAAACTGATGTCTGTAAAACTACTAGATAACCAATATAAACTGATGTCTGTAAAACTACTAGATAACCAATATAAACTGATGTCTGTAAAACTACTAGATAACCAACATAAACTGATGTCTGTAAAACTACTAGATAACCAACATAAACTGATGTCTGTAAAACTACCAGATAACCAACATAAACTGATGTCTGTAAAACTACCAGATAACCAACATAAACTGATGTCTGTAAAACTACTAGATAACCAATATAAACTGATGTCTGTAAAACTACTAGATAACCAATATAAACTGATGTCTATAAAACTACTAGATAACCAATATCAACTCTGATGTCTATATAACTACTAGATAACCAATATAAACTGATGTCTATAAAACTACTATATAACCAATATAAACTGATGTCTATAAAACTACTAGATAACCAATATAAACTGATGTCTATATAACTACTAGATAACCAATATAAACTGATGTCTATAAAACTACTATATAACCAATATAAACTGATGTCTATATAACTACTAGATAACCAATATCAACTCTGATGTCTATAAAACTACTATATAACCAATATCAACTCTGATGTCTATATAACTACTAGATAACCAATATAAACTGATGTCTATAAAACTACTAGATAACCAATATCAACTCTGATGTCTATATAACTACTAGATAACCAATATAAACTGATGTCTATAAAACTACTATATAACCAATATAAACTGATGTCTATAAAACTACTAGATAACCAATATAAACTGATGTCTATAAAACTAATAGATAACCAATATAAACTGATGTCTGTAAAACTACCAGATAACCAACATAAACTGATGTCTGTAAAACTACTAGATAACCAACATAAACTGATGTCTGTAAAACTACCAGATAACCAATATAAACTGATGTCTATAAAATTACAAGATAACCAAAATAAACTCACTGATGTCTATATAACTACTATATAACCAATATAAACTGATGTCTATAAAACTACTAGATAACCAATATAAACTGATGTCTGTAAAACTACCAGATAACCAACATAAACTGATGTCTGTAAAACTACTAGATAACCAATATAAACTGATGTCTGTAAAACTACTAGATAACCAATATAAACTGATGTCTGTAAAACTACTAGATAACCAACATAAACTGATGTCTGTAAAACTACTAGATAACCAACATAAACTGATGTCTGTAAAACTACCAGATAACCAACATAAACTGATGTCTGTAAAACTACTAGATAACCAACATAAACTGATGTCTGTAAAACTACCAGATAACCAACATAAACTGATGTCTGTAAAACTACCAGATAACCAACATAAACTGATGTCTGTAAAACTACTAGATAACCAATATAAACTGATGTCTGTAAAACTACTAGATAACCAATATAAACTGATGTCTATAAAACTACTAGATAACCAATATAAACTGATGTCTATAAAACTACTAGATAACCAACATAAATTGATGTCTATAAAACTACTAGGAACTAATCAAGTGAAAACTCCATAAATTTAATCTATACGTTGTTCGTTCGGATTGTTCAGATTAAGTTCGGATGATATCCCCCCCCCCCCCAAAAAAAAAAAAAAAATACAAATTACACATTAGAAGCGTAACAAGAAATATGATAAGATGATCGAAAAACAAGCTAGAAGCTTACATTGATCATAAGATGGACCATGGCTTTTAATACATTTTCTTATTTTAATAATTTTTTTGAAAATAGCGAAAAATAGACCTCTTTGAAAATATAACCTGTATGAAGTAGAAGGAACCTAAATATTACATAACATTATTTATGGAGGAGAAGGTGTTGATAATGTTGTTGTAACATACTGTCTATGCTCTTGTCACTGATTTTGACAAACAAGAATGTTTAAACCAAATAACAGGAAAATGAACAGATATTTTACTTATCTCTCTTTTAAAATCGATCTTTCTATACGTCTAGCATGCGTGATGAGTCCTAGAAGTAGGAAATAGCTGTATCATTTCATTACCTAGCTATGCTGTAACTAATTCTAAATTAATATTGAAGGTTGCTATCCAGGTGCTATTCATTACAATACCGTATTATCGTATCTTGTATACAGTCTGCTACCAGTTCAATATAATATTCCATATGCTTTTCAGAGCAAAAACTAAAAGTAAGATGGAAATATTAAGAACACATGGAGTTACCAAAGTCTTTTCTAATGGACATGGCTATGGATGAATCTCCCAAAGTCCTGCTGCGCACATTTTAGCAGAGAAGAATATATGAAGCATCGTTTGTGGTTTCGAGGAATGAAACAGTAAGGCAGTTGAGAAAGGTTTCTAAATGTGTGTTATTGTGTACATTTATGACAACTGAGATACTGTTACAGAAGATCATTGTCCTGTGTTATTTCTGAATGATTACTAGCAATACGTATATCATAATTACACTGTTGATGAACACCCAAAACAAACTTACCTGTGACTTGTACGGAAACCACTTCTTAGATAGAATGATTTTGACTTTTTTATTTAATACTGACTGTCTGGTATTCAGTAACAGCTGGTCAGAGTATTATTTGTGAAATCGATCGGATACGATTGGCTATTTGTTGTTGAATTGCTTAAACACGCCCGGATTTGTATCAAGCTGGTTAGCGGCTCCGTCTCTATTGTGATGCTGATTTCACAGCGCGGTAAAACGTACACGTGTTGAACACACCAGCATGGTGAATTAAGTACTATCTTAGCTAAATATAGATGTCGTGTTATATCACGGAGGAAGGTTATGTATCAAAACTTCAATATAGTGACCTCGTGGGTTGATTATTAAAATGTTTGCCTTTCTCCGGGATACATTATTATACTTTGTGTATCTAACAGTTATCGTAAATGCCATATGTAGAGTATGTGAGAATGCCCCTACTTGGTTTCTGATTGGGCTGATATGAAACCACCATTCAAAATCGAAAGAAAACGACATAGAGGCCATGACCTGTGTTTACCCGTTAATGTTTTCAGTGGGTAGGGCAGCTGGTGTTAACTGGTGTCGTATCATAGTCTTATAAACAAATTATAGTAATTTCCATTGACATACAGGTGTCATTAACGCTAAACGGTTCAAGGGGCCGTTTTGGAACATACAGGTGTCATTAACGCTAAACGGTTCAAAGGGCCGGTTTCCAAAACGGCCCCTTCTCTGATTCATATTTCCTGTTGGTGGTGCATTGCCCATGCCGTTGTGGTCACAAATCTATAAAGTATAAAGATTTAGGTCACTTGGTTTGTTTTTTATGGCTCCTCATAGTTGTACCTTTCAGAAGCTGTCTAAGTGTTGATAAAATGTGCATGTTATGTAAAATATTAATGAAAATCTAATCAAATGATAGTCACCGTAAAGAATACATTCATGGCATGATTGTGACAAAAAATCATGTTTCCATTGCGCCATTTGGCTGTTTTATGGAAGAAACAATATCAAAAATGCCATTTTCGATGATAACATTTTAGACACAAAAACTGTGTTTTTTAGAGAATACACCCTTTTATGGGCGTTGGATGCAACCCAATTTTTATCCTATTAAATAGTACGTAATATGCTATTGATGAGAGGAAAAATCATCAAAATGTAAGTGGTGGAACATTTTCAAATGTTGGGTTGAATTAGCCTATGGTTGAATTGCCGATTTTCGATTTTCTTTAGATAATTAACAAAAAAAACAAGAGTATTTGCTCGGTATGTTGAGAATATGTACACAGATATGAAAAAAAGTGAGAGAAACACTTTTTCATAAAAAAATCCAAGATGGCTTCTTCACAAAACCCCGTGGTTGAAGACATTGGCTGACAAATAGACAGAACAACAAACAAAACGTGTTCCTTATGATTTTGGTTGGTTTTCGCATTTACGGGAGTGTTCATAGCTACGGGCGATTGTATAATACCTATATTTATAAGTTTGGTTAGTCACATGGTAACGGGGATCTTTTATATCGAGCCCCAAACAAACTTTCGACATATGCACTCCGTTGCCGCATGGAAAACTATTTCAAGTTTTGTCGGAATTTCTTTACCTGTGGTTGTAATGGTCGAGGGTTTTCCAGCGTCCTGTAATACCCAAGGTAGTACAAGATACTGGAGATGTGCGCACACATTCCCATCGTTCTCTCTCCAACTGGGCACTGGCAGTAGTAGTCCTTTATTGGGGCCTCAACATCGGGTGAAACGGTGAACCGTATCCAAACGTTATATTTCGTTTGGCTTTTGTGTCGAGAATGTATTTGACATCGGAGAAGGTCTGGGGAGTGCTGGTAAAGCCACACCTCATAGTCTCCGTCATCACTTAAATGTTCGGTGATGTAACTAGGAGCCAGAGATATCTGATACGTTCCACACGTAATGGTTCTCAAGTAATCAAGATCGAGACGGGGAAACAGTACGGAAGATGCATCCATCTTGACAAACTCGAACCTTGCCCGTCTAGATAGATCCGGATCTATCTTGACTCTCTGAGCTAAACCATTCGGTGTTATCAAACGGTCCTTCATACGTTCAGCCATTAGCCTATCTTTGGCATCTCTCTCTGGAGATCTCTGGTAGATCGGTCCTCTAATACCATTCAGACAGGCTGTGACGGTTCGAAGCAAAGCCTCAATGACATTGATAAAGCTGTTAGACACCAATTGCGTTCGGAAGAACGTCCAGTGTTTCAGAAGACCATGATAGGATTCCACAATCCACCTCGATTTGAGTGATAGTTCTGTCAAGATTTGCTTGGACGTCAGAATGTTGACTTTGACCGGGTTTCAGGTATGACGGCATGCTAGCATTGAGGCCAGAGGCTTCGAGAACTGGTAGGACATCTCTAAAACCTCGGTCAACGACAACGTTGTCGTCTGGTTGTAGCCAAGTAACTAGCTTGTCCATGACTTTTTTTTGTAATTGTAGCATCATTTTCGCTGCCAGTGAATGGTCCTACGATGTCCAGAATGTAGCCATCTGGTAAGGCGATGCTCATGAATTTGACATAGTTTCTCTTCTTCTGGCCACAGTAGGACATTCTCTGGAGCTTGTGGTCGGAGCTTTTCTGGATATAAATATAGGTGCCATCTAATATGGCAGTGGCTTTATCTCCAAACAATGCTTCTGAAAAGACAGTATTGTGCCCGAGCAATTGTCAAGTGATCCGGACCTAGAAATTGTGGGACTATCGATGTGTCTAATGCCTGTACTATGGAGTGGAAAGTTTTGGACACACTTGACTTGGAAATTCCAAAAAGAGAAGAACACTGACTCCAGGAAATGTCGGTTTTCAGATTTACCCAGAACAGTAATAGAGCATCGTGTGTAGTCTTGGTATATATACCAGATGAAAGATATGGGGAACAGTGCGAGTGGATTTCGAGGAACTGATCTTTGGACCAACCTGTCCAGGCCATGCATGCCGAGTCATCAAGAGAAGAAAAGCTTATTGTAAACGCAGACTGTTTCTGTGAAAGGACGTGCGACACCTCTAGGAGGTCATTAATGATTTCGGACGATTTTGATGGTAACTGAGATTCCAAGGAACCTCTACCATCAAGGACAACCTCTGTAGACGGATATAAGTCGTTACCAATAAGGTGAATGGAGCAGACGCGGGATGAGGTGGGACACCACAGTTTGTGTGAATAGATCAGGTGATGTCTTGCACGTTTTGGTAAGACTGATGATTTTGTTCCATTTTTTGGAAAGGTAACAAGACAGAGACAGCATTTTTTGTGTGAAGATGATCCATTCAAAAGATCATGAAGGGTCAGCAACGGCAGGATATGGGACGGGGAGTCGTCTTCTTCCTCTATTTCCTGGTTCTGCTCGGGTTCAGGTTCAGGCTGATTTTTGTTCCGAAGACACTTCATGTAGCACTTCTGGTAAATAAATGCTTGTTCCTTTGCTGACATCAATCCTTGTTGCACCAGCGTATCTAGGAGCCATTTATATTACGGACTATTTACATTGCGTGCACTTCTGTTCTTATTGCCACTACGTTTCTTGAAGTATACTTGACACTCTTCTCCAACACATTTACCCTCCATCTTGAAACAATAACGATTGGTTTATGAAGCGTCGATAAAGTAACAAAATAGCAAGCCACCGATGATTGCTGTAAACAGCTAACACTTAGTAGTTTGGTACAATTATGCGAAAATGTGTGATAAATAACGAACAACTAATTACACAAAATAACAAGACAATATAATAAATCACATTCAATACCTCCAAGAAGCGCAGAATTGATTGATTACTTAGAACAAAATAAAGTATTTCATATGGATAATCTATCTATTCGATGTGGCGTGGTCGGCAGGCACAAAGAAAGTGAGACAAGTCAGGGTCCCAACCCTGACAGAGCCACAACGCTTTGGAGATGGGACAATAAAACAAGGAAATTGAGACAAGAATAGCTAGCGTCGAGTGATTGATTTCGTAAACGTATAGACAAAGACAAGAAGATACGGATAAATGTACAAGGCCACACGATCAGAAAATTCAGAAGAGGACAGCTTGAGATAGAATAGTATTCATGTATCAGGGTGTCCCCAGTGTAAATCTTTACATCGATACTATTTATTTAGTCGTTACACATCATAAAACTGTCATGAAAATATCCGCTCTGATATTCAATACTATATAATAGGGTTTCAGACAAGGTTGTTACTCATTTCCCCTTTTTTTCAATTTACAACCACATTCAGGCGGCGATATGAGAACGTTCCACCACATGGAATTAGCTGATTTTTGGTACACATATGAAACAAGTAAAGCTCTAACCGATTTTCTGATGGAAATTTGCATCCAAAACTATAAAACGGGAGAAAATTGCAAATTTATGGCATTTTCCCTCATAATTGTGTCTCTGCAAGTGCATTTTCATCCGAGAATATTTTTTTTATGTTTTATGAATAAACACGATGTTTTGGAAATATTTATCAAAAGAAATTTATACTATGTTGCGAATTACAATTTCGAGATAACCTTCTTTTATTTACGAACTTATGTCTTTGATGCTGAAATTGACAACTTTATAAAAATACATTTTCACTGAAGTTATGAAATCTGGGTGTCGGAAAGGTGTAAAATTATTTTTCGGAAAAGAAAAAAACAGTAGTTGAGCTAGATAAGAAATTATACGGGGGCAGGCTCCTATGGAGAATTAACATTACTGGAAACAGGCCCTTTATTCTGAAATTTTCACTGTATACACTTCTCGATTTTACCTGAACTTTTCACAATTGTTCCCGACATAAAGGGCCAAATAATACATAAAGATTTTTGGTGCACTCAAACCTGAAGTACAGGCTTCAGTTCTTTGAAAAAAAATGTCTTAGTTGAAAAAACGCAAAAAAAAAAAAAACGAAAAAAAAAAAACATACTTTATAAATTTTGCAAAAATATATTCCCAAACGGATTCTTTTAAATCAAACAGTTTATCACTCGGAAATGTACGCTGTGGTTTTAATACTTTTTTCAGATGAAAAATTGAACTCTGTCATATTCCTATAGTTACGGCACTAAATGGGTCGTAGCACAGGTCCTATTGACCTTTTGAATTGTTTAATCCTATTTCATGGGTAGTCGCTCAAATTGCTTCAAAGACACCGTCTTTTATTTAATTTGGTGGGCAAACTTGTTTTGTTCCTGCTTGCGTCTTTTGTACAATCCTCGTGGAGTTCGCAGACAAGATCTTTCAATTCAATCTAAAAGTTGGCACGCCAATAGGAAGAAATCACGCCCTTCAATTTGCATGGCTGTTTTTACACTCATACGACACTAGCTTTACAACAAAATCGTGAAAAATCAAGATGTGTCTCCATAGATAACAATAAAGTTTACTTGAAAACCTCTTTATGGTACAACAATAAAATAACTCTATAGACAGAAAATCAGTATTCATCAAAGACTGGTATGACAGAGGAGTTATGATAACAGATGATCTGATAAAAGATCATCATTCTGGTGGATTTTATACTTTCCATGAATTCACTCAAGTATATCAGGTACCAGTGGCGTACCGCCCTATACGCAAAAACGCAAGTGCGTACACATAAATTGGTCACAAAAATTATTTTAAAATAAAAAAAACCACGAGAAGATATTTTATATCTGTCTCAAAATGCAGGAAAAGCCGTTTTGAAGCATATAGATTTCAAAATTTTACGGGGGAGCATGCCCCGGAACATCCTAGCGTGGTTGCGCCTTCGGTGCTCCAAGTTTGCGTACACATATCACGTTACGCCGCTGGGTACAGACTAATTTTCTTCAATATCATAGTGTTCTTTCAGCATTCAAGAAACATAACTCTAATCCTGTTTTTCCATGTTCAAAAATTTTACTTCCAACTATTCCTTTACACTTAGAATTATTTTTAAGAATGTCTAAAGGTTCTAAACACTTTTATAAGATTCTTATAAAACAACAATGTAGAACCTTCAGGCCAGAAAAAATGGAATAACACTTTTAATATAAGTAATTCCACTTGGCAGCATCAGATATTCAAACTTTCTTTTCTGATCACTAAAAATACTAAACTTCAATGGTTTCAGTGTAGAATTAATCATCATATTCTGACTATAAATTCCTTCCTGTTCAAAGCACTGAAACAATTATTCACACTTTATGGGAATTTCAGGAGGTCCAAAATCTCTTCTGTTTTGAAAGGTTGTTAGATATTCTTACTATTCCTTTTAATTTCAACAAAGAATCTTATTTCTTTGGATTTCTTACGCAAAATTTGAATAACAGTAAGATTGATAATGGAATACTTCTTATTATTAAACATTATATTTACAAAATTCGATGTCCTCATAAATCTTTGAATGTAAATGCATTAGTGAACACAATTAAGGATAACTATAATGCTCAGAAGTATACAGCGGTAAGTAAAGGTGATGCTGTTAAAGAACGATTCAATAAGGAATGGAAAAAATGGGAAAAACTTGTTAGTCTATAATTTGTATATGTTCTATGATTATGAATAAATATAAATAGCGCTAGACATTCATTTTTATCTGATCTATTTTTCTCTCAATCTCCCTGGCCTTGAGAAATGTTGCCCCCCGCCCCTATTTTTTTTCTCTCTTTCTCTCTCTCTCTCTCTCTCTCTCTCTCTCTCTCTCTCTCTCTCTCTCTCTCTCTCTCTCTCTCTCTCTCTCTCTCTCCACTTTAAGATATCATTTGATATAGATTGCATTTTTATATTTTGTTCGAAACTGAATACATACCGACTTTCTTCCACTGTTCGAAAGATCTATTTGTATTAGCTGAAAACACAGTACCTGTAATGATCACCTATTTCTCGAGGTTATATCAAACATGTCTATATAGAACAATCTGAGTTATATAACCTTGACATTCATACTAAGGGGCCCCAGAACATGCATCATATCGACAGGATGCAATTTACAAAAAATGACAAAAAGTTCAATAAACGAATTAAAAACAGAACCTTTTGTAATCAAGCATTTTCATATATATAAACTTTTGCACAGACAATAACGGAAATTTATTCCTAAATACCATAAAATAAAGACACGGTTAACGTGTGCTCACAAGAAACCCTAACAGTGTTCAAAACCTCAGTATACCGTTGTGCACATGGCACGACCGCATTTATAGAAGCGATTAGGAATGGACACAAGCGGAGCACTCTTTCAGGGAGCTTTGTTCATTTGACAACCCATGCTTGACAGGAAAATCACACTTGGCTTCTTTTTGAAGACGTGTTTAACACGCTCTTGTATTGTGTATAAATACACCAGGACAAATCTTAATGGCGGTGTTTCAAATCTATTCGTTTCAAACACACTCATTTCAGAATTCCAATGAAATAAGATATTGAACTAATGTCGTGCGTTGCATTTTGTAAATTTTGGTAATGAATTTCGGTCTTCACCTCCGTTTAACTGATTTTATTTTATTATTTTTACATGCTACCATTAGGTATCACGGGATAGGTAACGTATATAGAACGTATGTAAAAGAGACCCGCAACACCAGAGCATAATAGCTTCAAAATCTCACCATATTTCATTTTATTTCGTGAAAATATTGATACGTAGTTGGTTATTTTAAACATGAATACCTACTAACAGGTTGATTTTATTCGTTGCATTGAATTTTAAGTGAAACAGCACCATGTATGCAAATGATTCTAAAAGCACATAGTCGACGTCATGACACCAATATAAGAAATACACCAAAGGGAGTATGGTGGGCGTGTCTTTGCTTTAAAAAAGGTGGCCTTTAAACGTCACTATGTCCAAATTTGACAACATATCTAAATGAGTTATTTAAATATGCAAATTGGATTTTCCTGATCTTTTCGATTTGCGCTTGATCAAGATCTTCTTATGTAAGTAATCAACAAGGACTAGATGAATTCGATTTTAATTTGCTGGTGATTGGAATATCAAGAAAAGCGGACATAACTATTGCCTTTTCATTTTTTACAATGTTTGATCATCGCAACGCAGTAAAATGTTACAATAAACTTGTTTATTTTTCATTGACTGATATATGACTAAACAGTAATCATTGTTTGATTCCAAGATGAGCTTTTGTAACGATTATACATTATTCATAAAAAATGTTAAACGAATTCTGCAGGCGTCATATTACAGTGTAAAACACGTTATCTGTCTTACGACATTTAACGTACACTTACAGAAAAAAATCGCGAATAGATCATTTGTTTCCTCAATAAAACATCAGACTCTCCTTCTCTCAATACATTTAAATCAATTATCAGTAAGACAGTTATAATACATGACAAATGTAGATGCAGCAACCCATGTGAAGACTTTTATTACTATTTTTATGTTTGTCCCCCTATACATTTATAATCGAAATCTATCAATAAGACAGTTACAACCTCTGTTCGAGAATTTAATTAGATTTACTCGTATACGGCGATCAGAAAATAAAGAAAGATGATGGTATCTCTTAATTGCATAAAAAGTGAAATAGGGATTTGATTGAATGTGACTCTCTCTCTGATGATGTGAGAACTTAAGATGATTCATTAATAAATACTACTATGATGATAAAGTCTCATAACTTATAATGTATGCAGGATGAGGATGATGATGATATGTGACAATGATGTTATTGTATACATGATGGTGGTGAGGATGGTGATTTGGATAGTATACATTACAATGATGTTTTGATGATGTACATGGCATGCATGATAATGATGTGCATGGCATGCATGATAATGGTGATAATGATGATGTATGGCATGCATGGTGATGTATATGGCATGGATGATGACGATGAAATTGATGATGATAATGATGTACATGACATGCATGATGATAATGATGAAGAGGATGATGATGTACATGGCACGCATGATGAGGAGGAGCGTGATGATGACGATGGTGATGATGGTGATGTACATGGCATTGATGATGATGATGATGATGATGATGGTGGTGGTGGTGGTGGTGGTGGTGGTGGTGGTGGTGATGATGATGATGTATCAGCTACTGATAATATATATGAATGTGTGTGAAAGTTTTTTGTGGTGATGTATTGTTATATGTTTCTGTAATTTTAAAAAATCTGGAAAAATAAAAAAAAACAAAACATAACAAAACAAAAAAAACAAAAAAAAAATGTGTCTCCAGAACACAAGAAACGTATTGAACAAGTTAGCCAAACACATTAATCGTCTCTAAGAATTTGTAATCTAAGACGATACATGCTATCCCGCATCAGCCGCAGCTTTCTATGATGATTTGTGAATTTTTCTAATGTACATTTTCCATTTCTAGAAGCAACCTTCCTGCTTCCAAAATCAATGTTAAACGACACGTTACCTACATAATACATAAAGATGGCAATAAAACTTGTCTGATCGACGAAATTTAATGGGTATCATGATCTGGACAATTCTGGTTATACGATGTTTATTGTGTTCAATGGTCGCTAGAATGTAAAGTGGTTTCGCGGTTGATAATTTGACTGTCTTTTAGAGAAGAAATTTCTTGGATTGAAATAATTGTCCGCGACAGGTGCCGTCGGTTCAACATACATTACTGGAAAATTAAATTATCTTTATGTAAATATTCTCTGTTCGGCTCATTCCCCGAACATCAACTCTGTCAACTTGAAAGAAAGGTGTTTATATAGGGAATCCTTTGAAGCTTAAGTTATAGTCTGTTTCAATTAAGAATGTCTACTTATTTTGTAAATAGTATATTTACATATCAATAATGAAATAGATAAAGTTTCTATTTGTCTTAATTAATTGTAACACAAATTTTAGTATATAAAGTATTATAAAATAGTTATTAGATATTAATATTTGATATCATTATTCATCATTTAATGATTATCATTCAAGATTATGTTTAATTAGTAAATAAAATTCAGTAAGTCACATTGATATACTGGTGTCTGCAATCAAATTGAACTGGAAACTATCCAAGATGGAGAAGCTCGGTTGTTGAATCAGCATAGGTCACCAGGTCTATAGTCCCAGTCTGATAACGGTTCTTCAAGGTGGTCAGGCGTCTGTCAATGTTGGCGTATTTCTTCTTCCGGGATTGAATGGTTGCCTTCTGCATCTCTCTGAATCCGACTGATGTCATTCATGTTCTGTATTGTCCTTAAGCGTCTGGATGATGGTGTAGATGATGGGGTGGGTATGCAGTACATTCCTCCCGTGCCAAGCCTCAAGATGGTTGGTAGTCCGGGGTCCCTCTGCTGAGAAGTGCTTCCAGTTTCTTCGATCTCCCTCTATCCATTGTGAATGATAAAACAGGATGTAAGATGTTAGCATCATCAGCTTCCTCATGGTTTTGTAATCAGACATCCTCAATGCGGTTTAAGGGGATGAGTGCCAGAACAGCAGCTCGGCGTACAAGTATTTTGACGTCATCGTTGTCATGGTACAGTGTCTGGAGTCCGGATGACTGGGCCTTTCGCCAAATGCACTGGGTGTAGTGAAAAAACATCCTTTAATGGTGATACCTTTAAATACACTTCGGATGGCAGTGTGTGGCTACCTCAAAATCGACGAAGGCTGTAATGGGTCGGAATGGAATCTGAAAGTGTGTCATGTGATCCTGTAGTAGCGTGACGAAACGGTTGTAGATAACCTGGCTCTTTCCAGGAAATAGTGCATATACAACTGGGGTCACGGTGCCTTCAATCTGTACATGGATGCTGTCAATCTGGTGAAACATAGTTGGACAGGTACAGAATGTGCCACCACAGAAGAATGTGTCAGATGCTGCAAGTTCAGCCAGGTTCTCTGATGTAGCGAATGCGATCATCCTGTTGTTCTGTTCACCGTCGTCAAAGACAGATGCTGTGTGTAATGAAATAAAATCCTCGCAGAGTACACACAGGAAATGCTGTCCACTGATCCTGAAGGTTTATGTCCTGCTGAGTTGCTGGTAATTTGGGTAACACTTTAACACGGCAACAAAGATGATTTCACACTTTCAAATGTAGGGAAGCTCTCAATAACACTAATTACATAATCATCACACTCTCTGTCACGTAAACTACTTTTTTCACATCGGCAAAAATGCTGCAGCAGTTATTTCAACAATATCCGACGGATGTGTATGGTCCCGCCCGAATGACTCTGGCACAATATCAATGGTCGTACTCCTGGAACCACACTGACGATCAACACACCTCCAATAACACCTCTGGCAACGATGAATGTGTATGGTCCCGCCCGAATTAATCTGGCACATTATCAATGGTCGTACTCCTGGAACCACACTGACGATCAACACACTTCCAATAACACCTCTGGCCACGATGGATGTGCATGGTCCCGCCCGAATGAATCTGGCACATTATCAATGGTCGTACTCCTGGAACCACACTGACAATCAACACACCTCTGGCCACGACGGATGTGTATGGTCCCGCCCGAATGAATCTGGCACATTATCAATGGTCGTACTCTTGGAACCACACTGACGATCAACACACCTCCAATAACACCTCTGGCCACGATGGATGTGCATGGTCCCGCCCGAATGAATCTGGCACATTATCAATAGTCGTGCTCCTGGAACCACACTGACGATCAACACACCTCCAATAACACCTCTGGCCACGTGGAGATTTCACAGATATTGTTACCCCGCATGAACAAGAAAAAGTTCACCCCGGTTATCTACCAGAAAAAACCAACCTGTAGCTGAGCATTAGCCATGTTGAAACTGCTTAAGGATTTTAGAAATCAGCTGTCTTATATACTCTATCTACATGGCTTAGATTAAACAATTTCTCTAATCAGCTTTGATTAATAATAAAATTATCTAGTAAGCTTTGATTAATATTTATGTTTTCACACTTCAGGACTTTGATAAATATTCACTAACATTTTAATTATTTTATCATTAATAATAAGGCATAAAACTGTTCATGAAAACAAAGACAATTCTTTAATATACATAAGCATGGGTGCAATGTTGGGGGTTACATCTAGGTATGGTTAATTAATTGAAACAAACACAGGTAAAGA
Source organism: Ylistrum balloti (assembly GCF_031769215.1). Classification (NCBI taxonomy): domain Eukaryota; kingdom Metazoa; phylum Mollusca; class Bivalvia; order Pectinida; family Pectinidae; genus Ylistrum; species Ylistrum balloti. Next base: position 112,200 of record NW_026782095.1, read on the forward strand.
GGTGTGATAACTCCTGTACCTGTGATATTTTCAAATGTGGGCTAGGTGGGAATAAACCTACAAGTTACCTGTACAACAATTCTGCACCAGACTATAACTCACTATCATCACAACTGACCTATGTAAACATGTCCCAGGCAGAGTTGGTGTTCAGGGAAAACCCCCTCTGTTTACTTCTGAACTCGTGTTATAGACATTATTGTTGGACTAACGCCTTTGTTTACACTCAGTATCATTTTGTTAATTTTCTTAAAAATCATACGAATTGTCCTTTTTTGATATCTTACCCGCTGTTTAAGTATCTAAGATAATTACAAACTATATGGAATTCTCTTCAGCAGTCATTTATATAATTTGTCCAATATATCAGAATGTTAGACAATTATACATTGATAAAAGAATAGTGTCGATTGCAACAGGCGTTTTCTAGTTGTATGATCGGTAATGGTCTTTACAAAATATTTCCTCGTGCAAATCCCGTGTTCCATATATATGAGGTACAATTGAGAATAGATATCGACATAAGTTAGATATATCTATGTCGATATCTAGATCCTTATTAGTCCATTACAGCACTGAACTTTAAGTCTTTGCCTGTTGCTGATTGAAACTAGTTGTAGTTAATGCCCTGTTCATTTATGAACTCACAGCTGCGCAATAGGAGACAATCTATCCCATCAAAAGTCCACGCCTTCTGGTAACAGTGAACAAAGGTTTTGAAATTTGTGTTTCTATTACACTGTTCCATGTGTTACCATTGGCTTTTTCAGCTATTCGTCAGTGTTTATTTTTAGAAGATAACTACATAAAGATGACATTATAACAAGGTATAGAAATCAAGTATATCATCTAACAATTGACCGAATGTTGAACGTCAACATAAAGACATTTATTTCTAGAAGGATTTGCAATAAAGCATCCTTACAGCTGTTGAGTGAGAAAACAATATGTATCTTGGTACCTTTATGTCTCGGATTATCGCGATAAAAACGACACGTCTGTCGACAGTTTCCCAATGACCGCTCTTTTTAAAGACTTTATGTTAGTTATTGGACAATGTGAAAATGCACCCAGGGCGACGGACGGAACAGAAGATGTTGTGCTTCTTTTTATTAATATACTATTCCTATCCCTAATATAAAACTACTAAGTTTTCATGTTAATATGGTCACTTACCTTGCATTTGTCGAAACTGTGATTTCATATAAAAATGGAGTCTTCTTTTCTAATTGATATAGATACGTGTAACGTTTAACGACAAAGTTGTAAAAGCCAGAACTCCCACACACAATAGGATAGTAGTGAATGTTTGAAGATTCATTACAATCAAATGAGAAAATTGAATTCTATAAAACGGTGATCATGACATGTTCAGCACGTCTGTTGCTATGTTCTGGCAACATTGACAGGTATTTAAATAGTATGTTTTAATATTTCTTGATTTGAAAAACACTGAACTTTGCATTACATCACACAGTTCAAACACGGGGGATAACTTAGTGTACAAGTATACAACAGCGGGTAGTGGCACCAAACTCGAATGGTGTCACTTACGTGTTTCTCTTTTATTTCGAAACATTTTCTTCGGGTTGGTAATGACTAAGAAGAGATGCTCTAACACAACCAGTAGAAGTAACGATGACTACACGGTCACGCCATACCTTTTAGTTAAAAGGCGTTGTCTACACGGTCACGCCATACCTTATAGTTAAAAGGCGTTGTCTACACGGTCACGACATACCTTACAGTTAAAACGCCTTGTCTACACGGTCACGCCATACCTCACAGTTAAAACGCCTTGTCTACACGGTCACGCCATACCTCACAGTTAAAACGCCTTGTCTACACGGTCACTCCATACCTCACAGTTCAAACGCCTTGTCTACACGGTCACGACATACCTCACAGTTAAAACGCCTTGTCTACACGGTCACGCCATACCTTACAGTTAAAACGCCTTGTCTACACGGTCACGCCATACCTTACAGTTAAAACGCCTTGTCTACACGGTCACGCCATACCTTATAGTTGTCACAGTTTCACGAATCTTCATTAACTTATGGAAACCTTAACTACGAGAGAAAATCATTATAAAAGTTCTGGAAAAATATAAAATTAAGAAAGTTTTCTTAAATATGTCATGCTTTCCTATGGGCAATTTCAAGTAAAGAGAAGTCAGATGTTAAGAAAGATTAATGAAACTGTTAAGAAAAATATTTGGAAAACTCCTTTATGGTATAATAAAGATTTGTTGATAGGGAAGACAAGTATATTCTACAAGACATGGTATGATAAGGGAGTGATGATAGTTAATGATTTATTCAAAGATTTTTCTACTGGCACTTTCTACACTTTTCAAGATTTTAAGCAAATTTATAATGTAAATTCAAATTTCCTTGAATACCATGGTGTAGTCTCTGTGGTTAAGTCATATTTAGCTAGATCTGACTTTGTAAGAACATGTACCTCTCAAGTTTTTCCAACCATTCCAAGTAGTATTGAGTGTTTTGTAAAAAAAGGAAATGGGTCAAAAGATATATATAATCTTTTAGTAAAAAACGATATAATTTCTACTGGGAGGAAAAGATGGGAATAAATATTAGAATTTGATGTTCTAAATTGGAGGGATATTTATAAAAATTGTTTTCGTGCAACAAAAAATACAAAACTTCAATGGTTTCAGTACAGAGTGGTTCAACACATCTTAACAACAAATTTATACATGTTTAAAATTCGACTACTGAATAACCTACACTGTACATTCTGTAACTTAGAAAAGGAGACAATTATTCATATTATGTGGGAATGTCCAGAAGTTCAAAAATTTTTAGAAAGTGTAGAAGTTTTGCTGGAGGCTCTTTTTATTCCATTTTCATTCAATAAAATAAGTTTTCTGTTTGGTTTCATTGCTAATAAAAATCAGTTAATCAGTGGCAAACTTGACAATGAAATCTTAATTATCATTAAATATTACAGATATAAGGCAAGATGTCAACACAAAGCCTTAAGTGTATAGTCTTATTTATTCAGTCAGGGAATTTTATACCTTTCAGAAATATATTGCCAATAGTAAAGGTGAACAGGCACAGTTAAGTTTTAATGAGGAATGGAGAAAATGGAGAAAATTATTGGAATTGGCCAATTCTTAACTTTAAATACATTTACTGTCATGTAGTATGTTTTACCGTATTTTAGTATTCTCTGCCTTTACAGTATAGCAGGCCCCTTGCTTACCCTTATAGTATTTATTTATTTATTTATTTACCAGGTATTTTTCTTTATACTCGAGTCCCTATTGTTTCGCTGATTATTGCAATTTTTACTAACCCAGATCACCTCTCTCTCTCCCCCTCTCTCTCTCTCTCTCTCTCTCTCTCTCTCTCTCTCTCTCTCCTCTTTATCTTTATGTGTAGTATTGATGTATGTATAGGAGTGGGTGTGTAAGGGTAGTGTTGTGATGTTAGTAAGGGTGTTGATGAAAATGCCAGGCGATGATGTATGGATGGATTTCAAGTTATAATGACAAATTGTGTTGATAGTTAGGTTGATGATGAGGTGCATATGTGATAATGAATGCTGAGGATGAATCTATTGACATGAAGGTGGTGACAAAGGCATATTGAATATGACAATGATGAAGAATGTATTGACATGATTACTTGATTGAGATCATGATGACTGATGATTATAATGAGGAGGTAATGTTTATAATGAGGAGGATAATGATGATGAGGTAATGTTTATAATGAAGAAGATAATGATGATGGTAATGTTTATGATGATGATGATGATGATGATGTTTCTTTTTCTTCTTCTGATGATGATGATTACGATGATGGTGTTTGTGATGATGATGATGATGATTACGATGATGGTGTTTGTGATGATGATGATGATGATTACGATGATGGTGTTTGTGATGATGATGATGATGATTACGATGATGGTGTTTGTGATGATGATGATGATGATTACGATGATGGTGTTTGTGATGATGATGATGATGATGATGATGATGGTGGTGATGATGATGATGATGATGATGATGATGATGATGATGATGGTGGTGATGATGATGATGATGATGATGATGATGATGATGATACAACTTAATCAAGATTATGGTGATGTGTGAGTGAGCATATTGTATGTTGTATGTTTGATGATGTTTTGTTGATGTAATTGTTATGTACATTAAAAACTCTTGAAAAATAAAAAAATAAAAAAAAAAAAAAGAAAAAAAAGATTAATGAAACTTGGAACAGTTAGCTATTTTTTTCCAAACTAAATGAAAAAGATAAGATGACTGAATTACAGTAAAGACCCCTATCCTACTGCAGAGAACATGTCAACTGAATCATAATCCAAACTCAAATTCAATAAAAGTTGGGCAAAACAGAACAAATGAAAGATTTACACAGAGACCCCTGAAAAAAACATATGGAAAATAAGACCTGGTTTTCCAGAAAAGTAAGTGTCTTCTACTTTAACTGAGGACTGTAAAAAATGAAATGTTACTGTGTAGTCAGCTGAGAACCACAACTGCAGTCAGCTAAGACCTCTTGTTTTGAATTAGGAGAGAATTAGGTTTCTAGCTTTTGTGTAATGTAAAGTGTATATCAGACTGTTGAATTCTTGGTCATTGTACTCAAGTATAATTTTGCACCTGTTCAAAGTTCCGAAATAGATAAACATTTCTCGTGCCGCTCGGAAAATGTGTAAAATTTAAGTTGATTTAACGCTGGATTTCCTACACAAAGTCTGAACTTGAAAACACAATACAGAAAAGAAATCATGTCATTACAAAGTGGTTCAACACAGATGTGGTATTGTAGCCTTCAACCTAAAATTCCAACACGTGATAAAGTCCTACTTCCAAGTACAGAAGTGATAACAGCAGTGATAATAAACAAGAATATTGGATTGCCTCTGTACTTGCAGGATAATCCCATCAGACAGGGAATGAAATTATTCTTTAGATAAAAGGTTTCATGATACAGGAAACAAGAGTTTGAATATTGTTTGGTAGACAAGTGTAGTAGTGTTGGTTTTTATGGTCTCCTTTACAGGATTGTACAGGACGTACGTTGGATAGGAAAGAGAAAAACAGCTGAATATGTGAATGTATGGTAAATAAGGTACCTTTTACAAATATGAAAATTAGGCTGACTGCAGCAGTGAATTGATCACTATACTCCATTTGTGTATTTACAATCATAAAAATGTACTGAATAAAGGCAGCAAATGATGTGTATAATAAATGTAAGTCGGTCAGCTATTCTCTAAGTTTATCATTTGCCTTTTTTAAGATCCATGCATCCATCTTTCTTTTTTTTAACGTCCAATTAATGCCATAAAATGTATCCATGTATTGACACTCTGCTATTCAAACCTCAATTGGTTTAGTATAGTGGTTAGATATTTGTGAAAGTCGCTAGTAAAGTGAAATAAATTTCATCAAAATGTATTTGTTATGTATTCCCTTATCCTGTTCACAAGGTCTACTAGTAGTAAAACAGCGAAGGGCCATAACTCTGTAAGTACAACAAAAATAGGTATGGTCGAACTCATCGCAGATCTTCCTGACATAAGGCTGCATAGCAAGTTTCATCAAAACAGATTTATATTTACTCAAGTCATCCTGTTCACAAGGTCCACTTGTGGTAAAATATCAAAGGGCCACAACTCTGTAAATTACAATCCAATAGGTAATGCCATACTCATGTAAGATCTTGTCAATATAAAGCTGCACACCATGTTTCCTCAAAATCGGTTTACATTTACTCAAGTCATTGCATTTTCAAGGTCCATAACTCTGTAAATTACAATGGAATCAATCCCATTGTCAAACTATTACTTCTGAGCTAAAGGTAAGTGAGATATTGGCTATTTGGACATCAAATAAAGATCTATGATAATTAATTAATTGTTGAGAATATAAAGTATGCATATTCATATTCCCCAAACATCAAAACCTCTGTTGAAATTTATGATCTAAGTATTATACTACCGTTTCCTCTGAAGATCAATCAGTTCAATAAATACAAGAACACTTGACTTGTGTGTAAAAATTGTACTTGTAATTTCTGTAATATTTAATTCTTTAGAACTAAAAACACAATATTCAGCAAGAACATTGCAATTTTTTTCTTTTTATTAAAATGAAGACAATCTGGGGATGAAATTAACCTTAGTAAAGATTATTACTTTCAACATCCCTGTTTATTACTAACAGATAGAGCACACCAACTATCACTCTAGACACATCCACACACAACTACTCAATCACTCCGACATCTACCCCATTTACTATCATAGCAGTGTATACAGTCGACAATGAATTAGTCCAGTATAACGACAGATATAAAACAACAACAATACACTTTATACTTATATTCTATATAGTCAACATGCCACAGACAACAATTTAATGAAAACAATTACAACAAATTTAGGACATTTTTGAGGAAATGACGTCAAATCAAAGAAAAGTAATAATCAAATATCATACACAATCATTTTCTACTATTTCAATACTTTTACTTGCAAGCTTGAATTTGACTTCAAGACCTCAAATTGTCCCAATCAAAGTAAAGTCTATAAATTAGCTCATACATTCAAAAAAAGTACAGCTGCCCAGAAAATAATTCACATGGACAGTTTTCCAAACAACTAAGGATGAAATGTGAGAAAAAGTTACCCGAATATGTAATCAGGAATACTCCTGTATATCAAGAAAAAAAAAATATATAAAAAAAGATATCATTTGCCAGAAACAAAGAAGAGTAAGTAGGGGAATCTAAAAAAAAAAAAAAAAAAAAAGGGGGGGGGGGGGGGGGGAGTGTGTGTGTTACAACCTGATCACCATCACTTATGGTCAGCAAAAAATAAAGCTACTTCCTATCGTATTATCAGGATTGCTTTACATCTCAGATAAATCAGTAACAACAAGAGCTCCCAAATCCTTTATCATAGCCACTCCACACAATTACATGTATTGTCTCCAGACTTCACACTTTGGAATCCCCTTCAACCCATTCCAAGCCTATTTTAATTCCATCACTGAAACAGGCCAGGACATAAAATGAAATGTATAACATTATACACTAAACACATCCAATTAAAAAAAAAAGGGAAAAAAAAGACAAACTTACCAGTGTCTGTGTATTAGTCAAGAATACAATTACTGGGTTTGTATCCTGGTGACTGACATAAAACGAGGTCCCCAGTGACCACATACAGTAAGTGTTTATCATCAATACTGTCATGATGTAAAAAAGTAAACAAGACATCATCTTACAAATTAAAAATATTGTGCAGGCTTCAACTGAAAAAGGATGAGAAAGAAAACATTTAATAAAACAGAGAAAAGAATTCTTTTTTGAAATCTGAGTGATTGTAAAACCATTGAATCACACACAAAATAAACTTGTAAAGACATGGGCATGCCATATAAAATCAAAACCATATGGATAATGGTAAATCTGGCTCCACAAGGTAATAATACACACATAAAGCACAAATATCAAAGGATTCTGATTTATCATTATTATCAAAGACTGGTTTATTATCAATTTGGCATTGTCTGGACACAGCAATGGTGGGAACAAAATCATTCTTAACTACAGACACAACATCCAACAACTAGATAATCACAATGTCTCTCGTCAATATAAGCAATGCATTCCATGACTTTCACACTCATGTTTCATGAAAATATCACAATATTGCATGACTATATCACAAATCGTACCAGTTGAAGCCAAAGTGTGGGGTAGCACTTACAGTGCCTGTCTGACAGATTACTCCTCACCACAAGTTTTTGGGACAGCTTTCTAGCATTGTAAGCACTGATAACAAACCACACACACTTGAAGAAGTGAAAAATACATATATAACATAAATTAGAGGTTTGGCCATTTGCAGAAATGCTTCAGTCACAGTAACTGCCATGTGGTCAACTCCATCATATTAGTACAATACACAATGTAACCATAAATCTATCACATAGCAGATACCTGCTAGTGTGACACAGAATAAAGTACGGTATAAAATGTCCGCACTTATCAACTACATACAATTTCAGCACAAAAAATATTAAATAAAATATTGATCTTACGTTAGTATCATATACCTAACGTTATTGTTCTGTCAAAGTAAAATAAATAATTTGAAAAACTCATGACAGAACCTTTCATCTGTTGAAAAGTTTAATGACAATGAATAAATATTGCCCATGCTCCAGATATAGTTTCGTGATGGGATAATATCCTTATTTGAACATCATTAGTGCTATTAGCTGTACAAACATCCAGGATTTTGTAGCAGATTATATTATGGTTGATGTTGTTTTGGTCACAAACCAGTTTATTGTATATCCCTGCACTTCGCTGCATCATTAACATCTTTGGTGATGACTCCAGTTTTCTGCCTGGTAACATCAATTTCTGGTATTTATTAGGAACTGTCAGAATCATATCAATTTCCACTGCTTGCTTCCATTATCATTATGGGACCAAGTACTGGAGTGCTAGACATCAGGAGATACTTCCTGACTAATCACACAGCGAGTAGCTTGGTCAATTGTCCTGTACAATCCTATACAATCAACCCCTGTCACATGTTATTACACGGATCAGTCTGGGAGGTGGAGGGTCCCGCAACAGCTGCCTCCAGATCTCCTGTGGAGGCAGAGGTATTGAGGGTGGTGTCTGTCTGATACTGTTTCCCCTTGGGATCGATATCTGCTTCCTCTTCCTCTAGTCCTTCTGGAGGTTTCATCTTGGCAAACTCTTCTCGCAGTTGGTTGTAGTGTCGCTAAGTAGTGTTGGGGGAAAAAAAAAAGACATATATATCAAGTACGGAATTGAATTCATAAAAAGACACAATTCTCTTAGTCTTTTATCCCAAATGTATTAAGCACTATCAAATCTGCTAAAGTGTAACTTCAAATAATTCTTGAATTGATTTCTACAAAAATGTTGACCTGCTTAAGAATCATGGCCTGATACACATACTTTAAGAGCAAGGGTGCTGTGGGCTATAGTGCGTCCTGTTCTCTTGTCATTACAATACGACTCCATCTCAGCTATCCAAAGCTCACACTGGCGCAGTATATGATGCCGTTTGAGCCAGTTGTGGCGATGGATCACTTCCTTGAAGCAAGGTGTTGGGTTGCGTAATTGCTCTAGCATTGCCCATTTAACAGTAGCCTGTCGGATGTTAGCATCATACTCTCTTGAGCTAGCAGTCCCTGAGGTTGTCCCACGGGATCTTTCATAACCTGGTTCATTGAAGTATGGTTCTGATACCAATATCAATGACTGTATGGACACAAGCACCTGTACCACAAAAAAAATATTAAAAAGTGCATAATATATACCTACCACAAGCATTGATGCTTGCGTGACTAATGCAATATTTATGAAGAATACTCTTAAAAAGTTGAATGAAAGGAACATCTGAGTAAACAGTGGTAATACATTGACTCAATACAGCAACAGGAATCTGCTGTCCAGTTAATTCCCAGTTCAAGGAATCTTTTGCCTGGAAGATGCGGGCAATGTACTAATGCAAAGTATGAAATAGTAATAGCTGCCTTTTATAACTCAATTCTAAGGAATGATAGTGTTTCACTGGTCAAAATCTTGATAGTAGTTGCTTCATAAATAAAAAAAAAAGTAGCAGCAACCTTTATTTTCCATACATAACTTTCAAATTGAACTATTTCCTGAAATATTTTTGAAGAAAACTGTAAGTTTTCACAATGCATGTCAAGTATCTAATAAAAAAACTGAGAATGATTTTGAAAATTCAAGTCAGTAATTACATAAATAATGTTGATGAGTATTGATTTGCAATTGTCAACCTTGAAATTGAATCTGGCTTGAAAACTTGAAACAAGAATTCATCAAGTATACAAATATGCTGGAGACAAAGAGTTTCTCAAAATAGTGACATTGATGTCATATCCAGCAGATGCTCTTGAAGTTAATGCATAAGTCTGTCCAGTCATATCTGTTTTGATCCACTGATTTTTTGAGATTCTGAGATCAAATGTTCTTTGGAAGTGGAATTAGACGAGTAAATATCAGCTACTACATAAAGATTTTATAATTGACTCACAACACATTGTCTACAACTTATCAAAATGTGACTTTTCCATGTTGTCAGGAGTGCTGACATCAGAGTGTTGTGGTGATATTCTAGACTACAGGAAGACTGGGGACTGAAGCATTGGAGAAAATATTCTGTTTACCTGTAAAAAGCTAGACGTGTTGGAATTCCATTTTTCTTCTGGTCTACCATGCCATGTGTTCAATACACTCAAACAAACCTAAACAATGTGACAATGAACATCAATAACATTAAGCATATACTCCAAATTCAGTATGCATTACTGTGCTATTTGGAGAAGTACTTGCATAAAAAAAGCCTGGCAGTTGTAAGTATGAGATATATACCAGAAAAAGTGCCACAAAATAGAACGAGACATCAAGGCAATAGTTTCTCTGGGAGTACAAGTCCAGGATAAAAATAAGAGTTCTGCAAGCGTTACAAAAATATGCCCATCCTAAGTTGAGCAACCATAACTGGATGAATTTCAGGCGGATAATTCCATTTAATTGTTATTACATCAGTTATTGAGCAGAAACCTTTTTTGTAATAAACCTTCATATGAAGTTTCCAATTAATCTATAAAAACTTTCACGAGTTATCAATCGGAAACCTATTTTGCAAATGTACCAATGGCCATAACTCTGTAAATAATGGGAAAAAAATTTTGCTTATCAAACTTATCCAATAAGATAAAGAATACATAATTATGCATACATAAGCATACTATTAACATAATTATGAAAATTATTTCCACTCTTATAACAAAACCAGTAGAAGATATTTGTTGACGGTCACCATCATCAGACAAATGACCAATGTGGAGCATACAAGCACCAATGTACATAGTGAATGTTATAGACAAAAAACAGGAAATTTGAGAATGGTCCATTGTGTGCTTCTCCTGAAATAGCAATGACTGTAAGCTTTAAGTGACAAATCCAAGTTCCATCACAGTTTGACTCAAAATTGATCATGTGAAATCAAAAGAAAGATTCAATCAGTACTTCTGAAAAATAGCAATTAAGAACATCAACTTTCCTAAAACTGAACATTCACATCTCAGGCCAAGAGGGACGAAAAACATTAAATGTACAACTCGACCAAGAGGGACAAAAAACATAACATGTACAACTCAGGCCAAGAGGGACGAAAAACATAACATGTACAACTCAGGCCAAGGGGTACAAAAACAGAACATATACAACTCAGGCCAAGAGGTACAAAAAACATAACATATACAAATCAGGCCAAGAGGTACAAAAACAGAATATATACAACTCAGGCCAAGAGGTACAAAAAACAGAACATGTACAACTCAGGCCAAGAGGGACAAAAACAGAACATGTCAACTCAGGCCAAGAGGTACAAAAAAAATAACATGTACAACTATGGCCAAGAGGGACAAAAAAACAGAACATGTACAACTCAGGCCAAGAGGGACGAAACACATAACATGTACAACTCAGGCCAAGAGGTACAAAAAACATAACATGTACAACTCTGGCCAAGAGGGACGAAAAACAGAACATGTACAACTCAGGCCAAGAGGTACAAAAAACATAACATGTACAACTCAGACCAAGAGGGATGAAAAACATAACATGTACAACTCAGGCCAAGAGGGACAAAAACCATAACATGTACAACAAGGGGCCAAGAGGGACAAAAAACAGAACATGTACAACTCAGGCCAAGAGGGACAAAAACTGAACATGTACAACTCAGGCCAAGAGGTACAAAAAACATAACATGTACAACTCAGACCAAGAGGGATGAAAAACATAACATGTACAACTCAGACCAAGAGGTACAAAAAACAAAACATATACAACTCGGGCCAAGAAGGACAAAAAACATAACATATACAACTCAGGCCAAGAGGTACAAAAACAGAACATATACAACTCAGGCCAAGAGGTACAAAAAACATAACATGTACAACTCGTGCCAAGAAGGACAAAAAACATAACATGTACAAATCAGGCCAAGAGGGACGAAAAACATAACATGTACAACTAGGGGCCAAGAGGGACAAAAAAACAGAACATATACAACACAGGACAAGAGGGACAAAAACAGAACATGTACAACTCAGGCCAAGAGGGACAAAAACATAACATATACAACTAGGGGCCAAATGGGATAATCCACCAGTCAAAAATAACAATAAGAACAATTGTTTAAAAACAGAAAAACTTACAACTGACAAATAGCAATTCCAACAGCCCTACATCTCAAGATGATGATCTAAAATATCAATACTCTTATGAACCAAGACCTGTCTTACCTTGCCGTCATTGTATAAATTGGGATTAAATCTAATTGTGTGGTTTCCAGTAGTTTCTAGGTTGATGAATGGTGGAGAGTTTGGGTAATCCTGTGGGAAGTACACATCAAACTCAAAGCAGCCATTTTCATAGGGAGTATCAGCAGGACCAGTGATCATCACCTGAAAGCCAAATACTGAAATCTTATGCGCAGAAGGTATGTTAAACCACAGTGAAGCAAATTTATGCAGAGGTCCATGTCAGAGATACATTGTACACCTGCTTTTTATTTGAAAAAGTTGTCAATATGACCTTTGATCTGTAAAGAAACTAATGACTACCAAATTGTAATCAGAGGTAGGCTATATACCCCTGTCTCAGTAGAGAGGTAGGTGTATAGTCATGACCAAATTGTAATCAGAGGTAGGCTATATACCCCTGTCTCAGTAGAGAGGTGGGTGTATAGTCATGACCAAATTGTAATCAGAGGTAGGCTATATACCCCTGTCTCAGTAGAGAGGTGGGTGTATAGTCATGTAATGTAACTGGTTTATTATGATTAATTAGGACAAGTATTACTGATTTGTTTTATCTGAAAGAAATCATTTCTGCTTACTTTTTTTTTGATATTTCAAAATCTTATCTGAATGAAAACCTGAATAATCAACATAAGTTACAGTATAATAAGTATAGGAGGGTTACCTTCATAATGTCCAGACGTTCCTCATCACACCGGACAAACACACAGCTACCAGCTGAGAGGGGCAGTGAGGTAGACAAAGTGACCGCCTCCTGAGCGAGGCGACGTGTACGGGCTGGGTTATTGATTTCCCCTGCAGCTTTAACATTATTCTCGTAGTGGTGAGGTGATGTAAATCTGATCCCAGTACCATCATCTATTACCAATTCTGAGGTATCTGTAGAAAACAGACAACTTCCAGATAACCTAGTACATTTTACAGAACTGTCTATATATCCGACATTAATTCCATAAATGATTAATATTAGTGTATTTTAATTGCAAACTGATTAGCTGGTTATTAAAATGGATGCAAGTAAAGCTTGTTTAAATCCTCCTTAATAGCGACCAACATTATCACAAGAAAGTAAAGCTGTTCTTGTTTAAATCCTCCTTAATAGCGACCAACATTATCAAAAGAAAGTAAAGCTGTTCTTGTTTAAATCCTCCTTAATAGCGACCAACATTATCACAAGAAAGTAAAGCTGTTCTTGTTTAAATCCTCCTTAATAGCGACCAACATTATCACAAGAAAGTAAAGCTGTTCTTGTTTAAATCCTCCTTAATAGCGACCAACATTATCACAAGAAAGTAAAGCTGTTCTTGTTTAAATCCTCCTTAATAGCGACCAACATTATCACAAGAAAGTAAAGCTGTTCTTGTTTAAATCCTCCTTAATAGTGACCAACATTATCACAAGAAAGTAAAGCTGTTCTTGTTTAAATCCTCCTTAATAGCGACCAACATTATCACAAGAAAGTAACGCTGTTCTTGTTTAAATCCTCCTTAATAGCGACCAACATTCTCACGATAAAATTATTTTTTAGAATTTTTATTTTGATATTCCTATATTTATAAGTATTCATACATGGAGAATTGTCAGTAAAACATACCAAACTGGAGTGCTTTCATGGCCTCAATGTATTTTTTGTCCTGGGTTTCCTTGTCTGACAGAATGTCCAGGACTGCTTCTTCACTATCCATACTACTGTTGTCACACTCTACAAAAAAGCTTATAGTTTAAATCTTGGTATCATTGAGAAAATGTCTGATGCAAATTGATCTGCACTAAAGCCACAGCTTACATTTTAGATTCTCCCTGGTTTGGTGTAATGTCAAAATACATGTAAATGTACATTTGAAGTCACGCAACACTTACGAACTTCCTGCGGTTATGAAATTAAGTTTAGACTTACAATTTTTTGCAATGTTGAAAGCTTAAACAACTAGAGCTGACAACACAATTTGGTAAAGCACAACTAATGGTGTCTATGATGGCCCTCTGCATAGCATCTTAGTCAGTGAGGCTGTTTGTGTAACAATAAATATGTTGTCATGAGAAGTCTTCCAAACAGAAAGGTTATCATACTCTAAATCCTCTGAACATATCCAAAATTGAAGATACAAAATATATTTGTAGAACACTATTTCAAAGGTTAGGCTTGCATAACGTACAGTACAATATCAGTTTCTTAGCTAAGACTTACCTGTGGACTTCTGCAGTCTCTCTGTAGCCACTTTGACTATATGTGCAGTCTCCTGAATGTTAGGTATGAGTAAAGCCAGCCCTTCATTCTCCTCCTCATCCCCAGACTGGCCGTTCTTACCCTTGTTGGACCTGCACAGAAACAAGTATATTACATACAATTGCAACACTTGTATGCTTTCACATTTTCAAAGTTAGATTATAATGTTTATAATGCAAAATTTCATTTGTAAAGAATCAAGCTCTATTTCAAAATGAGAAAAGGTTGAACAATGCCTAAAAAAGACAGGAGTATCACTGAAACTGATGAATGTTCCCTGAAAAGGATCAATATATACACCCGAGAAGGACTTTATTGAACGCAGAATTTAAACAAAGGGCAATAATTCTGTTAATAAGGTGTTAAGGTGTACTGAATTCGGTACACTGTATATCCTCTTCATATAACCAATGTAAATACAGAGTTTCATGACCCTTCTTTTAATGCAAGCAAAGTTCAGTTTATGGCAACAAATTTTGATAAAAGTTGGTAACTCTGTATTAGAGGGGCCAAGGTTTAAATGCAAGCAATTTACAGCTGTTCTCTTTACACTAAATTGTAACATAGGGCACTATCTGTAATTTATTGGTTGCAGGCCCTGAAGTTTTATACATTGCCTTCGTATGACCAATGATCCTTGCTTAACTGTGGTCAAAGCTACAAACACAAATGGACAGACTATAGGCTTCCCCTAAAAAGGTTCTGGGAGGATAAAAATCAGAGCAAGTTTTACTCACTTGAGGCGGCTAGCATAGGTGTCAACACACACTCTCATTTTGTCAAGCAAAATTCCAACAGCTGCTGTCGAGTCAGTATTGTTTTCTTTGTCTAGTGGCAGCAAAAGTGGCACAAGAGACGGGCATACTGCAATGCCACGTAAAAGTTCCAGAAGTGAACGGTATAGAGGGATATGGCGGGCCATATCAAGAACAGAGTCATTCCTGAGGTATGATGAGATGGCTGGTACCAGGCATGACTGACCCAGCAACTCAGGAATATTGGGAGGCAGGAGCATCTTCTCAGAGGGAGCTGTGTAATCAGACTCCTCAAAGTTTTTGGGCACTTCACCACTTGGATTCACATAGCTTGCCAGGACCTACAAGTTGCCAAGATAATGACATAAAATTACAATAAGTTGATTGTGATACAAGTCTAAGTGAAGTACAAGTTCATTGATTAACTGTTAAAGTCATGTAGAAACAATATTACTTCACATACATTTATATTTCACTTGATAATATAGGACTAATATTTAGGCCTTAACATTGGGAATCGGTTTATACCTGTGCATGGGCCTACACCCATATGAAACTGGGAAAGATCCATCAAGTACTCCTTTAGAAATAGCAATAACAAGATTTCTTTGCAGACTGACAGACCAAGCAAGTGGTGTGATTTGAATAGCCTACTACAGTAAAACTTCGATGAGTCGAACTTCGATGAGTCGAATTTCTCGATGTGTCAAACTTTTTGCCAAGTCCCGATTTTTTCCCCTATATAATACTACTAATTTCACATTTATGACTCGAACTTTTATGAATCGAAGTTCTCGCTAATTCGAACTTTTTTCCCAGTCCCATGGTTAAGAAACCATAAGAAATCACAACACATGAATCAAAGTCAAAAATTTTACCTGTATGAGTGT
Organism: Ylistrum balloti; assembly: GCF_031769215.1. NCBI lineage: Eukaryota > Metazoa > Mollusca > Bivalvia > Pectinida > Pectinidae > Ylistrum > Ylistrum balloti. The sequence goes on from NW_026782095.1 coordinate 128,496, forward strand.
CCCATGGCAGTTTTCACACCTCGGCGGAAGCGTGAACAATGGCCAGGCAAGTGCTAGACACAAAGTGACAATAATCACTGACCATGTCTGATTGTCTACACAAGCTGTATTCTCAAGTCATTAACCGTTAAGTGGTGTGATTATGGCCTGATTGTTTGTTTGTCCACAGGCGACGCGGTGGAGCAACATGACTGATTCCTGTATTGAGATTAGTGATTTTTTTTTCAGGACATCGTTTCATTTCACTACCGGACACTATTAGTGCGTAAGATATAATTTGTTGTTCATTCTTTGTTTAATTTGGATTTAAAGAAAATATTGCATTGCGATGTAGTGCTAAGATATGTAATGTATATTGTGCTTGCATTCTTACATGTGTGTTACGTATGGATGTTGTTACGTCCTTTTCGAAATCAGTAAGATAAACATACCGGAAGTGAACCGAACTCTCATCTCCGATACAACCATGCTGCACTGTGTATGAATGATTCTATGAAAGTGGTATGTTGCATTGTTATTCGTTGTTATTTGATGTCTTTTTTCTTTATAATGAACATGTTAAAATTCATATGAATTCTTTTCCTTTCTCGGATGTTTGATAAATTATGCGAGCGATCAACACAAGATATTGATTGATAAGGGACTCTGCATATAAGACAAACGGACACAATACACATCAGGTGTATTTTTTGTGGTTAGACGGTCACCATTCATGAGTTGAAGTCCCGATGTGTCGAAGCTTTCTCGACGGTCCCTTGAACTTCGACACATCGAAGTTTTACTGTATATGACAATGGAATGCTAATGACAGATCGGTATTCATCAACCATAACAAGTTTTATATAATGGAAAGCAGAATATGCGGTACAAGTAATCTTGTTTACCTGTAGCAAGCAGGCCACATGTTCCTCTTCACTCTTCTGGCGGACAAGAGCTTGTTCGGCATCCCAGCTTGAGGTGGTGGAGCCTGTGCCAAAGCCTGTACCCTTAGCCCAGTACTGCTGAGACTTCTCCTCTGATGAATGGCTCACAGAGTTCACAGTGGGTGTGCTAGCAGTCTGCATGGCAGACAATATCATCTGGGCCTGAAGAACATAATTACCTGATGTCACAATTCACTCTTACGTACAGAACACACTTTAATTATTTTGTTCCCTATAAAGAGCTGATATGATGTTGGTTCCTTGGTCTCACTACATAGTAAACTAGTACTTATATTGAATTCAGCAAATACCAGTTTCTAGCTGGTAGTGGAATCATTTAAAGAATTTTTTTTCAAGTCTGACTTGAACTCATTGTAAGCATCGAAAGATTGAAAATTAGTGAAAAAATTTACAGTCGCTTGTGAACTCAAAGGCATATCAAGTGGCAGTCAATATAATCCAATTCTCTTGGTTTGGTTTTTATTACATTTTTGCTTGGAATTTACAGAGAAATCAGTTTAAAGGAAGATGCAAGAGAAATGCATGAGTTTTTCAATGAATTAAACACAGAGCCTTTTAAGTACTGAAAATTTAAAACAACTTGGATAGTACCTCCTGTTGGAAACCTGGCACAGATGTCCGTGGGATGTGGTGACTGAGGACTGACAAACAGGCTAGAATCAGGTGGATCACCCAGATCTCAAGTGACATACGCCTCAACAGAACTCCATCATCAGTTGTAAGGGGTGTGCTGTCATAAAGTGTCTTCAGCACTAGGAAAGGTAAGGTTGGGAGGGAGCCAGCTATGGCTGATGTCAAGATATGACCTGTGAAATAATCATAATAATAATCATGTCAAAAGAAGCTGTATGATAAATGAGGTAATTAATATAATGTCCAAGACCAAAACCAAACACAGATGAAAAGACAATCAAGTTACCTCCATCCCCATCATCTGTGACTCCAAGTACCAGTCTGAGTAGACACTGGGCCTTCTTCCTCTCTTTCAGCAGCACCTCAGCATAGCCTGGTAGCCTCAGAAATAGACCAAAGGCAACCAGAGAATGTGGCGGAATAGATGGCATAGCTACTGATGGGTTGGTTGCCCTTGACACTGCTGGTGCAGGAGACACTGGCTCATACAGCTGTACACAAGAACATCCAACCAGTGAAATCTGATTTCACATGCATTTTTGTTACAATCCCACTTAATTTCGATAATGAACATTCCTTTTTCATCACCCATCTTAAAAATGATAATATACAATTGTATAGCACTCTTTTCATCTGTGCTCTAAATGTATTATCAAGTTTCGGTTGCAGATGGTTTATTTACTCCACAAGGTTAGTTCGTTTTAAAAACATCAATTGCCATTAGCAATAGTAAGATTTTAGCTAGGAATCTGTATCTTACCACAGTGATCATGAAAGCTGCTAAAATGTAACAAGTTCCTGCACATATAATGAAGATACTGTTTTATTTACATTGTAGTGTCTTACTTGTGTAAACCAAGATCTTATTCTGTAACTAGTATTATAAAAGTAACAAAAATGATGTTAGCATGAACTACCAGTTGTACAAACATCCTTATAATAATATTTTTTTCAATTTATATTAATTATTTACTTCATAAAAATCTTCTGGGAATGGTTCCACTGTAACCCAGTCGAGTAGCTCACTGGAGTTGGACATGGTTTTGCTGCCATAGTTGGTGTTAATCAGGTCTTGAGTTGGGTGGCGGGAGATCTCCGGGTAGAGCAGTGGCAAGTGTTCTGCCAGCAATGCTAAACCCCCTACACTAGCAAACACTTGTAATGCCGTTGGGAATGAAGACACAGACAACAGTGTCTCATCTGGAATTACATCTTCATCAGACTCTGTCCAATCAGCTGTGGGACTACAACCTGTGAAAAGTAGTGTTGTGATGTCATCAATTTAAGCTATGAATACTGTTTATATATCGAACATGAATATAAATTTGTAGATTACAAAAATATTTCATTTCTAAAGTTAACAGCTATCATAATTTTCTAACCCAACCTCAAACTTACGAGCATCTTGAACAGTGCTTTCTTTCTTCTTTGACTCAATTTTGACATTAAACTGGAGAACAGAGTGTCCCTCCTGATCTCCTCTCTGGTGTAAAATCTGTAGTAGCTGGGACAGTGTCAAATCACTAGGCAATGCTTTATCTATAAACAAAAAGAGACATCAGTAAATAAAGTAATACAGCCATAATCGTTCTGTAAATTATTTTCTCCAAAACACTAATTGCTTTTATCAAGACTGATAACAGGTTGTTTAATGCTGTTAGTTTAAATGATTCAAGGTTACTTACTAGGTAGTTTTGGGTGATAGAGAGACATAGTTGGGTAAAAGAGCTGTGATGTAACTGCATCTGCTGTGTGTCGTCCTCTACGTGTGGGTGGTCGTGGAGGTAAGACTGACTTACTGGATTCTGGTCGATCATCCTTAGCTCTCTTTTCCTTGGCAGCCTGTCCTTTAGCTACACAGAGCACACAAAGATCTTGAGTTTGATTATGGTGCATTTTACATACAACAAATATTGACATTTAACATAACTTGCAACTACTTTTGTTCAAAACATGAATAAATCAATGAGTCAATTTTCAACTTGATTAAAAGTATTTGTTAGTTTTAGACAGATGTCCTTACCAACAGTCGTAATATACTCTGCTATTTCAGTTGAACATGAGCCACTAAGTTCTCGCTTTGACTCGTCTGATTTCTCTGCTGCCTTTTCCAAGAACTGTCCAGCCAAACCTGGGGCATCTGTATGACCAGGAAAATATTCCATAAAAAAAAAACTAGATTTCTACTTTGATCTTATTTCTGAGTAATTGTAATCAATATCTAGAAATAATACCTATTCTCATATTACATCTGCCTTGGTAAGAATGGCATTCATTAATAATCCAAACTTACTGTAAGAGATCAGAACAGGTATATTAATCAATATCTAGAAATAATACCTATTCTCATATTACATCTGCCTTGGTAAGAATGGCATTCATTAATAATTCAAACTTACTGTAAGAGATCAGAACAGGTATATTAATCAATATCTAGAAAAATATCCATTCTCGCATTACATCTATCTTGGCTCAGATAAGCTAGACATTTATTGATGAAATCACATCAGAGGCATTGAAAATAACTTGAAGATCACTCACCAGACACTTTCTGCAGGAGATCTGAACAGGACGTGTGTAGACTAACCACCATAGTGTGGTAATTGCGCCCTCCAGAGTATTTGGGATGCTCAACAGGATTAATATTTTTGGTGCTGAATTGTATGCGCTGATCTTGTTGCTGTTGCTGATTAAACTGAAGTGCCACCAACACCTTCTCATCCTCCAATAAAGCTTGCAGGAACAGGCAGCGAGTAAATCCGGATAGTGGAAAATTACTGCACACTTGACCTGAAGTAAGATATTAGGTACAGAATATCAGTGAGTTCACAAGATTTCAGAATAAATTTGTCTTTTCAGAATTATTGATCTGCCTACATTGTTTTAAGGTACATTATGTATATCATATTTCCTGTTGATTAAAACCTTACCCAGTGCACCAAGGGATACACAATGAAATATATATAAGTATCTCATACATAAACACTATCAATTCAATGATGTTTTCTATTATAAATCTAAATTTCCCATTTTCAAGGTGATAGAAGTCTGAGGTCCATTTTTGTGGGCTTAACAGTAATTTAGAAATGTTTCTTACAAAGTTACACTTAGGATCTTGAGTGAGGTTTCATTTTGATATGAGATTTTATGAAATGAGTCTTTAAAGTTTTTACTTTTGCAAGCCTTGGGTAAACAATTAAAACCTTGAGACAAGTTTCAGAAGATCTCATCTGAAATGAGAACAAACTTCATAGACTTTTTATCACACAACTCGGGAATGTTACATTCGGACAGGTTTGAATTTAAAAATGTGGAACATAAAATCAAACAGTGGTAGCCACTTTGTTGCATTTAATTCATGATGTAAGGTCATTGCCCATATCATGTAATCACCCTCAATTTCTGACTGGTGCAGCCAATGAATGACACTAGAGTGTATCACACTTGTGACATGCATCCGAAAGTGTTATATTGGTGAATTCACTGGATCTGGATAACAGGTGAATGATGTATTAAACACGTACCAGTTTTAGAGCTGCTGTTTTGTTCCTTGATCACCTCACACAGAACCTTGGCAAACAACAGCTGGTTAACAATGTGACAAGATGTCACCTGAGTAAAGAATCGTACTGTTGCTGTCTCGATGGATGTCCTGTCCTCAAGTGACATTAACTGAAAAACAATTTAAATTACCAAATATTATCACGTGTAAGATTACGTTTTACCTGAAAGAGAAGGATGTTTTTGAAATCTGCTTCTGGTGTACTTATCAACAAAAACCATACATTTTTTGGTCTAATACTTCAAAACAAACCTCAATGTGGTGATTTGAGTTTTTCCTGATAGCAGTGGCCTGAACCGGGGTATTGCACAGCATAGTGAGGATGGCTGGCCAGAATATATTGCCTTCTGCTCCTCCCAACCAGTCTTTCATTAAAGGTTCCGAGGATACCTCAGAGAAAAACCGCAGAACTGCAGCTACTATGTCTGCAGTCATCCACAGATTATTATCTAGAATAAAACAAAAACAAAATTGTAGATCATCAAAAATCACTATCAATGAAAATTAAAATTGCATCCTTCTGACCCTTTCCCAGAACAGAAACCTTTTGATACAGACATATCGGTATAAATATTTTGCACTCTAATTAAGCTTATTTTTGTATTCATTGGCTTTCTAAAATCAGTCCTCCTTTTTAATAACGACACCATCTCAGTATTTACATTTATACCATCTAAGATGCTTTCTTATGTAGATCAATATTTTGTCAATGTTTACATAAACATGATAAATAACCATCACATGTTGGCCAACTTGTTCATCCTATAGCTTTTAAACACCAAAAATATATCTAGTTCAAATTCTCCCAACATGACCACTATATTCTGTCAGTCATATCACTACATGACAAAATATAGTTGGTAATGAAGGAACGACTGCTATATATTTTAAATGACCTATGAATGTTTATTGTAATAAATTTGGATATCACATGACTTTAAAAATTATTTATTAGTATAAACAGCATAAAGTTTTTGTGTTTTATTAATAGAATGCCCATTTAAATCAGCCTGCCCAATGAATGATATGACACAGGGAGGTTGATATCAAAGCTTGGGCAGCAGAATATTAGCTAATCACTGCCATATTCAATTGTCTGTTGTTATTACATAGGTATATTGACATAAAATCAATTGCTAATCCTAGCCGTGTCAGCTTATAATGTATGTAACGTAGATCTACAATACAGGTATCATACGTTAAGTTGTGTATAACTTTTCAACTAAGTACAATATTTCCTTGCTGAATGGTTAGTCAATGGCTTTCCAGTTTCTCATTTGTCTTTAAAACCCCTGTTGAAGTTTAATCTATATAGTCAGTGTGCATGCATTTTAAAAATAGGGAAGCAAATCGTGTGACTTCATGACATAGACAAATGGAGATGACTTTTTTGTACATATACACATTACACTAATCTGAATGTATTTGTTTCAATGTAGTATGGGTTACTTTCTGGGTCACTATAAGCTGATGATTGGTGGTCATAGAGGTCAGAGACGACCAATCAGAGGATTTGAAAGTGGATAAATACCTCGGCGTGCAAACAAATATATCACACTGCTACGAAGTTTAACACATGGCATGGGATAAGTTACTTTAAAAAGGAAATTTACGCTTAACCCATGTAACAACATGTGTTTGTCAATTACTTTATGAATGTTTTGTAGTTTTCGTTACCAAGTAACCATAATTCAAATAGTAAGACCACAGGTCTTATAGTTCTAACATAAAAGAAAAATTTGAGAGATCATAATTTTGCCTACAGGCACTTTGTGACTAGTGAGTTTAAGACACAATTGTATGTATGAAGCTTTCACACCAAATCAACTAGTTGCAATACACAAAAATGTAATCATACCTGTATCATTGCCATTGTCCCGATTGACCTTTGAACTAGATGCATCATCATTCAATGTTTTGCAAGTGTCTGTAAGTCCTTCTAAATTCACAAACCCATCTGAGAGGTGTGACATCACCTTACTACAGAATTCAAACAATCCTTGTGCCAACACTGCTGGAAATCCAGAATCAAGTAACTGTTTAATAGCCACTGGTGATTTACATGCTAAGGAGAGTGTTGAAAGATGCGTCTCCTCCAACACAATGTGACGAAAGCCTGGTACTGGTATGTCCACCAAAGGACATTCCGTACCCAGACTCTGCTGCCTTTGTATACTGTTGGCTTCCTTTGAGTCGTCTGTGAGACACTCTTGGTGAAGATGTGACCCTCCGTCCTTACGGTCATCACACACTGATGCTGACATGCTGATCTCACCATTGACAATCACACCCATCCAGGTCAGAAGCTGGGAGAAGTACTCCGGATTGATGTGACACACAGAACACAGTACATAGTTAACAGACTTCTTCAGTGCTGTGTCAGATTTCAGCACTGTTGACCACTCATATAAAGCACTGAAATAACAAAAGGGACAACTTCAACATATTGTGCATTGTGCCTAAAAACCAAATGGAACTGGAGTATCAAACACTGATTTGACAAGAAATGCTTTAAAAACACTTATTCCAATTGAAATGGTTTATACATATATATATATGTAACCAAAAATTAGAGATATTCTAACTTACCTGACTAGATTAACTGTAATCAGATCAGACAAGTTGTATTCCACTTGAACCTCATGACTGTACCATAATATAGATGCGACACACTGAATGTGTGAGGGTGCAGGGCTAGGTAGACACACTGACGACCCTCGACTGTAACCTTCAGCAGAGTACATAGACATCCTCTGTAGACTTGTTCTGGCACTGTCTCTCAGCCAGTCCAGTAATGCCTTCACTCTGTATATACAAATCATGAATAAAGAAACTTAATTGTATAACAATATATTGCTCTATATTTTCACTCTTTTCACTTGAGTACAATCTTATTCAGATTTAAATAAAAAGTTCCTAAAAACCTATAAAAGCTCACCTCAACCTCAGTCTCATCAAAATGCATATGATGTCACAACCACAGTATTGGAAAAACAAACACCTGATCAATCAAAAGTAAATATGGGTCAGACCTAGCCAGGTTAATGAACTATTTACTTGTGATTGCTTCAAAATACTGGTCTTATTCTTATTGTTTACCAGAGTGAAGCCCCCTTCAATTTTGTTGAGGCAAGCTAAAAATTCTTAATCAAATAAGTCATGAATGTCTGGTACAAACCTGTGTTTTGTGCCCGAGTCTTGCACAGTGCTAAGTTGGTATAGCAGTTCCACTGTTGAATCATTGGCTAAACCACTCACTTTCCCCAAGTATGGGGTGGTTATCCCTGTGAACATCAAAGATATCAAGTACCATATATGGAGCATGGATAGTTACCATCCTTCACATTTGACAGAAAGAGAAAGCAGTCTGTAGATATATTGGATCAATAATTTCGTATTGATGAGCAATACATAATTTACAGAATTATTTGTAGATCTTTAATAAGATAGTTCTAAAACAAATATGGATATCTCCTGAATGCAAAAATGGTAATTTGACTTTATTATAAAATAGTTAAATTTCAAGTTCCTCACATAAACACTTTAAACATTTAATAAACAACAGCATTTCAATACAAAAGATGCAAATACTTTGCCCATAGGTGAATTTTGTTTTATTTCCTACTTCAAATATGTTTCAGACCATCCCCACCCTCTTATTATAAGAAACCTGATGCAAGTTCTTTGGGTGGTTTTATAGGGACCACCGTGTCATTATGTCACTGGAGCTTAGTACCTGAATTAGCATCAGCTTGACTTTGAGGACTCCGAAGGATGTTATCAATGAGAGCCAGGCCCATGGAAATAGAGTGTAGTCCTAGGTTGAGCAGTACATTCTCTATGTTGGGAGCATATACATTAGACATGGGAGAGACTAGAAGGGCTGAGCATGTGTTGAGGAGGTTTGGAGTGCTGGCAGCTGCTGCAGCCACTTGGTTTTCAACTTCCTTATGGGCAGTCATGCAGTGGTGAAGCAGACGGATCCATCGCACACTGTAACATGGCATGATAGTCAAACAACACTCTGGCGTTGCATTTACAATGATCAAGATTGATGTGAATTCTGGATAATTTTAACCAAAATGAAATATCATCAAAATTTTAAACAATGGCAATTTGGTAGCAAATAATATTTATCTATTCATAACTTGTAAAATGTTGATCTGATAGTCATAAATGAATATGAATATCAAGCAATTTTTTAAAGATTGGAAGTACCTAGATCTGGACACAAAGTCCTCTGTAGGCATGAAAATGTTCTGTGGGGCACTGCCAGTGTCCCCAAAGGCACTGTAGCCAACTAGCTGGATCTGTGACAAACCAATGGTCATGGAATCTCGAGCTTTGTGTAGACGGATGGTCACACATGTGGCCACCTCTGGCCGTTGCAGTTGGAGCTTTATGAAGGCCAGACTACTGGTCATCAGAGGCTGACACAGTGGGGTAGTTGTCACTCCATCATGACTGATTTCCAATGACACAAAGGCTGGGCATGCTGGAAATATTGAATTAAATCAAGATTAGGAATATCAAGCCTTAATATACCTTTAATGCCTCAGATTTGTAGCTGCTTACATTTAAACTGAAAAATTGAATGATGATATCTAACTCAAATCTATGGTGTAGTTGCAGGGTTATGCGACAAAAAATCAGTCTACGACAGTTCTCCTGATCCTTAAGTAGAACATAAAGTGAGTGTTTGACTGTTTAAGCTTATACTGCAAGTACTCAGAGGGGACTCAACAACTGTAGGATACTTACTAGTAAGTGAGGCATTGTGGGGCTGTATCTGGACCTCCTTCAGTAAAATAGCAAATGGCAGTTGTACAGTAAGATCTACCCAGGCCTCGTCTGGATAAAAATGATAGGACCAAGCTGCAGATCGTGCCCTACGATGTGTTTGTGCAGCCTGTATAAGGACATCTGCAGGACTAGCTGTGGGACTACTGGAACTGATGGAACCTGCAACACAGTATCACAAACTGAGAATGATGTAGGATGCTGTCATCACCAAAGAGCTTCAGATGAAAGCACTGTAATTTAGTGTTGCAATTCTAGTTGTTTTTTTCTTCTCCTGAAAAAGCCTCAAAATTACGTATATAAAGTTTTCTCTGAGATCCTAGGTCTGATTGATACTTCTGTATAAATTTTTTTTTTTCTCTGCAATCCCAGGTCTGATTGACACTTTTGTATAAAAGCAAAAGACAGTTGAGACTGCTATCTGAAAAAGTTTGATGACCAAATCACAAGTATCATAGTAGAAGAATTGTCATGGATACTGCTTTGTAATTTTAGTTAGTTAGAGGGTCAGTGATGATGCACTATCCAGCAAAAATGTCTGACGAAATGCTATCTGGTTGACGTGATTATTAATCTGTGAAGCTTTCTATTTAATTTTATAATTCTAAGCTGTATGTTATTCATGTCTTTGCTTTCAATTTTGATCATTGTATTTTCTTGGTACAGTACCTAAGGGAGCAAAGTTCTGCAATCCATCTGGGGATTCTGTATCCCCTGTCGTCTTCTTTTCCATCATCTTTGTTCTACCATTCAGATTCTGCATGATCGTTGAGATGAGACTGGGTGATGTGTTGATGATTCTACAGTTACAGCTTACCAAGTTACGGCACACGACTTTCACACCACCTAGAGAGAGAGAAATTTAGCATCACTGATAGATAAGTAAATTTCAAAATCAGTTAACTAGAAAAGAAATATTTAAGTTTACATTAAATTAAAAATTTCCAAACACTATATGGCCGATGATGTAATGTTTATATAAAAATCTGATTTGAAAACTTTTTCTATGAAAAAGATTAATGAGTTTTGAACATACCCATGTCAAGGAATATATGAATTGCACGTGAGTTGTCCAGGACCTTCAGCATGAACCAGAGCAGCGGTTCTGACAGTCTACAGAGTGAGGGTGACGAGGTCATTCCCATATAGGAGCCAGACATGTAATAGAAGAGAGATTCTAGAACCAACTTCTGGTCAGAGCAATGTGAGGACAGGGTCCGCAGTATTTGGTAGATGCCATCCCCAACAGAGATAGGATTACTCCCAGTAAATGTGTCCTGCATGTGGCTAGACACACCCCTACTAGCAAGGATCATGGCCATTGTGTTGCTGTTGCAGTAGCTTAGGGCCTCCATTAAATTACACATAATCTGTCTGTGGCCCAAAATAATATCAGCAACATAGGTGTTGTTTGGCTCTGGAGGAGCATGCAAATTTTCAGTCTTTTGTTCATCAGTTTGCTGACACTTTTCCTCGTCAGATAACATGAAAGCAGATGTAGGAGTGGAGGTTGCCAGAGCAGAAAGATTTAGGGTGGGAGTGTGGGGCTCTGTACTATTATCCAGTACCACAGATGATATACGACTTGTCCGTTGTCCATATCGAATTTGTATGAGACTGTTAATGAGCCTGAGTAGACTACACATTAAGGAGTCTCTGGAGGCATCTCCAGCAGAGGACCTAGAGTCAACTCCTCGCAACAGACTAGCAAACAGTCCACCAAAACATGACCTGGCATTAACATTATTCTCTGAGGAACTGCGGCAGCTGATGCGCTCCTGACATAGTATATGCTGATGGACAAGACTACTGATTGACTCAATCACACTCAAGGCATTGCCAACCTCAATGTTCTCATATGACATGTCCAGAATGAAAGATAGGAATTTACACTGAGCGTCAAGGGGTCCTAGGCCAGAATGGAAGGCACCTCTGTAACAGAAGATAAAATCAGGAAAAGTCAGAGGAAATTCATGTGAACACAAATGTTTATGTAAATGTCTTAAAAATTTGAACGATCTTCTTTTAATGTAAACAAAGTAACAAAATAGACTTGTTCAATGAAATGGTCAACATTATAAAAATATGACAAGGTGTTATCATTAAATCTAAGATGATAATGAGTAGCCAACATACCTCTCAGCACAAAGATTATACACCAAAGTCAGCATCAACTCTTTCAGATTCTTTAGGTTATCAGCAGAACATTTAACCAAAAGCCTCAGTAAAAACTCATAAAAGCTTTTGGTAGCAGAGGGTCCAACCTGATGATAATAAAAATGAAATTTTAATCCTCAGTTGATAACAATTTAAGATACTGGGTAAACTCTACATCTTCTGAGAAGTTATTCTTTTACACATAATATAGACAGTGAATTTTACTTATTATCTAAAAAGAACATCCTCAAACTATTGATAGTATCTGTACTTTAGATTCTTTAACAAGAGGCCCAAACAACAGTCACCTGAGTCACAATGCTTCTTCTAACATGTCACTGAAATGCCTTTTTCAAAAAATGTGATATAACTTTAAATATTGTACACAAATGCAAATGTAAATTGTGTATACATTAACTGCTGTCCCATGGTAAGGCTTCTAACAAAGTTCGAATAAAAAGAAATTACACTCAAGATTTGGATTTTCCTATATAAAATCTTCCATCCAGGAACAGTAGAACATCTTTGAAACTTTAGTCAATATGACCCATTTTTGGCCCTGGCCCTGGAATCATGAAATTTGCAATTTTGGCTAAGCATCTGAAGGCCTTCCACTGTTGGTTGGGGACCACATAATTAACAATTTTCATGTGCCTTTAGCCATGGAAGATTTTCCTAAAATTTCATTGAAATCAGTTTTCCAGAAGAAGTTACAATATTAAAAGTTTTTGATGTACGACACCGGACCAAAGGGGATTGTAATTGGCCATCCTCAAAATTTTAGTTTCCATAACAGCTTACCTGTGAAAACTGTGCTGCTGATGCTATAGGTCCATATTCTGAGGTACCCGACAAGAATCTGGTGATAACTGCAATAAGGTTTCGTTCAGCCAACATTGGAATCACCATGGACTGCTCTGGCCCCAAGGGGTAAAGGCGAGTCTTCTGATTGGCCAACAGAGTAAGTGACTGGAACACAAGTACCCATGTACACACTGGCAAGCTGGGTGTGGCATTCACCAGGGCAAGCATGTTAGCCATGGAGGTAGCACTAAGGGGGATTAGAGGTGTCCGACTAGGGTCAAAAGTCAACTGAGTACTGCTGCCTTCAGAACTCCCTTCACCATTCAAAGTGAGCCACAATTGCAGAAGGGCATCAAGATTTGTGTGCTGAGGTATTAGATTATTAAACAGATGGGCGTAACACTGACTCAACATCTCTGATGATGAAGTCTGGAAAAAAATTCATTGAGGAATAAGTTGTCAACTTATGTTTCCATAACTTTTTGTCACAAAGCAAAACACAATTCATAAGATCTGGAAAAACTTTTCACAACAATAAAAAACGACAGTTAAATAAGTAATTTTGATTTTCAGACTGACTCAAAAATCAATGTGATTTGGTGTGAACCTATTTTCTTCAATATTATCTGAGTTTGAGTATGGAGTATGGATTTTATAATGGTGCCATTATCTTCGTAAGCCAAGAAGGACCAAGTAAGGATTGTTTGAAAGGTAAAATATTCATATATGACAGATGAAAGATTAATGAAGGCAGACCACTTTTGGTCAAAATCAGTTCAGTCATTCATGATTAGAAGCGATTTTTACTAGGAAGTTTAACATGCCAGATAATCAGGTGAGCTAAAATGACATCTAATGTTACCTCTGGTGCATTTGCTCTACTTTCTGAAAGTTCATCATCAGTAGTTGCGGGGGCAGCCTGTTCCATACTAACACCAGGAGAGGGTGCCGTAGGTAAGGATGAAGAGAAGGCCTGCTGAACATTCTCCGTGTGTAAAGACAACATGGTCTGTAACAGAGAAAGACTCAACTGTTTAAACTGCTAAAAATCATGTAGATTTTAGTAAAAAGATAAAGGCAAGTAAAATATCTATCCCATAAGAGGAATCTAGAAATAAACAAATTCATGCTAGTCGTGTTTTGAAGAAAATGTAGTATATATACATCATATGAACTCTTCTGTCAGAGTCCCATGTAAGACAAACTTGGACCAAAGCCCTCCTCTTTGGTAGATACTTTTAATGTAAATATCCCTTTATAACTTTCCATGTTTTTTTTCCAAGCACAATAAATAATAAATAATTGTTTAGAATATCTATTAAATGTACATCTTAAATGTCTTGAGTGAAAACAGACCTTGAGTCTGATCTCAGCGTGTGTTTCCAGACCAAACTCTAATCTGGCATCCATAGCTGTTGACATGCCCTGGACAATGGCCATTACACTTGACCGTAGATTGCCAGGATAGCCTGGCAAAGTAGACCCTAGTAGAGAGGGCATCTGTTGAAGGGTGGTACCAGTATTAGCCAGAGTCTTGTCTCCTTTGGTCATCTCAGCCATTTGTTTATTTTGACCAATTAGCTTCTGAACCATTAACTTTTCCACTTTCTCCATCTCTGCAGAAAACACTCTGAAACGGAGCAAACAAAAACTTGACAAATTTCAGTTTAATAGCTACTATCAAAATCTTCAGGACATTTCAATATCAGACATACATTTATGAGATAAAATATCTTCTGTTCCTATTTTCTGAATTTTTTTTATCACAATAATGAGCATATCAGCATTGCTGGTAAACAGTCTTGCAGGTTATATTTATGCCAAAAAGGAATTTGTTCAGCAAACTGTATTGGAATTAGTTAACAGTCACCTGTTTCAGTATATTTTGCCTTAACCTACCCAGAAGAATTCATTTCCAGAGCGCCATTGAGGCTGGTAGTTGGTATTGGTGTTTCGTACGGAGACATGGGGGGAGGTGCTGGTTTACTGGCATGGCCTGTCACATATGCATGTAATTTTGCAGCTGATTCCTCATATTCCTCTTCTCCGTTCAGCAGCAGGTCTACCATCATAGATGATTCCTTATCAAAATTCATCTTTGTTGAATCATCTTTACTCTCGGAGGAATCAGCATCTAGAACCAATAGGTAGATTTAATCAAACTAAAACATCACAAGAACCATGAATAGTACATACAAACTAAAGGAACTGTTTGCTGGATGTTTTGTATTAGACACATGCTCCTCATCTGATTATGTTTATTATTGCTTTGTATCCTATTGACAGTCAGGGTCCTTTAAGGACTTTCTTGGTTTGGTTGGTGGAGAAAAGCCTGAGTTCTCAGAGAAAACCACTGCCCTGTGGGCAATTCCTTGCAACTGCCCCACATAGGTCTCAAACCTGCGACCTAGATTTGGAGAGCTAGTGATAAAGACAGTCAGATGCCTTAAACACTCACCAAACTGTGGCCCCATCTGATTATATCCTACACATTTTATACACAGATGCCATAAAATCATACATATTTAATTAAATATTATGTTATAGTACATCCCAATCAAACACAAACCATTAAAAAGAAAAATAATTGATGACCCAAGAAAAAAAGACCTATACCATGGATTGACAAGTCTTTTAGTTGACTAGAATATACCTTGGTTGTCAGCCCCTGATTCACTGTCCTCCATGGTAGGTAAACCCACACTACTAGGTAGGCTGTCTTCAGACTCTGTGATGTTACTGATACACTCCTCTGTCAACTCAGGTGTGTCATTGTTAGGAGGATAAAATTTCTCACCTGTACAGAAAAACACAACACTTGATCACCTGTATCAGGGTAAAAAAATTGACCAGTCAGCAATATAATTAATTGACCATAAGACAGGTGAGCTAGATATGTGCATTCATTCAAATCCAATCATTCAGATAAACAATATGTTTGCCTTACTGAAGTCCTGATATTGTGAAGTCATAAATCTTTGTTGGATTTTTATAACATTTATTTCATTGATACTTTCAATCCATGAATTTATTATGTCCATGAACTTTTATTCCATCTTATCATAATGCAGTGTTATCTTTTCTTATGAATATTTAGTCGATACATTGTGTGTGAAAATTCAGTCTCACAAGAGCAGGTAACTCTGCACTATGAAAAGACAATGTATAGTGTAGGCAGATTTATTTATCAACAAAATCTCCTGTCCTCCACAAATCAGTAATTCATTGAAAAACCACAAAAATTGAGCTCCATGAACACCTATGCTTTTACAGTAGTGAAGGAAATCTGTACCATCAAGTATGTCTTGTAGTAGACATGTTATTGCATGTCCCGCCCAAGGCCCTCCCCAACTGATGTTGCTGTGACTGAACTCCATGTTAGATGCCAGTAGTATGAGTTTTTCCAGCTGTTCCTGCCCCATGGCCTCAGATAGAGTAATAGCCGGCCGTGTAGTCACACAAATAGTGGCAAGCACCTGTTACAACAGATCAACACCACTGCAATCAGGATTAAGTGGAAATATTAAATAAATAACAGGTAATTTCCACCATTCAAATCTAATTAGAACTCAAGAACAACTTGCCCCAGTGTATCACTAATTAGTACCCGAGAGAACCAAGAACATTATTACAATTTTGTTTCAGATAAATTAGACCTATTGTAATAATTACTCATAACAAGAGTGTTAGCTGTCGAGCATCAATTAAATCAAATGGCAAAGAGCTAGCTTTTATGTGTGTTGTATATGAACAACAAAAATATTGTACACTTCCACACTGACGTAATGAACACTTACACAATATTTGTCCATCTTTTCAGAAATATCAATTTCACATTCAACAGATGCAATTACCTTGCAGGTGACCAGAAACAGGTCAACATTACATGTGAAGTCCATGCTCAGAAGGAGGGCCATGAGACCCCGCACTACCCGTAATGTCTTGTCCTTGGGCAACACCAGAACACCGTCATGATCAAAATCTCCATTACTCTTACAGGAACCTGCCACCTCATCCATCTTTGGTTGTTTACGTAAGGCATCAACACTGGACCTCATCTGAAAAATTTCAATGACATACTGTTCAACAAAGAGCATATCAAATGCTTAATTTGGCTTTCAATCCGTATATGTTAACCATTGGTAGAAAATGATACATGATGCTCTGTTTGGTACAGGTAACATGTATGTATCATATGTAGTACAAACATCTCAATAAGAATCCTAAACTATCACAAAATCTATTATACTGTGACCACAGGAAACATGGCCCTACCTTAGAGGCATACTGAGACAGCTCTTTGCGGAACTGTTTCTCCTGCTGTTTGAGAAGCGAAGTACTGCTGCTTGAAGTTGTTTTGTCAGAGTTGAAGAATGTCTTTTGGGCCTGTTGAAGATCCATAAGCTTTTGTTTGTGATGCAGAAGTCGTTTGTGCATGGACCAACGGTATACTTTGGAACTCTTCACCTTACTTTTATTGTTAACCATATTATGGTCTCCTTGAATGAAATTCCATCTATTTGGTAGACTGTTACCTGCATGGAAAAGATAACAAAACAAGAATTATTTAATCAGTATCATATTTGAACAAGAAGGATTCTTACACTCATCTCAATATCTAAACAATTATGGCAAAAACTTTCATTATTTTCACAAATAATACTGTCAAGTGTTGGATGTATTGATTAAGACACCAATATTTATGTATGTTTACAGGGTACGCAACTAAATCAAAATCACATTTTCTAAGTTTCCATTAAATAATTAGTTTATGTCATAATTTTATCATTGAACAGAAAAGAATTTCATATGTTTTTTCTTCTATTTAACTCTTGAAGTTGAAAATTTCTACCCACTTGGCTTTACATTCCTTGTCGGCCTTGTAACATCATTCCAGGATAAATACTGTGGTATCATTTCATTATCAGTTGAAGACATCACTCTAGGTCATATACACAAGAGCAAAAATAGGATATTTTTATTCTTTTACTAACAGTAACCATGTAACTTTAAGAATTGAATCATTGTACTTTACCATTTTCTCGTTTTATTTGACGGTCTTCTCCATTTGATCCTACAACAAATGTGTGGTCCAGGTTCCGACACAGGAATAAAAGTATCCATCCCACTAGTGTTAAGTCTATCAACCCTGCTGAAACACACAGGGACATACCATATTACAATCTTATCAAGGCAATTAAAACTATGTATACTTTAGAAATTTTTTCTCTATCTTTCAAAAAAATGTGGTGTGAGAAGATCAAGAAATTGGGAAATAATTCTAAAAGTTTTTGTGCAGACGACACAAGGCACTGACATCATTGCATGCACAAGGCTTTAAGACATCTTTTTAAGTAATGCTTATTTCTATGAAAATTTTCTACAAACAGTTTAAGTATGTATGATGAAGGCAAACCAATATCTTATCATAAACTCTTATGCTTCGTTGTGCTAAAAACACCTCTAAGGAACTCTTTATTTTGATTTCTGAAAGACAAGGCATACCTGTTTGACCAAACTGCATTGATTGCTGGCTGTTAATGAGAGGATTAAGGACACGGGCCAGCATGTCCAATAAACTCTCCATGATGTGTACAGCACTTGGGCCTGACAATACTTTCTGTCCCATCGCCAATAGCAGTACAAACACCCTGCAGATTAGGACAGTACTTGTTTTTAACCAAATAAGAAATAGAAGAATCTAACATGTATAAAAACAATCCATTCCAAAAATATATGTTTCATACTGATCCTGACAGATCACATATACACATTCTGTCCATATGATGGATAAAGAAATCTAGTC
Source organism: Ylistrum balloti (assembly GCF_031769215.1). NCBI lineage: Eukaryota > Metazoa > Mollusca > Bivalvia > Pectinida > Pectinidae > Ylistrum > Ylistrum balloti. Next base: position 147,202 of record NW_026782095.1, read on the forward strand.
TGACAGGATGTGTGAAAGAATTTCTCAGTCTTACAAATCCATGAGGCTTTGTGGAATTTTCTTTTCATACATCCTAGGACAAATTCTATCTACCTTTTTTTATAGTATTTTTTTTTTCAAATCTTCCCTTGTAACATTTGTGAAGCCTTTTTTACTGTCACCTGTCTTGACATTATTAATAGCACATTTAAAATAACATTGTTTTCAATTCTACCTTTACTGTAAAAATCATGCCCAACTTCAATACTGTTTTCAATTTTGCATAAAATAACTTGAACCCTTCTTGAACTGATGTACCTTTCCAATCATACCAATATTATATTTACTTAATGCTAAATCATTTTCATGTCTTATCTTTTCTCACTCATTTTTCTTTCTAAGTTTTTTGCTTTTGCTGTTCTCAACCTTACCTATCTTGGGAGAAGATCTGTGTATTTTCTGAGTGGAAGAATTCCTGTAGAGCATTGCCTAAGAAGTTGCCCCACCACTGCTGACTACCACAGACCCGCATCAGTAGCATTCCCATACTAATCTGGATTTTCTTTGTCCCATGTACACACAAATGCTTGAACAACATTTCTGAGTTCATAGGGTCCAACATTTTGAACAAAGAGGCTGGTGATTGTGGAATACTTGGTGACACAGTTGTTAAACTGATTAATGTGTCAAGTGTCTGCTCTAGCAAAAATCTGAGTTTGTCTGTGCAAGCCTGACGCAGTCGTGTGTTCAGTGTCCCTGAGGTCTCCACTCTATGTCCTTTGAATCCTAAAGCACTATTGAGTCTGTCTGTTGCTCTTTGAGCGAGGTTCTGTTGAAGCTGAAGTTGAAGGCAGTCATTATAGGCCTGTAAAATTTTATTATCACAGTCATTCTTTTTCTGCTTTTTCAAATAGTACTGTATATGGCCACTGGCATACTGCTGAGTATTTACAGCTGCCAACAAATTCTCCAGCCTGGTTCTAGCCAGACTGTAGCGACACTGAATGTCCTCCAGCAACGACATGTACACACTTAGTTGGGCTAATAAATGGGGTTGGGTTGGCAGTTCCGGTTGACTCCCTGACATGCCTTGAGAGCTCTGCTGTTCTAGGTAACTGTTCCACTCCCACGGCAAGATACAACTGTGCCCATAGAATGCACCGATTGGAATCTTTGTTCTTGTAGAACCACTACCATATCTGCCAATGGTGGTTATCTGAAAATCAAAATCAAACCAAACTGTTAAAATATTGTATGAAGGAAAACTAATGACTATTGGTTATATAGTTTTCTGAATCCATATGTCCAATAAAAGAAGCTGATTAAGAATCAAATTAAGATCACATTTCGTTTTCATATTTCCACACTGAATCGAAACAATCTTACAGCAAATTACCTAATGTTTGCTTATGTTCACCACAATAAGTAAGTATGATGGGTTAAAAAAAATTAGTCTTATTTACCTTGAGGTATCTACACACAGGTGCTGGCATAATATCATTCATGATGAGAGATCTGCTTCCTATGTCTCCAGCCACCACAAATCTTTGACCATCTATCTCCTCACCCTGAACCCATACATCTATAGATAACGAGGCAAGATCGGCACAAGCTGGGATCACCACATCAGTTAGCACCACTGGCTTACCAAAGTCCAGGATTACAAATCGACGAGCACCTTTGAGCAAACAGAATTACAATCATATTTTCAAATAATGATATATACCTTTTGCAGTAGTTCAAAAAAACGGAAAACTTCAAAGTCAATAAAGTCAACAAAAAAAAAAAAAAACAAAAACAAAACAAAAAAAAAACCTTTTCAAAATTACTAAAAAATTAGTATGAAATCTGCTAATGAACTTGTTTATTGGGTATGACTATAAAAAATTTGACTGAAATAAACCTGTCGATGGGGGGTTATTATACAGCTGTCTTTAACAAGATTCTACATGCATTCCCTTATAAAAAGAGATCTGACGAGTTGAAAAACAACAGCACAAGAGGATCAGTATTGTATCACAAAAGGAAATAAACCATTGCAGTACACACCTGAGTGCATCCTCTCTATGACTAGCACCTGTAGAGGTGGAGGCTGCAGCAGAGTCTGAGTGTTGGGAATCCCTAGTGATGATTTCTGGGCCTGAGCATACTGTTGTTTCAAGGTGTCAGACTTGTCATTGGTGCCTTGATTCTGTAAAAACATATATTATACTCAAAATACTTCAAACATGAGCTACAATGCTGATTTACTCATATGAAAACAAGAGCTCCCAGATGGATCTTGGCATCCACCACTGTATGGCTTTTATCAGTTCCATAGAAGCTGGATTTTTTCCATTCTTTTCTCTTATTTGCCGGTTTGTTCAGTCCCAAAATAGAACATGCGAGATGGACCAAGAGGAACTTCATTTACCCACATGAAATTTGAAATTAATTGGTTCCGTACTGCTCAAACAGCAATTATTGACTTCAATCATGAAAATTCATGAAAGCAAGCTTGTTAGCCATTTTGTTTCAGTCTAAAATTTTGCATGCATACAAGTCTACATCTAACCATCCTTTACTTCTCCGAAAATAGTAATAGCAATTGTACACTGCCAAAAATACTTTCATAGGTAAACTCCAAGATGATCACCGGGAAGCCATTTTGTTTTTCTAATTAATTTCCAAAGCAATGGGGCACAACTAGGAACCAAGGGGAACTTTCATATAAAATTTGAGAAAGACCCATCAAGTACTTCTCAAGAAATAGTGATAACAAAAACTGTTCCAGGATGGATGCCAAGTGATAAATGAGCCATAGATGTAGGGCCATTTGGATAACTCACCACGTATTATAATGGTCTAATTACGTTAAAATCAAACTATGTTATTCCTGTAAAATCTATTTTTCTGGGTTTTCTTTTTCATCAAATCACAACAAACTTTCATCAACAATGAGGCTATCTACCATCACCTCAATTATTAACAGGGTTACTGACCATCACCTCACAATTTATAACAGGATACCTAACCGCCACCTCACAACCTACAACAGGGTTCCTCCCCACCACCACCTCACAATCTACAACAGGACTCCTCCCCACCACCACTTCACAATCTACAACAGGGTTCCTACCCACCACCACCTCACAATCTACAACAGGACTCCTCCCCACCACCACTTCACAATCTACAACAGGATTCCTACCCACCACCACCTCACAATCTACAACAGGGTTCCTACCCACCACCACCTCACAATCTACAACAGGATTCCTCCCCACCACCACCTCACAATCTACAACAGGATTCCTCCCCACCACCACCTCACAACCTACAACAGGGTTCCTCCCCACCACCACCTCACAATCTACAACAGGGTTCCTCCCCACCACCACCTCACAATCTACAACAGGGTTCCTCCCCACCACAACCTCACAATCTACAACAGGATTCCTACCCACCACCACCTCACAATCTACAACAGGGTTCCTCCCCACCACCACCTCACAATCTACAACAGGGTTCCTCCCCACCACCACCTCACAATCTACAACAGGATTCCTACCCACCACCACCTCACAATCTACAACAGGATTCCTACCCACCACCACTACCTAACAATCTGCAACAGGATTCCTACCCACCACCACTACCTAACAATCTGCAACAGGGTTCCTACCCACCACCACCTCACAATCTACAACAGTGTTGCTACCCACCACCACCTCACAATCTACAACAGGACCCCTCCCCACCACCACCTCACAATCTACAACAGGGTTCTTCCCCACCACCACCTCACAATCTACAACAGGGTTCCTCCCCACCACCACCTCACAATCTACAAGACTCCTCCCCACCACCACCTTACAATCTACAACAGGACCCCTCCCCAACACCATCTCACAATCTACAACAAGGTTCCTACCCACCACTACCTCACAATCTACAACAGGGTTCCTCCCCACCACCACCTCACAATCTACAACAGGGTTGCTACCTACCACCACCCTACAATCTAGAACAGGACCCCTCCCCACCACCACCTCACAATCTACAACAGGGTTCTTCCCCACCACCACCTCACAATCTACAACAGGGTTCCTCCCCACCACCACCTCACAATCTACAAGACTCCTCCCCACCACCACCTTACAATCTACAACAGGACCCCTCCCCAACACCACCTCACAATCTACAACAGGGTTCCTCCCCACCACCACCTCACAATCTACAACAGGGTTGCTACCTACCACCACCCTACAATCTAGAACAGGACTCCAACCCACCACCACCTCACAATCTACAACAGGGTTCCTCCCCACCACCACCTCACAATCTACATCAGGGTTCCTTCCCACCACCACCTCACAATCTACAACAGGACTCCTACCCACCACCACCTCACAATCTACAACAGGACTCCTCCCAACCACCACCTCACAACCTACAACAGGGTTCCTCCCCACCACCACTTCACAATCTACAACAGGATTCCTACCCACCACCACCTCACAATCTACAACAGGTTCCTACCCACCACCACCTCACAATCTACAACAGGATTCCTACCCACCACCACCTCACAATCTACAACAGGGTTCCTCCCCACCACCACCTCACAATCTACAACAGGGTTCCTCCCCACCACCACTTCACAATCTACAACAGGACTCCTCCCCACCACCACCTCACAATCTACAACAGGATTCCTACCCACCACCACCTCACAATCTACAACAGGGTTCCTCCCCACCACCACCTCACAATCTACAACAGGACTCCTACCCACCACTACCTCACAATCTACAACAGGGTTCCTCCCCACCACCACCTCACAATCTACAACAGGACTCCTACCCACCACCACCTCACAATCTACAACAGGGTTCCTCCCCACCACCACCTCACAATCTACAACAGGGTTCCTACCCACCGCCACCTCACAACCTACAACAGGGTTTCTCCCCACCACCACCTTACAATCTACAACAGGGTTCCTACCCACCACCACCTCACAATCTACAACAGGATTCCTCCCCACCAGCACCTCACAATCTACAACAGGGTTCCTACCACCACCACCTCACAATCTACAACAAGACTCCTACCCACCACTTCCTCACAATCTACAAGACTCCTACCCACCACCACCTCACAATCTACAACAGGATTCCTCCCCACCACCACCTCACAATCTACAACAGGACTCCTCCCCACCACCACCTTACAATCTACAACAGGATTCCTACCCACCACCACCACCTCACAATCTACAACAGGGTTCCTACCCACCACCACCGCACAATCTACAACAGGGTTCCTCCCCACCACAACCTCACAATCTACAACAGGACTCCTCCCCACCACCACCTCACAATCTACAACAGGATTCCTACCCACCACTACCTCACAATCTACAACAAGGTTCCTTCCCACCACCACCCCACAATCTACAACAGGACTCCTCCCCACCACCACTTCACAATCTACAACAGGACTCCTCCCCACCACCACCTCACAATCTACAACAGGGTTCCTCCCCACCACAACCTCACAATCTACAACAGGACTCCTACCTACCACCACCTCACAATCTACAACAGGACTCCTCCCCACCACCACCTCACAATCTACAACAGGGTTCCTCCCCACCACCACCTCACAATCTACAACAGGGTTCCTCCCCACCACCACCTCACAATCTACAACAGGGTTCCTCCCCACCACCACCTCACAATCTACAAGACTCCTACCCACCACCACCTCACAATCTACAAGACTCCTACCCACCACCACCTCACCTCCCCACCACCACCTCACAATCTACAACAGGACTCCTCCCCACCACCACCTTACAATCTACAACAGGATTCCTACCCACCACCACCACCTCACAATCTACAACAGGGTTCCTTCCCACCACCACCCCACAATCTACAACAGGACTCCTCCCCACCACCACCTCACAATCTACAACAGGGTTCCTCCCCACCACCACTTCACAATCTACAACAGGACTCCTCCCCACCACCACCTCACAATCTTCAACAGGATTCCTACCCACCACCACCTCACAATCTACAAATTAGTACCTACTAACCACTACTACCTGTCATCCCAAAATAAGACTCCTACCCACGATACAATCTACAACAGGTACCTACCTGCTGCCATGTCTCATTAGGTGGTGTCAAGGGTGGGGTCATCACCTGTGGAGTGGTTTTAGGGGTGGGAGGCAACAGCTGATCAGAGGTGACAGTTTTCGTGGTGAGGTCATCAGAAATGGTTTTGTTCACCTCTGATAGAATCTTGATGGCATCTTTGATGTGATCAATCTTGTGTTTGAAGGTGGTCTTGTGTTTAAAGGTATGGCTTTTTTGGCTGTTTTCCTGCATAAGCTGTTTAGTCATATTGGATGACATTGATGCAAGAGTAGAAGCACTGGCTGTGGGAGGCTGTGAGGGAAGTGCTTCCCCAAAATTGATGGTACCAGAAAGTCCAGATGTGTTGAGAGAGGCAGAGTGACCTGTAGCACTTGTATCCAGTCTCTCCATTTTTGTACCATCACTTGTAGAATGGCAAAAGAAATGGAGAGGCTCTACTTCCAACAGTCCAAATATACTACTCCTGGCATATTCCAGTTGGGCCTTTGAAGACTTTTCTGAGGGAGGATTAAACAAGTCATAGAAGTCCATTTCATCAGCTATCAGTGTTGGAATCACCGAATTATTGTTGTTGTTCCCAGCAGTAGAACCAGCGGCTGTTGCTGCATAGTTTGGCGTGACTGGGATTGTCTGTTTCAGAGCCATGGGAAGATCAGTGTCAAACAGATCAGGATCAAAGGGTTGACCATATAAACCAAACCTGAAACAGAAACAACCAATCAGAGTGATAAGAACTAAAGCTGTGATAGAAATAACCAATCAGAGTGACAAGGAAGTAAACCTGTGACAGAATCTACCAATCACAGTGTTAAGTCACTAACACACATTAGAAAATATAAAGTTAGATGTTCTATCACAGTCACTCAAAAAACATGCCAGAAGAATGTTCAGATAAAATAACAATTTTAGAACATATTTTTTCTGGTTGATAATGTCAATGGAACAGAAGTTCTTATAACAAAACCTGTACTGATTGTGTTATAAGAACTTCTAATTGAAAGATAATTTCGACAGAAGAATGAACTTGTTTTATAAGTGATATTTCAATAAAACCCTTGCATACATCAGTATGCAAAAACAACTATTTTTTTCTAAAACTTGTGGTTCAAATAATCCGACCCCCAACCCACCTACAATTAGGGGAGTAGTAGGCCTTGGTTTAAACCTAACATGACACTCAAAGATCAACGTGTTGCTGATAAGATAATCATAATCAAACAATGTTATATTACATAGGATGTAGAGTTATTTTACTAAAACAGTTACGACACCAATCCTTCAATAAGTTAACAGGCAAACACATTTACCCTAACTTAAGATATGGAGTGAACTTAATGCAAGATAATTCCATCAGAGAGAAATAAATACAGTAATGAAAGTTGATTATAACTATCAAATCGACAATTTAAAAGTTCTTATTATTGTAATTGTTAATGTGTAATCTGAAATACCTTACCTAGACTTCAGTAGTGAATGTAGAGGCAACAGTCTGTCATAGTAATGTTTAGCAGTGAACATCATGAGTTCAGCACATTGCTGGGCAACTGTTGTTGTATCCACACACTTAACACGGTTGAGCATACTGAAAAACCACTTGACTGCACCAGCTGAGTGAGCAGATGGAAGCAGCTTAAGAGCCTCCAGTAAAGCATGCAGTAGACCCCAGCTGAAGGTTGGGGACACATCAGTATCAGATGAATGCTTGTTGTGACTGAAAAATATTAAGATGTTCAACATCAGGGCAGTGGCATCAGCAGTTAAATTGTCATACATAATCAAATAAAACTGCCATTTCTATATGTTGTAAAAGTACTTCTGACAATCAGAACTATTACACTGAATAGTTTTCATTGTTAAGCTCTTTTTGTTGAATAAACTGTGGACCAAGTTTGTAGTGATCTAAAATTCTTGTGTTATTTGTTGGGAGTCAATGATAATTATAGGATGTACAGACTCTGTACCAGATACTGATCCACCAAACACTTTAAAACATACACATGTATCATTAGTTAAAACTGCTATAAAAAATATTTTTCAGTTACTGTTTCATGTTATTTTAAATGTGAAGGATATGCATTTCAATCTAGAATTATTATTATTGACTATGTCATTATGAATAATATCTACATATCAAAGTGTTACAACTTACTCCATGCACATAGCTAGTAGCCTTGAACATTTGTGAGCTGTGGTACGTGACCCGTAGATGAAACAAGCTTTGATCAAAGATCCAAGTTTACTTTGAATTGTCTGTGGCAAAGACTTTCGGGAACTTCTGTAACATTAAATGTTCATCAGTTCAATACATACAAACTTTTTGATTTTAACACTTAAAGAACAATGTACTGGGTATAGTGTCTAGTATCCTAAAGACTTTAATTCAAATGTTGTCTGATCAATGATTCAGCAATCAATATTTGTGTATCAAACCAATGATTTAAGAATTCTAATACCACAATAACACTGAATCTATAATAAACAAATATCTTACACATTTATGAATATATGTATATAATTTTCAAGTTATCTTTTTCACACTGTAGAAAAAATAAGTCTGAAAAAGTGGCAGCTGTAACTACATGCTTAAAACCAGAGGTATGATAAAATCTTTTGAGAAATGATAATCTTATTTTGTTGTATCTGTGACTGGCAACCACCTTGTTCTGTGTCAAAATTTATCAGTTATAAATCATTTAAGATAATTACAATATTATATCTAGATTTAATTAAAATCAACATTTAATCTCCTAAGACCTGTTAACACACATATTTTAATGGTAACCTAATATTCATGCTTTTCACTGACAACATTTTGCCCAACATAATCATGCTAAATGCAGTTTCTTAATGTGGTTTACATAGCAATTATTGTGGAGGCCCAAATTCAAACTTGCACAATATGCCAAAAATGCAGCCAAATTTGTGCCATATAAAGTATGCTTACAACATGTATTATAACCTACTTTTTCTCTGGATCCTTGTTCTGTACAGCAGTGATCCACATCAGAATATCTAGTATCATATCCTGCCACTGTTGTTTACTAACCCCACCAAAAGTAAACTCATCCTCACAGCCTACTGCTGACAAAAGATTCTCATGGAAGTCAGTACTTTCTATCATCGAGATTCTCTGTAATCTGAAAGATTTTATTAATGATAAGATGTACAAATTGATTACTTAAATTACGATAGATTGGCAGGTGAAGGGAATAAATCAACCTCAAAATGTTCCAACTACTTTGTTAAATGAAGATATAAATGTATCTGAAGGACAGAAAAGATGTTAGTGGCCGACAGAATCATAACTTTTAAAGTAGGACACTTTGTCAATATTTTTCATGGTTATTTCATAAAGATTATTACAAATGGCAGTTGAGAGTTAAAGTGTATACCTTTCTTTTGGAAGTGCCAACTTTTTGGACTTCCTAATGGTGATAGACAGCTCCTGTATCCAATCACAGCCCTGTAAATTCTCAGGTAACTTGGGCCTGGGCAGAGCTGAGATTACAGTCTCCTTAAGTGGTACAAACAGATCATTGTCAAATGCAGTCTTCATTACCTTCATCTTTTGAGCTGTACTTGTAGCTGGTGCAGTTTTCTTTTTGGAATCCTACACACACATCAACAAAATTACTCACCATCAAAGTTTATTTATAATGATCAGAGTTTTAAACTCAAAACCTCTAAGGAATTCATGAAAACCAGGTACCTTTATAGTTACACTAGCACAGTTAGATACAAATGTTTAATCATTTTTACTTGGTACCTCGCTAAATATGAAGAAAAGATATAATTTACACTCATCAATTGGGGCTTCACATGTTGGGCACACATTTAGAAGAAAGTGAAATACAATGACATGGTAAATGGATTTCGAGTGGAGATGATAATAATCTGTAAAAAGGGGACATGCTTACCTTCGGTTTGTCATTTGTTTTGTCGTCTGAATTTTTGTTCTGAGCAAACCCTTTGAAGTGCAGGAGGAAAGCTTTTGGCTTTGAGCTCATCAGCTGTGGACTTGTAAGAGTGATAATACCACTATTACCAGATAGATCTAAACAAGAAGAAAGATTAATAGGGCCACAAAGTATCTCAGCATTATGACTTTCCTGGAACAGAGGATCCAGAACATTATTGCTAGAGCTCTCCGTTGGCTTACAGTAATTTTCCTGTGATTCAGAACTACTGCCAGCTCTGGACATACCAAAGTCTATTCCTTTGTCCACATCAGCACTACTTGGACTTGATGGTATGGTGGGTTGACGACCAAGACTAGTGATATTTTGTTTGAGCAGTGTCACCTGTATGTCTGGTGGATTACTACACTGGGGTTGTAATGTGAACTTGACATCCACATGTCCAACACAGCAAGGTCGAGGCAAGACTATCTCCAACATGTGTTCCTCCCAAGTATTGCTGAAAAGACAAATATATATTTCCTAGAATTTTTAAGTTGCTATGTCAAACAAGCAAATTATGGATTTGCTACTTTAAAGGAACACATATTTGTTTATGGTCATATTTGCGAAAAGATGATCAAAACTCGCACAAGAGAAACAATAATTATGACACCTCATGAAATTTAAAACTCCAACACCCATATTTTGTTCCTTTCAGTGTTTCCTTCAGTCCTCCCCCAAACATATATTTCAGGAAAAGCCTCAAATGTAAGTTTATTAAGTAGGAAATAAGAAAACTCACCAATCCTGTTGAAGTTTCCATGTCCTTGTGTGTTGAGTAGCTTCTCCTTGATGTTGTAGGTGCTGAGGGTGTCGTCGCTGTTGTTGTTCCTGTTGGATCTCTGTCCAGCAAGCTGGCACAGTTGCAGTAAATCGAGGCATCAGATTCTCAAACTGAATCAAGTTATGTAGGATTACCAGATTCTCTACATTGACAGGCTGCATGGCAAGCATGTCAGACCCTAATGGAGAAGAACAAATGGTTTTAATATATTGATATTATCACAATTCAAAGTGTTTCATATTGGGAGAACTTACAAGGGAATTATTTTGTATCTGACATTGGAGGTAAATACATTGAAATTTTCAATACTTAACAATCAGTGATTTTCTGCAATATAAACAAGATTGTGCCAAATAATCAAATTTCTAGTAATAATGTTACAACATAATATATAACTTTTTTTGACTGGAATCGGAGACTTGAAAAAAAAATATATTGGGAACTGTTGAACACTGTTCACAAATCAATTACCATCCTGCTTTTGCACATCATGTTGAGTAACCAAGTCAACAGAACCTGTCTGAGTTTATATTACTTGCTAATGACAAAGTGTTTTTTATGAGACACTGGTCTGAAATTGCACCTTCATTCATACTTATTCTAAATACCCCATGCATGTTCATCACCAGCTACAACTAACCAGGACTGCACTTATCTGTAGACTCTCTGCTCTCCTGTTCTGGCTTACTCTGCGCTGTGTCAAACTCAACAGGAAATTCTCCATTGCACAGTCCATCAGGTGAGTCGAGTGGATTTGTCTTTGTTTCAGGTGGACCGTGGTCACAAAGCTGGTAGAAATGAAGCTTTCCTTGTGCTGTACATATACATAGTCGCTCAATACCTGCAAAATTAGCAAACATTTTCCTAATGTTCCTCAAGGTGTGCATATATACCTGTACAATGAAATTGGATTATTGTGTCAAGTTATTATTAAAATTAATTTCCTATTTATGTATCTGTTCTATCAAACAGATTACATCATGGAGGTTAAAAAGCAGTTACACTTTATCTTACAACTTACCTATTTGCATGTATCTATTAACAATTATAAATACAAAAACTTTGGTCTACAAACTAATGATGATTACATATTGACTTCAATATTGGTTGAGTTCTGACAACTATTTTTCTTTAAATATTGAAAAATTACCTGTGCAGTATGTAGAAGAAACAAACATGTCTCCCCTTGGAGGACTGACCTCTGCAACCCGACTGAGATCACAAAGGTTGAGAAGCCACACTTTACCACTGACTAGAGTAACAGCTATCTGACCATGGATGCCAGCAGATGGCCTATTAGAGACTGAATTTGGCACTTGACCCCCTTGTCCATACACTGCAAAGTCATCGTCATCCTCTTGCAGGTCGCACACGTCGTGTGGAAGCACCAGAACAGTTTTCACACCCTGACTAAGTTTGTCAATACACCTGATTACAACAGGTGACTCGTCCAACACTGCATACTCACTACCATAGGTAAAACTGTACACTAATATACAGCCCCCTTGGCAGTCCCCATTTCTCTCACTATCCTTTTGCAAGTCTAAATCCATATCAGACACAGAGCTAGGTGAGCTAAGGTCCTCAGAAGCAGTTTGAATTTCATCACAGTTATTTGTTACCGAGTTGGATATCACAGTGTTGTTCTCCGCTGAAGCAGCCGCATTCCAATGTCTAATTCTCGGCTTCACAACCACCACCAAATGTTGTCCATCTAATGTAGGAATAATATGAGAAATTTCAAAATTGTCAGACCGCAGATTCTCTGGGAGTTCTACACATTGTAACACAGCCCCAGCTCGTAACTTTAATGTCACTGAAGTATTTCGTATAGTTACATCTTCGGCCTTCCTAGTTATGTCAGGTTTTGCAGGCTCAGAATCAGTTGGACCATTGTGTTCCTTAACAACCACAGGTGAACTGTCACTGGTCACAGTTGTGGACACATTAATGGTACCAGTGAAGTTGGTACTAGGTCCAGGGGTGATCCCGGTTATCTGAACATCTGGGTCTGGATCAGGATCAAACATAGGATCCATCTGTGCCCAATTACTACTACTGACAGTAACACTGTCTCCAGACCCTAGCACTGGTACATTAACATAACTCAACCCACTAGTCGATAAAGAGGAGGAAACCTTTTTACTTTCCTTTTCCTTGTGTTTACTACTTTTTCTACTATCATCTTTAACAGCTAACAAAAGTATATGTGGCACAAATTCAGTAGAATTCAACAATTCATCATGACATGCTTCATCTTCATCCTCCTCATCTTCGTCCTCAATAATCCTTGGATTAGAATCACCACTTACCACTTCATTAACTTCATTCATGAGCTGAACTTCTGTTGTGATATCAGTGTTTTGTACCTCCTTGTTAGTTAGTGTGAGATTAGTCCGCCTGAGGGAAGCCCCACACACTACTGTGGGTTGAGGATAAGATCTGGATTTCCTTTTGGATTTTGTACCACTATTTCCATTACTGCTTTGTTTTGATGAAGACCATTTTTCTGGATTGGGCTTTCTAAGGACACATAAGGATTTCACTAACACATCTTCACAAGGCCGGGACCGTGTACTGGCTTCTGTTAAAAGTAATAATAACATTCAAACATCTTGAAACCAGCATATACATTATAAAGACATTTATTTTTCAATGACATGTTTAAATTTCTTTTTTTTTTCAGTTATATTTACCATTGTATTAACACCTTAATTGAATACACATATTCCTCTTTTTGTGCGAGTTGAATTTATCTTACTAATGGAACTCACCTGATTTATCCGGTTTGCTATGAAGTGGTATCTCATACAAAGATTCTTGTTCTTTCACTTTATCATCATCTTGTTTTACATCTAAGCCATTTGTCGATAAAAATTCAGGTTTCTCATCACTTCCACCATCACCATTTGTTATGCTGAAATATAGTGTACTTACAATGTGGAAGTTTTTTTTTCTAATGCTATGTAGCAAAGTATACCTATATCAGGGTTTTCCATAAGAGCCGGTCGCTGGCCAATTTGACCGGCTACTTTGATCATTTGGCCGCCTACACCAATCCAGTTCCGTGATAATGTTCCGTACACGACTACACGTACATGGCAGGCCAGCCTCCTACTTTCACTACACAGCCTACTACTAACAAACTTATGGAAAACCCTGTATATATTATAAACAGAAAAGAAACAGGCAGAGAACGACTCATCTGTCATTAAATGTTTTGGCAAAAACCTCACACATCTGTGACCTTCAAAGTTTATCAAAGTCAAATTTACATCAATGTGAGAGTACTTTACAAGCTTTGATGGATGATGGATAGATACCATCAAATCACACTCAGAAATAGCTACTTTGTGACTAGTATGCTCTTATGAATTTTATGGGCATTACATATTTCTTTGAGAACACTGGATGGATGCTAGGTCAATATTGCTATAATATAAATGTATTTGAAAGTTCTAAGTTTAAAAAAAAAAAAAGAGTCTATCAATACAATCTTCTAAGCCAGATGAACAATATCTTAAACTCATTGTCTGCATAACTTTGGTAATTTGTTAAAATAAAGATTATACAGGATCATGTTTTTAAAAGCTTAGTGTTAGGAATACAAAAAGGAAGTATATACCTTTCACACTGCTCAGCACCTTCTGAAGACTCAACATCTGTGGTCTGAGTGTGGATCTCTCTCACACTCGGGCGGTCAATCTGCAGACCAGTCTTCATTGCAATGACAGTGGCAGTTGGATCCAGATTAAACTGACAGTGTTTCTGTAACAGAAACCAATTTTGATTTAGTTAATAAAATATCATTTTTCCTGACTTCAATCTTCAATTATCAAGATAAATGTCAAAAAAAGGAAAGAGTTAAGTCCCCTTTAATACAATTCAAAACAAAGGACTTTCTTTGTTTTCAAGCATCATCACAATACTTTTTTTCAAATAAACTTAATGGTATCAAAAAGATAAAACAAAAATTTAAATAATGTTTCTTTTACAAAAGTGATTTTTAAAAAATCATTTTTCTAAAAGAATAAATTATTTGCATTGATACATAGATGCATATATATGGTATAGCTTTGACTTCAATACCTGTTATATGGGCTATTAATTCTATACATCAAAAAAATTAATTAATGACTTCAGAAAGTGATAAATCTTAATCTTACTTGGTTTTTATTTGTGCAGGTAAATGGCAGTTAATTACCTTTGAAATCTTGGAGATGTTCCACACTACGATGTTTCCATTCAAGGTAGATGTTGCCACAAAATCATCTGTATTGGTTGTACTCAGACATTCAATCTTTTCAAAATGGAAAAGAAATCAATATATACCATCTTACAAAATCATAAAACAATTAACAGTTAAACATTTCCATATAAATATTTGTGTAGAGATATTTCGCCATTTTGAAAACTAAAAGCTTGTGTACTGTTTTCAGTGAAGCACATTAAAGAACATGCAAAATTATAGGACATATAAATTTCAATTGTTAACTCATTATATACAGATACATTTCGATTTCAAAACAATGAAAAGAAAACTATGAAGCTCACCCGATTAAAGTAAAACGTAACAAAAAGATGTTGATTTATGATACCTTAAGATTAATGTATTTTCAGAAATCTGATTAACTTATCATTGGCCAATCAAAAAGAGTGAAATCAACAGCATCCATAGTGTTTGTACAAACTTTTTCATTGCTGTCCCCATGTCTCCTTGCTGGCTGACTTGCATAGGTAACTGCAGAAAGAAGTTGTAATAGTTTCAGTTTAGAAATTTACAGACAAATAAAAAATTCATATTCAATCATTTTTAAATGTTTATTCAATTTTGTCAACCAGATACTAAACAGATAAACTTTAGCAAAGATATTAATCACTCAGAGGCACATTATGTGTGTACTTACCACTTAGTGGTTTAATAATGAGTGTACTTGCCATTTAGAGGTAAATTCTGAGTGCACTTGCACCAAGAAGTAAATTCTCCACAAACAAACTTGTAGGTAAATTCTGTATGTATTAATCACTCAGAGGCACATTCTGTATGTACTTACCACTTAGAGGTACATTCTGTGTGTATTCTCCTTTCACAAATGGACAAGCAGGTGAATGTCTTTCATGCTCAGACCTGAAACAGTGGTCAATACAATAAATCTGTTTAATTAAACCTCACAGAGGGAAAATTGTTATCCAAGTGTACAGATTTTTTTTTCTTAAAAAAATACTACACTTTTCTTACAGATAAATCTTATGTCTCAAGTTCAATCCTACATTTGCAGCCATTTATAATCTACATTATAAATTATTTACAAATTTCAGTCTCTAAAATCTAATTCATCCAGCATCAACAAAATTCAAGAGTGGTGAACTACGACACCTATACTGGCTTGGGAGAATACTATCATGTATGAAAAGCAAAAATGGATAATTGCTGAATTGCTAATTGTATGCATTTGTCATCAGTCATACCAGGGTTCATCTGTAGGCTCCCAACACACCAGGCACACATTGCAAGTAAAACACATGGCTCTGTCATCTCCGATAGAATTGGGCTGGTGATAAAAGCCTGCCTGGGACATAGGATCTGGTAAAGCCCATCTATAAAATGAAAGTTCATTCTAAACATAAGAATTGTGTAATAGAAACATAAACAAAACTGACATCAATTCATTAAATGTACATAATTATATGTTTAAACAAACATTAAATTTTCCTATTGTCTAGACAACAATTTATTCTTTCAAACATTATATTTCTGTGATTGTGAATTTTCAGATGTTTCAATCATATTTAGCTCTCTGGAAAAAGTAGAAGTGAACAAAAAAGTAATTGAAAGGCTAATATTGAGTTTCAAGATGAGAAATAAGTATGTAGGTATCCAAACTGATTTTAGTTTTAAGACTCAGTACACACTTGTAATTCATATGTGGCCACTTTTTGAAGGTCTCTTGTCGTGCTGCCTCACTATACATCATAGCTCTCTCACATGGGGCACTGGTGCCCTCCAATTGCTGTGGGTTGGGCAAGAGGTATGTTAGTCTGTCACTTATAGCTGAAGCCACTGATAAACCTGGGTTGTACACCATCAGTCTCCTCATCTCTGACACAAGACTTGAACATACACTTTTCAGGATGGCATGGGGAAGCTCTACACAAACTGTTGCCCACTGAAAATGGAGGAAATATTGCAATTTTAGATCACTATTATAAATAAACATCTTACAAAATACAAAATGTTAAAGATGCTGTGACTCTTCAGCCGAGCAGAATGTCCCATTAAAGAGAAAATATTGATATGGAGTATTCAGATATCACTTTTATTGGGGTGAGAAGAGCAAACTACTTTAATATACCTTGGATGTTTTAAGATTTCCTTTTGTGGATTCCTGCACAACTTCTATCCCTTTTTCCAGCTCCTTCACAACATCATCTACATGATCCACTCCCGGGAGCTCTGCACTGACTAATGACTTCAGCAGCTGAATAGCCTATGATACACAATAAAATACTGCATGTAACAAACAATTCATAGGTTCATCATTGTACTTCTTAATAAAAAAAAGCCCCCACCTTACTTATCTTTTCCACTAATACACTCGCAAAGTAATGTACAAAAAATTGACAAAAACGCATTCATGCATCAGCAGACCTTAGCCCTATCCTGGCATAACAACTGGCTGATTTTAATGGCTGAAATTTAGTTGTAGTTTAGAAAAAAGAAGTCAAACTTAAAATATGACTTTGCCTGCATATTTCACATCATTTTCGTTCATTAATAATTGACATTTCCTGACTTTGTCATATGTTACCACTTCTTTCACGCGATAGAAAAGTTCTAAATATAGCAACATATATCCCAGCTGCTGTAAACCTATTGAATGTGCTGAACTGTGGATGTATCTGTCCGTTAAGTATTCTTATCAATTCAGAAGTGTAAGAACCATGATGAATTAATTGTGTGTTTATGTTTGTAAAATTTCATCACCTGGTGAAATGTTTTAATCAGACAACTGACAGAAAATTCCTAACCAAATTGATGACGACCAGAATTAAGGATGAATGCAGCATGATCAAAAGAAAGCGGGTTGGAATCTCAATTGGAAACTCTTTTTTCATTTTTTTCACATCAGAGTGCTTAAATACCAAATTTAGTCAAGGTCAAGGTTTTAAAAAAATGAAAAGAAACTCTACTTTGGTGTATGTTTTAGGGTTTAAACACTACTGCAGTACGCTTTAAAAAAATAAATAAATAAAAAAAATAGTGGACCCTGCTGAGCATTGTAACACTCTGATTTAGGACACTTAAACAAGATTAACTGCTGGGCATTGTAGCTCTCTGACTTAGGACACTTAAACAAGATTATCTGCTGGGCATTGAAGCCCTCTGACTTGGGACACTTATACAAGATTATCTGCTGGGCATTGAAACCCTCTGACTTGGGACACTTATACAAGATTATCTGCTGGGCATTGAAGCCCTCTGGCTTGGGACACTTATACAAGATTATCTGCTGGGCATTGAAGCCCTCTGACTTGGGACACTTATACAAGATTATCTGCTGGGCATTGAAGCCCTCTGACTTGGGACACTTATACAAGATTATCTGCTGGGCATTGAAGCCCTCTGACTTGGGACACTTATACAAGATCATCTGCTGGGCATTGTAGCCCTCTGACTTAGGACACTTAAACAAGATTATCTGCTGGGCATTGAAACCCTCTGACTTAGGATACTTAAACAAGATTATCTGCTGGGCATTGTAGCCCTCTGACTTAGGACACTTATACAAAATTACCTGATACATATTTGTATGTTATTTTATGAAGTTGATTTAGTATACATCTAAAGTCAGTGTTGATAAGGTAGACACGCTTAGAGTAATAGCAGAGAAATGATGTTTATGTCTTCAATATATGGTATTATATATGATCTAAAACTCATTGGTGCAGAACTACATGATAATTTAGAATTATAAGAAATTGAAAAAAGGTTATCTATTAAAGAAAATACTGGAATCACTTTCCAAAATTATTCAAATCAAAATGTTTGTGAAAACTGATTCACTAAGGACAAATAACTATCAAATTTGAATATGATATTGGGTATCTATCAGGGAATAATACGTTTTAAATTCTGCCAGTAAAGTGATACAAATAAATATATCTAGGTGATGCATTTTTGAAAATACTGAGTGTTTGATTTCATCTAACCAGGGAAATGTTTGCTTGTATATGTAAATCCAAAGAAATAGTAAAAATATGAAAACATTTTTTTTTGACAAAACTAGTACTGTACCATATACAAAGTACCAGAGTTTAATACAACTGTCACCACGCTCCTAATTGTTTTGTTTATGTTGATATAAGGAATAGCTAATTATCTCCCTGCTTTAGGGATATATTTTTGATATATCTTGATATTACGTTAGTTTGATGCGCTGTATTTAGTAGTGTTGTGCTACCTACATTTGAGTTGTCCTTCTTGGGTTCCCGAAATGAGTTTGCACATGGGGGCATGCAGTTGAGATCGAGAATTTATTATAAAAATAAGCCATTATTGACTGCTCAGGCTGTCATTGTTTTCAGTGGCTGTAGCTCAATTGTTTGTGCAAAGTTTTTCATTCATGCAAAGTGGATTGTTTCTTACTGTTACTAGGAAAGTACTGCTCTGCACTAGCATAACAAGTATACAGGCAAGCTATCAACATATTAACAATATTTTCTTCATTATTTTGTTGATTAATTTGCATAGGAACATAAATTGTTACTTATTTTCACATACCTATGTATGTTTCTTCAGTTAACATGATTGTATCAAAAACGCATTCAACAAAATATTGTCAAACTGAGATGTAAACGTGTCCTGAATTAACTTATGGAAGGAAAACCCAAGTGCAGATAATCTCAGGGCTAAAATATCCATCATGCAGTTTAACTCAGTAACGAAAACGTTCACGAAAACTGTTGGTAGATTAAATTTCTGAATACTGAATAGACAGGGCCCCAGATAACTTTCTGGCTGTTGGAGTAAAAAAAACTTGTTTTGGGTAGATTCTTTTCTGTTTTTTCTTGGAAAACTGACTTGAAAAAATCTCTATGACTGATATAAAACCACACAGTTTTCTATTTTTCAATTGATTTTGAAATTCTACTCATGGTAGATATTGGTGTCAATATTTCAATCATTTCATGTACAGCTGCATGTTATTTGATGGCATTCTTTCAGGAGTTAATCGACATTTTCCAGGATCTCCTTGAATAAGTTGGTACATCATACAAGCTTGTCATACTGAAACTGTTACTACTCTTGGCAAGGGAGGTAATAATTATAAATAACGACCAGTGCATTTGATTGCAGCTTTCGACAAGTTAATTAATACCTGAGACAGTTATGTTTGATCTTACATTCATCATATTAAACAACATGCTCAGGCACATTATTTTGGGCACATTCATTTTCTTTTAAATCAGCCTTTTCTGTACCCACAGAAATATTCTTTATAGCATTTCAAAAGAAACTGAAGTGCAAAAACATTGAAAATGTTGGTTATCTGAAGCCTTGAATAGACCAAATAATTCTGAATGAAAGTAATAACTTTAACTATCAAACGTATTTTCATTTAATTGCATGTTTATACCTCCACTAAGGGTATCTCCACTTTGACCAAGTCTTCTGCCTTTGATACTGGAGGCTGTAGAGAAGTGTCCAAAAGGATCATACCCCTCAGGTCACTCCGCACTCCAACAGCATTTTGATCACAAAATACTATTCTGTCTCTTCCAGATATATACACACATTTAACTGCATCTTTGCCTTGTGCTGTGAACAAAAATGGGAAGTACCTGGTATAAGAAAATTGCCTTGACCATTTACAGATGTTGGTGACTTTGTATATAAATTGATAGTGAAAATCAAATAATTAATATAAAAGTAAGAAGGATGGAGGATCAACCTTTGTGAATTATATGGCTTATTAATAGTTTACATGCATCAAATTATTTGCTAACTATCGTCAATTAATTATAGTTTAACTTTCAAACAATGATCAATTTCGGCATACAGGTGAAACAGTGCTTTTATGGTCTTTTTATGAAATATTTTCTTTTTTTTTCAGATTACCATAGAAAATGCATAATCAATTAAGTCGTAGAACAAAGCTGGGCTAAAGTAGATAAATAAATTAGCTCTTTTGCATGTCAGTAATTTTTTAACCAAGGATTTCATGGTCATTTATAAAATCAGCTTTAAAATACAGCTAAACAAGACAGGAAAGATACAGGCCAGATGCCTAACTTCTAGCATCAGAAATTACACAATGTTATACAAAAAGAAGGGATGTAAGCCAACCTATAGCAGTTAATGACAATTAAAACTGAAGGCAAACTAAGCATTAACAGCAGTCTCCCTTGAAAATTCTTTAACAAATTTGGTAAGAAGCAGGAATGAAATAATTCTGCCATGGTTTCCTCAAATCAAATTTTGCTTTCAGATATTCATAAATGCATCATCCAGCAATTTGTACAATAAAATGAGTTGAAAATTATCATGAAGTATGTTTGCTGATATAGTTGATATTGTTTTTAAATTACAATAAACAGGACCTAATCCAGTAACACTTCATTGTGTATCACAAATAAAATCTTATTTTTTGTCTGGGGATAATTCATTATTTCTATTTTTCATTTCTTAATGGAAGAATACAACAGTACAACTTGTCACAGGAAGTTGTTGCCATATAGTTAGTATGTATTCATATACCCATGACTGGGTGCACATTTTTCTGACAGTTATCATTTTCATATATAAGTTGAATTCAATCTTGTCCGTATGTGTCTAATAAAAGATATGATCTCGAAC
The DNA here is from genome assembly GCF_031769215.1 of Ylistrum balloti. Lineage (NCBI taxonomy): Eukaryota > Metazoa > Mollusca > Bivalvia > Pectinida > Pectinidae > Ylistrum > Ylistrum balloti. The sequence continues at coordinate 168,934 of NW_026782095.1, forward strand.
TACTCCAGAACAAAACATTGCAATAATGGCCTTGACAGAACATAATTCTAACCAATAATCACTGAACCTGGGGGAAATGAATTTTCTAATGACATGTAGCAACTTTCGAAATGAGTTACACAATATCATAACACAAATTTACAAGAGGAGTCGAAGTAATACATGGGTATCTCTTGCGCCACTAAATTACGGACAATTTGACGGAATTCAGTTGTGCAATATATAAATTCATATAATTTTACTCCGAAGAGGCGTACCGGAAAGACTTGATTTTTGTAAGATGGCTCCAGAGGCCACATCATAAATTTTTACGGATGGTTCTTTAGTTGATACAATGATGGAATTCAATGCAGAATGGTATGTGACGTCGTTGGCTGGTTCACCAACGGATATACATCCGTCCTCTCCCACATACCACTGCCTTTCAGTGGCCGCCATCTTCTTCTGTAAATCTCGCAGTTCATGACATCATCGATCAATTTTTTATCGAATTTTCTTTTACTGTGGTGGTATATCGACACCCACTCGGTATTCAGCGACAAAATTGCTTAATAAGCATAAATTTAGTTCCATACAAGAGCATACATAAGTGATAAAACACATAATTCAAGATCAAGTTAAAGGTCACGTGATCTAAATAACGTGATTTCGAGATGCTAACAAAAATAATGACAGGAGAGCACATGTTCTAAACTGGGCAGAACTGGACACACATTAAGATTTATCCTCATTGATATAGAGGTGTCTAGCAGAGAAAACATTACCATGTCTGAACAATATTCTGTTGTTACTCAAAGTGTTGTAACTGTCAGAGTGACAAGTACAGGAAATACTTTTGGGTCTGAAAGGAGATTCCAGAAAGATCTGACAGTTGCTGAAGTAAAGGTAACCAAGGCAATGACACTGGAAATGTAATATTTGTTCTGATCGTTTACGTTTTCACAATTATCTATCTTGCTAATACGTGAGATTTAAATTGAAGAATACTGTGGCCATGCTTAACAATTTTAATAAGACTCGTTTATCAGCTTACGAGCTTATCTCCCTTTAATTTTGCAGTACTACATTTCTTTACAAATACAAGGAATGAATGGGTAGGAAAATAAAAAAACACGTATAGGAGCAGGATGAAAACTGCCATGCCAAATAGAAAATCAATCAAAACAGTAAACAATCATTTTCAGTTGCATCATATCCAGATTGCCTCCTTAACCAACCACCTGAAAGGGTTGATTTCCCCGGCGACTATTTTGAAATTTTCCCAATGAGAATGCTTTCTTGCTGATCAAGTGAATTTTTTGCCTTCTTGGGATTCTGCCTCTTTCTGACGTTCATTTAATCTGACCCAGAAACTCCTGTTTGTTTCTCTGATATATGGTGCATCACAGGTCTTGGATCCAATTTTGATTACGCATGACATTCTCTTTGGACATTTTATCCTTAAGATGGACTAGGACATTATGGAAAGTCTTGTCAGGTTTCATTGTTGTAATGCCACGACCAGGCTTAATCTTCTGAATGTTGAGAAAGAAGGAGGGGAAAAAACTGTCTGGGCCTTGGTCTTGAAAAAGTTGATAAAATAATTAATTTTGTTGAAATGAAATGCCATATTTTTAGACATGTTAGTAAAAATATCAATATGTCTTCAGAAATTAATTGAAGTCAAGTCTTCAGTGGAATTAAATACAGTTTTCAGAAATCTATTTTGCTTTAAACACATTGTACAAGATACGCTATTTAAATTGCTAAAATGAATATTATTTTGTTGAAATGAAAATATATTTAGCATGGTAGTAAAAATGCCAATGTTATCAATGGTAACCCACGGATGAATTAAATTTAAATGTGTGTGCTTTATTATTATTATTTTTCTTTTACGAATACCTAGTCTAGTCTTTTTGTGATGAATTACCTCCCTTAGACGTTTTTTACGATTTCCGGATCTTTTGATAGCCTTCCGTTTTCATAAACTATTGTAACCGGAAGTTAAGCATGTTAAACCTTTACATGGTTTCGTCAGTAACAAGAAGTAGGGAGTATCTTCCTTACTCCCGTGGGACAAAAGATAGTCGAATATACAGTAATATGTCTAAGGGAGGTAAAATCAAACTGAAATTTCCATTACATGTCAGAGGCATAGTTAAATAATGTAGTATGTTAAAATTAACACATGTCAATAATCATGTGAGCTCCAGCAGAACTTTTTTTTTTTTTTTTACATCAATAGACACAGTAAATGTTTAGTAGGTTTATATATATATATATATATATTTAGTTGCTAAAATTTTGATTGTTGTGAAATGAAAATGTATTTCGTAATAATAACATGTCTAAACATGGTACAGTATAAAAATAAAGTGTTCTGGGTTAAATTAATATACATCAAAACTTTGATGGAGCTTTATATGTTTATAAATGTAGTTGTAAACATAAAATTCTTGTGTACATGGTACGCCAGTTTCATAAATTCATATTAATGTCTTCTAAATATTCATATGGGGTCACCAGTAGGTAGGATGAAAGCACAATGAGTTTCTTTTATTTTTTAATATTTGAAATGATTTGTAGCTGGGAGAGTGAGATGAGCCATTTATGCTCATTGAAGATTAGAAAGGGAAGGATGGGGGGAGGGGATCTTTTGTTTTTGTTTTTGGAAAACATAGTCTCATATTATGATGTTACATCACATGGATACATACACTTAATATCTACCAAAAATGGATATATAGGCACATGCTCAATTTTAGTGTTACTTTTAACTGCATCAAATGTAGAATCTTTCGAATACACCATACATGTATTAAACTATGACTGAAGGTCTTAGAATTGGAAGTATAAATTGTAGGGGATTGTCCTCAGATCCATCAAAGCGCAGAGACCTGTTTGAAAGATGTAGAAAAAATTATATTATTTTTCTTATAGATATTCATTCTATTCAAAAGGTTGAAAACTTATGGAAAATGGAATGGGGCTATGAAGCCTGGTTTAGTTTATATGAGTCAAATAGTAGAGGGGTTGCAATCTTGTTTAAAAATTCTTTTGGTTTTTCACTGTTATCTAAGAAAGAAGACAAAAATGGTAATTTCTTAATTGTAAATATTAACCTTACTTCATGTGATAAAAACTTAACTTTGATTGCAGTTTATGGACCAAATAATACAGATATCAACTTCTATCATCAACTATCTCACCATCTTGAGCTTTGTGAAAATACATCTTTTATTATAGGTGGTGACTGGAATGCACCACAGGATTATGTTAATGATACTTAAAATTATATAAATAGAAATAATATGATAAACCAGGGTAAAATTATAGATATTATGGAATCTTTTGATCTTGTAGATATCTGGAGAGAACAACATCAGGATGTTAACTTTCATACTTGGCATGGTCCAAATCAAAAACAGGCAAGATTAGATTATTTCTTGATCTCCTCTGATTTAATGTCTTATGTAATAAATAGTGACATAGGATTTAGTCCAATATCAGTAGTTTTAGAATTTATTAAACAAAAAAGGGGAAAGGTAACATGGAAATTTAATAACAGTGTGCTAAGAGATCCTAATTATGTAAATTTAGTTGAAGAGTGTATAAATAATATAACAGATCAATATGCAGAAAACCCTGAAGTAGAGAATAAAGATCTGTTAACTTTTGCTATTAGTGACTCTTTAGTGTGGGAAACCTTAAAATTTACTATTAGGGGAAAGACTATTGCTTATACAGCACAGAAAAAGAGAGAAAAAGACAGGGAAGAAAAACAGTTAGAAGTTAGGTTAGAAAAATTACAAAAAGCAGAACATAGGAACCCAGAGCTCATTCAGATGGTTGAAAATGAATTAAAACTACTTAGGGAAAGAAAAATTAATGGTATTCTCTTAAGAGCAAAATCAAGATGGAAGGTGGAAGGTGAAAAAAGTACAAAATACTTCTGTAATTTAGAGAAGAGACACTTCCAAGAGAAACTTATACCAAAACTTGTCAAAGAGAATGGACAAGAGATCACAAATATACATGAAATAATTTCAGAGCAAAAACTTTACTATGAAAAACTGTATAGCAGGAAAATTTTAGAAAATAATGAACATAACTTTTTTGATGATACAAACCCATTTAATAAAAAACTGTCTGCTGCACAAAGTGATCAATTAGAAGGTAAATTGAAATATCAAGAATGTCTCTTTTCTGTTAAAAATATGAAAAATGACAAATCACCAGGTATCGATGGATACACTGTAGAATTCTATAAATTTTTCTGGTCTGATATAAATAAATTTTTGATACGTTCTCTAAACCAAGCACACACAAATGGTCAATTTTCTGTCTCACAGCGTTGTGGCATGATTACATGTATACCCAAAGAAGGAAAATCAAAATTATATATGAAAAATTGGAGGCCTATGACTCTTTTGAATGTTGATTATAAAATAGCATCATCTATTATTTCTAATAGGTTGAAAAAAATTTTAGATAGTCTTATTAGTGATACTCAGAAAGGTTTTAGAAAAGGCAGATATATTGGAGAATGTACAAGATTAATTGCGGACATATTAGAAAACACTGAAAAAAATCATATTCCTGGACTTCTTCTATTAATTGACTTTGAAAAGGCCTTTGACTCTTTAAGTTTTGATTTTATTTTTGATTCTCTACATTTTTATGGTTTCGGGCTGTCATTTATTCAATGGATCAGAACTTTTTACAAAAATACTAATTGTTGTATTATAAACAATGGTCATTGTTCAGAATTCTTTGAAGTTCAGCGCAGTGTGAGACAGGGTGACCCTTTGAGTCCATATACATTTATACTATGTGTAGAAATATTAAGTTCAGCCTTAAAAATTAATCCAAATATAAATGGAATTACTATAAATAACTCAGAATATTTAATCAATCAGTTTGCAAATGATACATCCTTTACTTTAAGTGATAACCCATTGTCCTTAGAAACCACACTTAATATTTTGGAAGATTTTGGAAAAGTATCAGGACTTAAAATAAATTTTGACAAAACCCAGGCAATATGGATTGGGGCTAGACGGGGTTGTGGGTTGGAACTTCTACCTGAAAAAAATTTGTTATGGAACCATCAAGGGATTTTTAAACTTTTGGGAATTACTTACAATTTCCAAAAAGAGAACATTTTTGAAGATAATTACTATGAAAAATTGAGAGCAGTGCAAAAATTACTAAAAGATTGGTCATTTAGAAATTTATCCTACATAGGAAAAATTATTATTATAAAAACATTAGCCTTACCTATTTTTATTCAGACATTAACTGTCCTTGCTGACCCTCCTTTACATATAATTAAGGAATTATAAAAATGTTTCTTTACCTTTCTATGGGAGGGAAAACCAGATAAAATAAAGAGAAATATTATGTACAGTGATTATAAAAATGGGGGGTTGCGTTTTCCACATATTTTGACTTTTTGTCACTCACTTAAGATGTCTTGGATCAAAAAAATTGTTGATACCTCAAACCACTCAGTTTGGAAAACATTACTTATAGATAAATTAGAATTGGTTGGAGGTGTAAATATTTTTAAAATGACAAGGTTAGGATTAACTGAGATATCAAAAATGTTAAATACTTTTTGGAGTGACGTATTTACAGCTTGGGCCTCAGTACAGGAAGATGTATCCCCCACAACCCCTGAAGAAGTTATATCACAGCCTATCTTTTTCAATAATTTTATCAAAAGAGGTAACAAATGGTTCTTTTATAAACAGTGGTGTAAAAATGATATATTTTTTGTTTCAGACTTATTAGAAAATTATCGTTTTATGCCATATGATATATTTAAAAACAAATATAACATTAATGTTAACCTGATAGATTACTATGGTGTGATTAATGCCATTCCAAGGAACTGGAAAGTAATTCTGCAGAATGTAAATGTTCAAGTACCTATGGTAAATGTTCAATATAGGTTAATTGATTACCTTAATACACATGACAAAGTCACAAAGTACTTCTATCAAATTTTTATTAAATCTGTTTCTGAGAAACCTACAAATAGTCAAAGAAAATGGCAAGAAAATTTTAATACTGACATTAGTGAAGACACTTGGGAGTTAATTTATTTAATATCAAGGGAGATGACTGATGATACAAAACTTCTAACTTTTTAGTATAAAATATTACATAGGATATTGTATACAAATACAAAGTTAATGAAATGTAAACTTGCAGAAACAGAAAGATGCACATTCTGTACAAATGAAATAGAAACGATTATACACCTATTTTGGGAATGTAATGTTGTTAAAACACTTTGGTTTTGGTTAATAGAATTATTAGAAAACAAACACCAATTGTCTTTACCTAGAAATCCAGAAGTCTTTGTTCTTGGTGTAGTAGAAATAGAACACAGATATGAAATCAATTTTTTAATGCTTCTTATGAAATACTTTATATTTTTGTGTAAATTAAAAAATAAAACTGTAACTATTTCTGAATGCAAGAAATATATTTCTCAATATAAAAAAATAGAGGACATTGGGTTATATAGATACAGCCTTAGAAAACAAGAAATTATTCAAAACAAATGGATCTTTATTAATCAGTTAATAAATTAGTGAATTATCGTATTCCAACGTATTGTTAACACAGTGTCAACAAGTATGTACTTTTTTGTTTTCATATGCACTGTAATATTTTATATTATATGCATTAATTTTAGATACAAGTACAACGTATGACGTGTAGTTATGCATGTGATGTGATTGATGTATGTGACTATTGATAAAAACCTGAATAATAAAAAAAGAAAAAATAATCTTCTGAATGGTTTCTGACAGGCCTTTAATGTAAGGGATGACTATATAAATAACTACATGTCTTTCATTTTGTTCTTTTCCATTGTGTTTCATTTCTTAGTTTTTTTTTCTTTCATGTAATTTACTTGTTAATTTCTGGGTTCCACAATCAAGATATTGACATGTTTTCATGACGCTATGGATGTGATTTTGTTCTTGCTGCTTGTCATGTTCTTCGGCATTGGTCTTTTTCTTGTAGACCAATACTTTGATATTACCATCATTAGCTAACCTGGCCCAAAGGGCCAAGTGAGCTTATGCCATAGCGCGGTATCCGTTCATCCGTCTGTCGGTCCGTCCTGCGTCCGTCAATTTTTCATATAGACAACTTCTTCTGAAATACCGAAAGGCATAGAGTTATCATATTTGGCTGGAAGGTTCCTCTGATGAAGCCCAACAAAGTTTGCAAAAAGAAATGACCTTGACCCATATTCAAGGTCACTGAGGTCAAATGTGTTAAAACCTTTAAACGACTTCTACCCAAATACTGGAAGGCCTAGAATCATTATATTAGGTTACTATGTTCCTCTTATGGTGTCCTACAAAGTTTGCTAAAAGAAATTACCTTGACCAATCTTCAAGGTCACACAGGTCAAATGTGTTTAAAACAATTTCTGATGAAATATAGAAAACCCTAGAATCATTATATTTGGCCAGTATGTTCCTTTTATGAAGTCCAAGAAAGTTTGCAAAGAGAATGACCTTGCCCCATAGTCAAGGTCACAGGGGTCAAATGTGTTAAACCTTTAAATTATATTTTCTGATGATCCAAAACATCTGGGATAGTGATTTTATTCCGAAATAGGTTGTCAATGATGCCCGGTAATGTTTTAGAACAGAAATGACCTTGACCCATATTCAAGATCACAACAATCAAATGTTTTAAACCTTTGAACAACTTCTGATTAAGCTAAAGTCTTAGGATCATAATATTTGTCCAAAAGGTTTCCTTAATGGTGCCCACATAGTGTGTGAAAAAATTATATTTAAGGTCATTGGGGTTAGATTTGGTAAATATTTAATCAACTTCTTCTGATGAACCAAAAACCCATCATATTTGGCCATTGAAGGCTTATATACAAATGACTATTTTGGACTACTAAGGGACAGAACCCATATGGAGTAATTTGTCATATTGCTTTAAGCATCTACTGTGGAACATATGCACAGATATTGTACAGTTGGTCATGAAGATCCAGGTGAGCGATACAGGCCCTCTGGGCCTCTTGTCTTCTTTTATTAGGAGGGTGCCAAGGGATAGCATAATGCCACCAATTTTTTCCTCACAGGTGAGTGTTTATCTTGTTAGTGATACTACATTTTACAAAATAAATTCCTGATCATTTTGGATAAGTACTGTGTACTTACTTTCTGCAAGGTCTTTGCTAGGGTTTCTAGCATGTCTACTTGTAAACCAATGGAACCAGTATAGTCCACAAAAGGTTATAACTGATTCCCTTCCTTGTAGATCTTAGGTGTATAGTACATTCTAGGTGTTTTCTCTGCAATGGGATACAGGTGTCTATATTGTGATACAGTTATATTATTTTTCTTGTTTTTATAAGATAGACACATTTTGAACTTTTGGGTTGTACTTGAGTTTCATATGTTTAAATTTTCTGCTGGTTGTGTTGTAAGATCTTCTTTCTATTGACATTACCAACCTTAAGAAAATGTTCCAATGTGTGGTTCAGTCCCTGCTTTTCTACATGATGTTACCTTAATGTTGGATGCTCTAGCTGTGTGTAGTGTTCATCGAGACAGCCACCAGCTTATACCTGGAGAGCTGTCTCAAAATGGCACTGAATATTTACCCAGTAAACAAACATGATGATGTTTCTCTCATATCAGCAGAGATAAAAGCATACTTATCCTGGCAAATAAAGTCAAAAGAATTCTTTCTAACAGGTTTGTTAGCATGTCAATAAGATAATATCCTAGGTGTGTTACGCCAGAAATGAACAATGATCTTACACTTACTACTCGAGACAAATCGAGCCATCTTTATTTTACAAGCACAGAAAAAATTCATCTGCATTTCATCATTTTACAAAAAAATACAGTCATTTATTGCAACATCATTTTATCATAGTCTATGGAGGGGCATAGTGCTGCTGATGTTTTGCCCACCCCATTTCAATATGACAAACATTGTTGCATGGTAGCAGAGTTGTGAAAGTAAATCTTACAAATATTTTCCAGTTTGCTTTTTCAATTTGGTACTTAACACTGTAAAATGCTGCAATAATTTTCTTTCATTATTTTTTCATGCCTTGTAAATCGTACAAAAGTGTTGTTTTTGTATGTTTTAGGGGAAGTTGGAGTTAGTGACGGGCTCAGTTGCTGCAAACATGAAACTAGAGGTTTACGATAAAGATGACAAGCTAATATGTAAGCTGGACAGTGACGATGCATTGCTTGGCTCCTTTCCTGTGGATGATGGAATGCGGTTACATGTAAGTAGCAGCTGTAGTCTAATCCTTGTGAGGGTGGAATAGAAATCAGACGTAAGTGTACTGATCAAATAATCATGTTCCTATTCAGTGTTACTTTTGTAGTTTGTACAATTTCTGTTAGAAACAAGTCAGTTAGACTTTTGTAATCAGAAAGTTTTCTTCTGGATTTAGATGTCTGAAAAAATGTGTCAACTGTTGATGTCACATTCCACTTATTGTCACATTCCCCCCAAACAAATGGAAGAGGATATTAAGCAGTTTCCATGGACTATCTTGAGAATGACTAAAATCTCAAGTGTGGGGCCAAAAATGCTTTTTGATTATATTCCATGATCTGTACATCCATTCATTCATTCATATTTTAAAATCTGCTCTTTTCATGGTAAAATTGAAGATGTTTTAATGTTTAAGTGATTAACATATATCAGGAAAATTAAAGAAATTGTAAGTTTCAAAAGAATTCCTTTACAATTATGTAAAGGTAACATCTAAATTATGATTATATATATATTTTTTATACCTTTTCAGGTAGTAGATGCAACAGTTAGATTAGGAGAATTTGAAGATACATCTAAAGTAGAAAAATATGAAATGTCAGAAGATGCTTACTCTAAACGATCAGGTAATTTATTATGGTGAAACATGTTGTGGCCATGCTCATGTCAGCAGTATGTGTTTCAATAAATGGTTAATTTTACTTAAGACACATTTTACATGATGATATTTAGTTAAACTTAACATTTCAAAATGAAAATATATGATGCATTATTTTTCCAGATAGTTGTCTTTCTTTCTTCCCTTCTAACAAAATTCGGACAATTATTCTACAAGCATGATTACTGTATTTTACCACAAATAAGCCCCCCCACACAGTTAAAAAGACTTGTCAAAAGAGGGGAGGGGGCTTATTTGCGGGCAATCCCCCTGTTCACGAGATGTACGTGTGTCTGCCATCTTGGATTTTTTTGTCATAAGGAATGATAACTTGGCCTATCTGTCATCAAAAATAACCCAGAGACGAAAACAGGTTCAATAATTTTATTAACAATATAACAAAATATATTTTACTGAGATCATCGTATTCCAACGCTGAAACACTGTTTCCACCAGTGTAACCATCCATTGGAGGCTATGAAGTTGTCAATGCGGAGTTGGCTGGCGAGTTCTCTCCCCTTAGACTGCAGCTGATAATTGGAGACGGCTCAACCCTCGGCGCATTCCTCGACGAACCAGTCAAATACGGGGTCGTCAAGCTTAATGGACCTGGGCGCTGGGTTGGTGCCACGCTTCTTCTTCTTGGAGTCTGTTCCTTTTCCATGGCCAAGGAATTTCTCAAAGTCTCTGTCCCACTGTCTGACGAGTTTCCTGTCGACGGAGAAATCTCTTGCTGTCTGATGGAGATTACGGCCATTGTCCCGGCACCATTGACGATGTCCAACTTCTCCTCAACTGTGTAGCATCTTCTTGTAGCAGACATGATGATTTGTGTCATGGTTGGATTTTTCCTCTCTATTAACGACACTGATATGGCTTGGGACTCATCGTGTCAAAGTCTTCTCAATACGTCAAAGTGACACTGTTGTTTTAGCGTGTTTTGAGCGAGGCCCTCTCGCTCAGTCGCTGTGATTGTTAACTAATTATCACCAGTTGAAATAAAAAACAAGTGGACACCTTGTGAACACTAAAAAAACAAGCCCCAACAAATAATATTGTAGTAGAACTTTAAATTTTTCTCCTGGGTTTAAAGTTAAAGTTTTTGGTTAAAATTCATCATGTTTTGGAATTTCATTGTGTTTAGATTCTGTGAGAGCATTTAAAGAAAGAAATAAAATGGGCAGATTCAAAGAGATCTCTCCAGAGGAACAAAATAGGCTTGCTGAAGAAAAAGCCAAAAAGGATGAAGCTGAAAAACAAAAGGCTGAATCAATAAATATAGGAGACAGGTAAGCAGATAGACTTTATATATAATACCTCCTGTGTCATGTAGTCTGTTACTTTCAATAGTCTTTTTCTGTGTTTAAAAGATTTTTGAGGCTGACCACATGATAGCTCATATCTCTGTGAAAGGGACATTCACATTACATTGTCATGTAATGTCAGTGTTTCATGTTTATTCTACCATTGACCAGAGGATAACATATGAACCTCTGGTTTGACCTACTAACTCTAATTTAACCTTCTGATTTAGCCTATTAAGCTATGATTCATAAAAGAGAACTTATTACAGGTTAGAGACAAAACATTTGCTGGCATGCTTCCTGAAACTGAAACGTGGCTGTGTTTATTACCAGACATGGGTTTAATGCTACACAAAGTCACTTACTGTCATATTTATTGTACATTTTTCTTACTGACGAATTGAACTATCACCTAAGTTACATAGGAATGTATATTTTCAGAAAACATAAAAATCTTATCAGCACATTAGGTCATGTAAGGACAGGTAATTTTTTTTCTCAGGCTATTTGTTTTGGAAAAAATTATGTTAGAGGAAAATCATTTGTATATTTACTTATTGAGTTGCCTGCAGAGCTGGCGGACACTTAGGGATCATTTTGTCAGTAGTCACGTGTTGGCGTTGGCGTCGTCCATACAGAAGTTTTCTGGACTTTTTGCAGTTATGCTTTATGTTTCCGGCTGTCTGTGACCCTTCTTGGCAGAGTAATCCCCTTGGAACTTAGAAAATTCTCTGGGAATATTGTTTTTCAGACTTTTTGTGGGTTATCCTTTGAGATATTAAAATGAAATTTGGTAAATGGCTTCTTGTTGGAAGGGTACAGATTAGTTTTGATTCTTGGCTGTCTGTGACCCTTCTTTACAGAGTTATGCCTCTTCGATAATTCTTTGAGAATATAGTTTTTTGTACTTTTCTTGATTATGCTTAGAGTTTTTGAAATGAAATATGAGAAATGGCTTCATGGTCGACCATTACAGATAAGGTTCCATTCACAGCTTTCTTGGCTGCGATATGTCCCTTTGAAATTTCTCAGGAATATTGCTTTGCGCCGTTATCCTTATATGCTTCGAGTGATAGAAATGAAATTTGGTATTACAACTTTACGGTTGAACGTTGCACATTCAGTTCGATTACTGGGTGACCGTGACACTTTATGCAGGTGACACATACAGTTCCGAGGAACTCTTGTTTTTTGTTTAAAGATATACATAACTTTTTCATTAAAAATTTTGCATTTATGGTACCTTATTGCAGTTAAATCAAAGTAGGCTCTCTCCATTTATCAAAATACAAAGTGATCAATTATTTTCCATTTCCCTTAGGTTGGTAATACAATGTACATGTGTATATTGAATTAACATTCTTATCTGGTGCATGTGTATCACAACCAGTCAGAAAATTTATGCAGATGTTTCAATGACTACACTGTCAGCTTAATCAAACAAATGATCAGAGTGAAAGGTATATCTGGTTAGGTAGTAAGTAGTTTAGACCTTCTTTAACAAACAGTATGTTTGAGGTAAGGTAGGGTTTGTTGCAGACCATCATGTGAGTGTGACAGTCATACTCATCCACTGTCCTAAACACTTTTTCGACCCCTTTAAATCCCTGGGTGAACTGCTTGTAAATTGATTGATTCTTCAGTTTTATATGCCCATCAAGGACAAGACATAGTATGATATTTTTAGCCCACCATCATCAGATGGTCATGGTCAATAATCGGTCAGTCTGGGGTATGTATTTTAGGGTGGGTTGGTTGGGGGGGGGGGGGGGTGGCCTAACCTGTCTGTGTCCTACTCTTTCATATTTATGGGACCCAAAAGGTGTAAATTTCTGTTTGTGAATTTTGGGAATCAGTCATATGTTAAAGTCTTTGGGCATGTGTTTTTCAAACAGCACGGGATCACAAAATGTCAAGGGGCAATTAGTGTTAATACAAATTATTATTAATACGTCAAATGATATATATTTTCATTTTAAAGGGACCCACAAGGGGTAAATTTCTGTGTGAATTTTTTGGAGGAAGTCAGATGTGAAAATGTGACATATTGATGCACATCTTCGATTATCAATTGGTATTTACATGAAACATGTCATTGATAGACGAGGTATGCTTTTCTCAAACAGCTCTTGTTTATCTGGTGTATTGGAGACCATTCCTGTGATCATGCTTTTTCAATTTTGAAGCAATGGACATGTTTCTCCTTATGAACCCTCTTAAAGAAAATGAAAGAGTCACCATGTAACTGCTGTAAATCAATAGCTTCTTGATACACTTGGTGGTGGTGTGATGTCATCACTAGATGAGTTCTCTAAAGGTAATTGTAAAACTGTTTGGTTAAAATAATACAAGATGGTAATTGACCATAATGTTTGATTACATCTATAGCTTTTCAACTGTATCATTAGGACCCTATTGAATGAACCTGGAGAATTTTGTGTCACAGTTTTCTCTTTACCAACCATGTCATTTTCTTTGGCTACTTTAGGAAGACATGGCAAGGTCTACTATGGTGTTACTTTAATACTGTAGGTTTCAGGAAAAATATGTATTGAAAAAAATCAATATTATCATGACAACTCTCAAAATTACGAAGGCAATTATTTGTTTTGTGGTTTAGTCATATGATCTGATAGATATCTTTAGGATACCAGAGTTTTTGTCATTACAAACTTATAGGATGTGTGCAAAAATATATCAATTTTCAAAGACAGCAGATGAAATTATAGGATTGTATTTTGAAATAAAAAAAATGAAATGAAATCAATCATAATTGTGGAGATGTTTAATGATCTCAGTCACATTGATTTGATACACAAGCAAGAATATTAAGCCAGGTCCTAATCTGTACAAAAAAAAAATCGAAAGCAAGCCTCTGGACAAACATTAGTGGTCCTGTATGCAAAACATTGTTATGGGCCAATGCAATTATTGATGTAGTTTTCACTTTACTAATGGCATGCTTATATAGTGTATGCTGTTACATATATCCCTTGGTACCAGTTTGTTTAGAACTTTGGCTGTCAAATAGAAATGAGATTGAAGCTTGTCTACAGGAAATAATCTGTCAGAGGAATTTTGTAGACTGTACTAGGGTAGATATGACATTTTAATCACTATCTTCCATACAACAACTTAGGAAGGGTTTTTTGTTAGAAATGACCTTCGGTGTCCATGGACTGAAGGAATTATTGAGACACCTAAATTTACACCACCTCTCTCAATTTAACTTTATAACTTTGTATTTGTTTTATGTTCTGTGTATGTTGTGTAATTTACCGTAAAAACCCATGTAATGTCCGCACTTTTTTTCACCGAAAATCAATCCAAAAAAGGGGGTGCGGACATTACAGAGATATAGAGGAAATGACACTTTTTTCCTTCCGACAATTCATATCATATCTCGTTGAATTGTGTTCTTAAAAGCCAAGCATACCTGATATTATCGTTCTATGGTTTTTTCTATGATGTTTCCTCAACCAAACATGATTATTTATGATTATTTATTATAGTTTCCATGGTTAATTCCTTCCAATTTTTCGTTACAGGTTACAAAGAGGCAAGTAATGATCAATGAAGTAATAATGATAGTTTGGACAAGAGCATGGTCTTATTTTTTAGACAAACTGCCCCTTTATCAAGACAGATCTCTCTGACCACACCCTGAGTGCCCAAGAAACTTTGATACTCTCTAAGTGCCTCAAATTTCTGCCCCATCCCACATAATCCAAACAAAGTGGAATCGGTACAGAATATGGAGGCTTTTACAGACGACTCCATCTTCACACTTTGCCAATGATGAAGAAACAGATGACTCTGCCACAGAGTCTCTATAAACCCATTTAAGATAAAAGTACATGGGAGCCAACAGCCAGTTTACAATAAAAAATTTTATTTTCAATATAAAAAATTCCTTATGTAGAAGGTGGCCAAAAAGTGGCTGTAGACTACTGTCCTTGGAGTGTGTTTTCATTGCAATCAGTTGTCTAGAGTGGAAAACCTACCAAGATTGATGTAAAACATTTTTGATATTTTATTCACCATCTTCCATACAACAACTTAGGAAGGGTTTTTTATCCCTCATGAAGGGCCTTCAACGTCCGTCGGCCGAAGGGATTATCAAGACATCTAAATTACAACACAGCTTTCGATTTAGAATTATAACTTTGTGCTTGTTTTATGTTCTATGTATGTAATGAAATTTATGTAATATTTGTGTCTTGATAAAGGGGCAGGTTGCCATGAATATTTGACAATTCGCTTGTCGGTAATGTTGCTATTACTTCATTGATCATATAGCTATCCCAGTAATACACATCCAACGAACATTTGTTTGTTAGGATCCAGTAGCAATATTGGACTATACCATTGATATTACTTACTTGATTCTATATATATATACACATATGTTTTACTTGAAATACATTGTGCATCATTAAGATAACTTTAGCGAACTTTTGTGCAGATCTTATCTTCAAAATTATAATACAGAAAGACAATTAAATTGGAAATGTTAATGGAATATACAGTATAACACTTTGATATCAAATAAAAAAATTATTTGACACAAAAGCGCTATGCTTTACTAATCAAAAATGTTTCCAATTTTAATATTTTTCTACATATATACTGGACACTGGACATATATATATGTGTGTATCTCCCTTGGGAAATGACATCAGCAACGATGAAATGATTTGTTGAAATAATAATCTAGTTGCATATGTCACTTGTCTAATTAATTTGGGCTTGAAATATCCTGAATTAGGTTTGACCAATCTGCATGTTCTCTGATTGCATGGTGACTTGTAATAAATGCTTTTCTCCTTCACAGGTGTGAGGTAAGAGTTCCAGAACAACCAGCAAAACGAGGACAGGTAAAATATGTTGGTAAGAAAATCTACTCTTTTTCCATTATCCTTGTAAGGCATGTTGTAAGAGTTACCTCCCTTGATTCGATCTCGAGCCGTGAAATAGATATTTCTCCACATTAGGAATGAAACTTGTGTGAACATTTGTGTCAGCATTACATGTTAAAGGAGAGGGGAAGTGTGTCAGTGCTAGTCAGTCATTTGAACCTTCAGATTCTATACCTATTCTCTGAAAATTGAGCTGACGTTTGACCTCAGGTTGTCACTTAGTCCACGTCTTCAGTGCATTTCTCTATTTTTCTAAATATTCAACCTCAAAATCAACACTTTTTTACTACCCATGTTTAAATATCCCTTTGTTAATACAATTTTAAGCACTGATTATGTGAGACACAGTTGGTCTGATCTACTGTTGTTAGTTTGTAACAAGAGAGGCATAAACTCAAAACTCTTAACTCCAGATGAATGTTCTTATCTATAAAGCTATTTGGCTACAGTTGTTACCTAGTAAGCCTCTCTAAAAGTAACAATATATAGGTATTCCTGTTTACCTGATAAATAGAATAAAAAAGAAATGTCCAAAACTGGTCTGTAGCATCATTTGGTGAAGAGTACTTAATTTTGTAATAAACAGTGGCTCTTCAGGAATGGCAAGAAGTTTTCCCCAATTTGATCTGAAGCATTCTTGGGTGAAGGGGACTCAATTTTTTATAAATCAATGACTTTACTGTCTCCAGAAAATATCTTTAATCCTTCTCTTTCTGTTTTGATTAAGTAATGATGACCAAACCAGGTGAGCAATGCATGTTCCTTGGGCCTCTTGTTGCAGATTTATGTAGATACATTTCTATAACTTCAAAAGAAAAATGTGAAATGTCTCATCTTTTGAAAAATGTTAAAGGACTAATTGACATACTTCAAACGTGATAAATTCATATGTTTCCAATTGTGAAGATTTGTATTGATTTCTTTGTAGGTTTAACTGACTTCAAAGAAGGATTGTGGGTGGGTGTGCAATATGACGAACCTATGGGAAAGAATGATGGCAGGTAAGTGCATCTAGTAAAAATAGTACAATGATTTTTCTTACACTAGAAATCCTAAATGTCTACTGGAGTAAAGGATAAGTAGTTAATTGTAGAGTGGTGAAGAAGAATTTTCAGCATTCTACATTCTACCACTGAGGTATATTACTACCAGAAAAATATTGGATGTAAAATGACAACGCCCTAAACATCATAATTAGAACAAAGTGTTAAGGAGTAATTATTCTACCACAATAGATTGGTGTTATTAAATTCTTTAGACATCATTCAATCATTACAGCTGTTGTTTAAACAAGTATTTATACCACGCATGGTAAAAACTGTTAACACATTTTAAATGGCCGACATGATCAACTTTGACCAGGAAAACACACACTTGCCGAAATTAAAATGCTCAATAGGTCTACGGTTGTTTTGTAATAATTTAATTTTAATTTTATTTCTGTCAATTTATTGTTGAAAAGATAATAAAGTCATGAATTACTTGTTGTTAGTTGTAAAATATTATACAGTAATATTTCCACCTACATTTATTAATGGTTAGCATTTCACTACAGGTCTACCTTAAAGCCCAAACTGATGTCTTAAACGAAAACACACCTGGGTACAGAACAGATCCATTCATCCTTGAAAAAACTCTTTCATTATAGAAGAAACAGATCACACAAATGCATTGTTGTTGTGTATAGCATTTCTTCACTTTCATAAGTTATTTTTCAAAAGTAACAAAAAACTCTCTCATAGTTTGTATCCTATATAACTTTTAAAAAATAACTGACTGGAAAGAAATACAATGCAACAACAAATGATTGTGGTACAGCTATATAAAAAGAAAAATACAATTGATTTATTTGTATGGTTTATACTAGGTGATGTCACAAAATATTATTTATTGCAGGTATGTGATATAGAAAAGTACTTCAGACAGTTTTATTACACAGAATAAGAGAGGTTATTGTAGACAGAAATTTTAATACCACACAATTTTTATTGCCTCCATTGTATGTAGGTATGTTAACAGTTTTACTTGTTTAACAGTGTGAAAGGGAAGCAGTACTTTGAATGTCCTGATAAATATGGTGGATTTGTGCGTGTAAGCCATGTAGAAGTTGGAGACTTTCCGGAAGAAGATCTTGGTTTTAGTGATGATGATGAAATATGATAAACTGATAAACTGATCATATCATACATATTCAAAGGACATCCTGTGTTCAATACACCAAAGAAATGGGACGCCTGAAATAGGATAAAGGAAATTGGTGTAAAAATGAAAAAATGGTTGTGAAAAGTACTGAAATGCGAAGAGCTCATTTAGCATACTAAATAACAAATGGGCAACAGGTCTTGATTATAAGGCAAAACTATTTGTTATGGAAATCATGATCACAACAGTTCTCCCCTTTGATACTTTCTTTACATCTGAATAGTTTGGAATTTGCATGTTATATTATGTTCATAGAAATATTACAGTTAAATTGTCCCTTAATCAAGGTACTGCAATATTTTCACATTCCTGTGCTTCTCATATTAAAATGAAACCATCTTTAATTTGCTCTTCTTGGGTTTTTTTATTGGCAAATGACATTACTTTTGTATTACCTTTCAGTACAGGGCTACAAGGAATCTACACCAAGCATTAATTAAAACTGAAATATTTCAATTCAACTCACAGTAAATAAAACAAAATAAGAACACAATAGTTTGATGCTTGTTAGTATACCTGGTGGTTCTGTAGTGTGATATGAAGCTGGACGTGTTTGATGCTTGTTAGTATACCTGGTGGTTCTGTAGTGTGATATGAAGCTGGACGTGTTTGATGCTTGTTAGTATACCTGGTGGTTCTGTAGTGTGATATGAAGCCGGACGTGTTTGATGCTGGTTAGTATACCTGGTGGTTCTATATTGTGATGTGAAGCTGGACATGTTTGATGCTTGTTAGTATATCTGGTGGTTCTGTTGTGTGATATGAAGCTGGACGTGTTTGAAGCTCGTTTGTATACCTGTTGGTTTTGTAGTGTGATATGAAGCTGGACGTGTTTGATGCTCGTTAGTATACCTGGTGGTTCTGTAGTGTGATATGAAGCTGGAAGTGTTTGATGCTTGTTAGTTTGTCTGTTAGTTCCGTTTTGTGATATGAAGCTGGACGTGTTTGATGCTTGTTAGTATACCTTGCGGTTCTGTACCGTGAAA
The DNA here is from genome assembly GCF_031769215.1 of Ylistrum balloti. Taxonomy (NCBI): domain Eukaryota; kingdom Metazoa; phylum Mollusca; class Bivalvia; order Pectinida; family Pectinidae; genus Ylistrum; species Ylistrum balloti. The sequence goes on from NW_026782095.1 coordinate 188,282, forward strand.
TATGAAGCTGGACGTGGTTGATGCTCGTTAGTATACCTGGTGGTTCTGTAGTGTGATATGAAGCTGGACGTGTTTGATGCTCGTTAGTATACCTGGTGGTTCTGTAGTGTGATATGAAGCTGGACGTGTTTGATGCTTGTTAGTATACCTGGTGGTTCTGTAATGTGATTTGAAACTGGACGTGTTTAATGCTTTTTATTACACCTGGTGGTTGTGTAGTGTGAAATGAAGCTGGACGTGTTTGATGCTCGTTAGTATACCTGGTGGTTCTGTAGTGTGATATGAAGCTGAACGTGTTTGATGCTTGTTAGTATATCTTGATGTTCTGTAGTGTGATATGAAGCTGGACGTGTTTGATGCTCGTTAGTATACCTGGTGGTTCTGTAGTGTGATATGAAGCTGGACGTGTTTGATGCTTGTTAGTATACCTGGTGGTTCTATAGTGTGATATGAAGCTGGACGTGTTTGATGCTTGTTAGTATATCTTGATGTTCTGTAGTGTGATATGAAGCTGGACGTGTTTGATGCTCGTTAGTATACCTTTTGGTTCTGTTGTGTGATATGAAGCTGGACGTGTTTGATGCTTGTTAGTATACCTGGTGGTTCTGTAGTGTGATATGAAGCCGGACGTGTTTGATGCTTGTTAGTATACCTGGTGGTTCTGTAGTGTGATATGAAGCCGGACGTGTTTGATGCTTGTTAGTATACCTGGTGGTTCTGTAGTGTGATATGAAGCTGGACGTGTTTGATGCTTGTTAGTATACCTGTTGGTTCTGTAGTGTGATATGAAGCTGGACGTGTTTGATGCTTGTTAGTATACCTGGTGGTTCTGTAGTGTGATATGAAGCTGAACGTGTTTGATGCTCGTTAGTATACCTGGTGGTTCTGTAGTGTGATATGAAGCTGGACGTGTTTGATGCTCGTTAGTATACCTGGTGGTTCTGTAGTGTGATATGAAGCTGGACGTGTTTGATGCTCGTTAGTATACCTGGTGGTTCTGTAGTGTGATATGAAGCTGGACGTGTTTGATGCTCGTTAGTATACCTGGTGGTTCTGTAGTGTGATATGAAGCTGGACGTGTTTGATGCGGTGGTTCTGTAGTGTGATATGAAGCTGGACGTGTTTAGTGTTTGATGGTTCTGTAGTGTGATATGAAGCTGGACGTGTTTGATGCTCGTTAATATACCTGGTGGTTCTGTAGTGTGATATGAAGCTGAACGTGTTTGATGCTCGTTAGTATACCTGGTGGTTCTGTAGTGTGATATGAAGCTTGACGTGTTTGATGCTTGTTAGTATACCTGTTGGTTCTGTATTGTGATATGAAACTGGACGTGTTTGATGCTTGTTAGTATACCTGGTGGTTCTGTAGTGTGATATGAAGCTGGACGTGTTTGATGCTCGTTAGTATACCTGGTGGTTCTGTAGTGTGATATGAAGCTGGACGTGTTTGATGCTCGTTAGTATACCTTTTGTTTTTGTAGTGTGATATGAAGCTGGACGTGTTTGATGCTCGTTAGTATACCTGGTGGTTCTGTAGTGTGATATGAAGCTGGACGTGTTTGATGCTCGTTAGTATACCTGGTGGTTCTGTAGTGTGATATGAAGCTGGACGTGTTTGATGCTCGTTAGTATACCTGTTGGTTCTGTAGTGTGATATGAAGCTGGACGTGTTTGATGCTTGTTAGTATACCTGGTGGTTCTGTAGTGTGATATGAAGCTGGACGTGTTTGATGCTCGTTAGTATACCTGGTGGTTCTGTAGTGTGATATGAAGCTGAACGTGTTTGATGCTTGTTAGTATACCTTGCGGTTCTATATCGTGATATGAGGCTGGACGTGTTTGCTGCTTGTTAGTATACCTGTTGGTTCTGTAGTGTGATATGAAGCTGGACGTGTTTGATGCTTGTTAGTATACCTGGTGGTTCTGTAGTGTGATATAACGGTGGACGTGTTTGATGCTCGTTAGTATACCTGGCGGTTCTGTAGTGTGATATGAAGCTGGACGTGTTTGATGCTTGTTAGTATACCTTTTGGTTCTGTAGTGTGATATGAAGCTGGACGTGTTTGATGCTTGTTAGTATACCTGGTGGTTCTGTAGTGTGATATGAAGCTGGACGTGTTTGATGCTCGTTAGTATACCTGGTGGTTCTGTAGTGTGATATGAAGCTGGACGTGTTTGATGCTCGTTAGTATACCTGGTGGTTCTGTAGTGTGATATGAAGCTGGACGTGTTTGATGCTCTTTAGTATACCTTTTGGTTCTGTAGTGTGATATGAAGCTGGACGTGTTTGATGCTCGTAAGTATACCTGGTGGTTCTGTTGTGTGATATGAAGCTGGACGTGTTTGATGCTTGTTAGTATACCTGGTGGTTCTGTATTGTGATATGAAGCTGGACGTGTTTGATGCTCGTTAGTATACATGGTGGTTCTGTAGTGTGATATGAAGCTGGACGTGTTTGATGCTCGTTAGTATACCTGGTGGTTCTGTAGTGTGATATGAAGCTGGACGTCTTTGATGCTTGTTAGTATACCTGGTGGTTCTATATTGTGATATGAAGCTGGACATGTTTGATGCTTGTTAGTATATCTGGTGGTTCTGTAGTGTGATATGAAGCTGGACGTGTTCGATGCTCGTTAGTATACCTGGTGGTTCTGTAGTGTGATATGAAGCTGGACGTGTTTGATGCTCGTTAGTATACCTGGTGGTTCTGTAGTGTGATATGAAGCTGAATGTGTTTGATGCTTGTTAGTATACCTGATGGTCCTGTAGTGTGGTATGGAGCTGGACGTGTTTGATGCTTGTTAGTATACCTGGTGGTTCTGTAGTGTGATATGAAGCTGGGCGTGTTTGATGCTCGTTAGTATACCTGGTGGTTCTGTAGTGTGATATGAAGCTGGACGTGTTTGATGCTCGTTAGTATACCTGGTGCTTCTATAATGTGATATGAAGCTGGACGTGTTTGATGCTCGTTAGTATACCTGGTGGTTCTGTAGTGTGATATGAAGCTGGACGTGTTTGATGCTCGTTAGTATACATGGTGGTTCTGTAGTGTGATATGAAGCTGGACGTGTTTGATGCTCGTTAGTATACCTGGTGGTTCTGTAGTGTGATATGAAGCTGGACATGTTTGATGCTCGTTACTATACCAGGTGGTTCTGTAGTGTGAAATGAAACTGGACGTGTTTGATGCTCGTTAGTATACCTGGTGGTTCTGTAGTATGATATGAAGCTGGACGTGTTTGATGCTTGTTAGTATATCTGGTGGTTCTGTAGTGTGATATGAAGCTGGACGTGTTTGATGCTTGTTAGTATACCTGTGGTTCTGTAGTGTGATATGAAGCTGGACGTGTTTGATGCTTGTTAGTATACCTGGTGGTTCTGTAGTGTGATATGAAGCTGGACGTGTTTGATGCTCGTTAGTATACCTGGTGGTTCTGTAGTGTGATATGAAGCTGGACGTGTTTGATGCTTGTTAGTATACCTTGTGGTTCTGTAGTGTGATATGAAGCTGGACGTGTTTGATGCTTGTTAGTATACCTGTTGGTTCTGTAGTGTGATATGAAGCTGGACGTGTTTGATGCTCGTTAATATACCTGGTGGTTCTGTAGTGTGATATGAAGCTGAACGTGTTTGATGCTCGTTAGTATACCTGGTGGTTCTGTAGTGTGATATGAAGCTTGACGTGTTTGATGCTAGTTAGTATACCTGTTGGTTCTGTTGTGTGATATGAAGCTGGACGTGTTTGATGCTCGTTAGTATACCTGGTGGTTCTGTAGTGTGATATGAAGCTGGACGTGTTTGATGCTTGTTAGTATACCTGGTGGTTCTGTAGTGTGATATGAAGCCGGACGTGTTTGATGCTTGTTAGTATACCTGGTGGTTCTGTAGTGTGATATGAAGCTGGACGTGTTTGATGCTCGTTAGTATACCTGGTGGTTCTGTAGTGTGATATGAAGCTGGACGTGTTTGATGCTCGTTAGTATACCTGGTGGTTCTGTAGTGTGATATGAAGCTGGACGTGGTTTATGCTCGTTAGTATACCTGGTGGTTCTGTAGTGTGATATGAAGCTTGACGTGTTTGATGCTCATTAGTATACCTGGTGGTTCTGTAGTGTGATATGAAGCTGGAAGTGTTTGATGCTTGTTAGTATACCTGGTGGTTCTGTAGTGTGATATGAAGCTGGACGTGTTTGATGCTCGTTAGTATACCTGGTGCTTCTATAATGTGATATGAAGCTGGACGTGTTTGATGCTCGTTAGATCGTCTGTTGGTTCCGTTGTGTGATATGAAGCTGGACGTGTTTGATGCTTGTTAGTATACCTGGTGGTTCTGTAGTGTGATATGAAGCTGGACGTGTTTGATGCTTGTTAGTATACCTGGTGGTTCTGTAGTGTGATATGAAGCTGGACGTGTTTGATGCTCGTTAGTATACCTGGTGGTTCTGTAGTGTGATATGAAGCTGGACGTGTTTGATGCTCGTTAGTATACCTGGTGGTTCTATAGTGTGATATGAAGCTGGACGTGTTTGATGCTTGTTAGTATATCTAGTGGTTCTGTAGTGTGATATGAAGCTGGACGTGTTTGATGCTCGTTAGTATACCTGGTGGTTCTGTAGTGTGATATGAAGCTGGACGTGTTTGATGCTCGTTAGTATACCTGGTGGTTCTGTAGTGTGATATGAAGCTGGACGTGTTTGATGCTTGTTAGTTTACCTGTTGGTTCTGTTGTGTGATATGAAGCTGGACGTGTTTGATGCTCGTTAGGTTGTCTGTTGGTTCCGTTTTGTGATATGAAGCTGGACGTGTTTGATGATAGTTAGTATACCTGGTGGTTCTGTAGTGTGATATGAAGCTGGACGTGTTTGATGCTCGTTAGTATACCTGGTGGTTCTGTAGTGTGATATGAAGCTGGACGTGTTTGATGCTCGTTAGTATACCTGGTGGTTCTGTAGTGTGATATGAAGCTGGACGTGTTTGATGCTTGTTAGTATACCTGGTGGTTCTGTAGTGTGATATGAAGCTGGACGTGTTTGATGCTTGTTAGTATATCTGGTGGTTCTGTAGTGTGATATGAAGCTGGACGTGTTTGATGCTCGTTAGTATACCTGGTGGTTCTGTAGTGTGATATGAAGCTGGACGTGTTTGATGCTTGTTAGTATACCTGGTGGTTCTGTAGTGTGATATGAAGCTGGACGTGTTTGATGCTCGTTAGTATACCTGGTGGTTCTGTAGTGTGATATGAAGCTGGACGTGTTTGAAGCTCGTTAGTATACCTGTTGGTTTTGTAGTGTGATATGAAGCTGGACGTGTTTGATGCTCGTTAGTATACCTGTTGGTTCTGTAGTGTGATATGAAGCTGGACGTGTTTGATGCTCGTTAGTATACCTGGTGGTTCTGTAGTGTGATATGAAGCTGGACGTGTTTGATGCTCGTTAGTATACCTGGTGGTTCTGTAGTGTGATATGAAGCTGGACGTGTTTGATGCTCGTTAGTATACCTGGTGGTTCTGTAGTGTGATATGAAGCTGGACGTGTTTGATGCTCGTTAGTATACCTGGTGGTTCTGTAGTGTGATATGAAGCTGAACGTGTTTGATGCTTGTTAGTATATCTTGATGTTCTGTAGTGTGATATGAAGCTGGACGTGTTTGATGCTCGTTAGTATACCTGTTGGTTCTGTAGTGTGATATGAAGCTGGACGTGTTTGATGCTCGTTAGTATACCTGGTGGTTCTGTAGTGTGATATGAAGCTGGACGTGTTTGATGCTCGTTAGTATACCTGGTGGTTCTGTAGTGTGATATGAAGCTGGACGTGTTTGATGCTTGTTAGTATGTCTGGTGGTTCTGTTGTGTATACCTGTTGGTTCTGTAGTGTGATATGAAGCTGGACGTGTTTGATGCTCGTTAGTATACCTGGTGGTTCTGTAGTGTGATATGAAGCTGGACGTGTTTGATGCTCGTTAGTATACCTGGTGGTTCTGTAGTGTGATATGAAGCTGGACGTGTTTGATGCTCGTTAGTATACCTGGTGGTTCTGTAGTGTGATATGAAGCTGGACGTGTTTGATGCTCGTTAGTATACCTGGTGGTTCTGTAGTGTGATATGAAGCTGGACGTGTTTGATGCGTTGTTAGTATACCTGTGTGGTTCTGTAGTGTGATATGAAGCTGGACGTGATATGAAGCTGGACGTGTTTGATGCTTGTTAGTATACCTGGTGGTTCTGTAGTGTGATATGAAGCCGGACGTGTTTGATGCTTGTTAGTATACCTGGTGGTTCTGTAGTGTGATATGAAGCTTTACGTGTTTGATGCTTGTTAGTATACCTGTTGGTTCTGTAGTGTGATATGAAGCTGGACGTGTTTGATGCTCGTTAGTATACCTGGTGGTTCTGTAGTGTGATATGAAGCTGGACGTGTTTGATGCTTGTTAGTATACCTGTTGGTTCTGTAGTGTGATGTGAATCAGGACGCGTGGTATGCTCGTTAGTATATCTGGTGGTTCTGTAGTGTGATATGAAGCTGGACGTGTTTGATGCTCGTTAGTATACCTGGTGGTTCTGTAGTGTGATATGAAGCTGGACGTGTTTGATGCTCGTTAGTATACCTGGTGGTTCTGTAGTGTGATATGAAGCTGGACGTGTTTGATGCTCGTTAGTATACCTGTTGGTTCTGTAGTGTGATATGAAGCTGGACGTGTTTGATGCTTGTTAGTATACCTGGTGGTTCTGTAGTGTGATATGAAGCTGGACGTGTTTGATGCTTGTTAGTATACCTGGTGGTTCTGTAGTGTGTGTGATATGAAGCTGGACGTGTTTGATGCTTCGTTAGTGGTTCTGTAGTGTGATATGAAGCTGGACGTGTTTGATGCTCGTTAGTATGTGATATGAAGCTGGACGTGTTTGATGTGGTTCTGTAGTGTGATATGAAGCTGGACGTGTTTGATGTGTTAGTATATGTTTGATGGTTAGTATTCTGTGGTTCTGTAGTGTGATATGAAGCTGGACGTGTTTGATGCTCGTTAGTATACCTGGTGGTTCTGTAGTGTGATATGAAGCTGGACGTGTTTGATGCTCGTTAGTATACCTGGTGGTTCTGTAGTGTGATATGAAGCTGGACGTGTTTGATGCTCGTTAGTATACCTGGTGGTTCTGTAGTGTGATATGAAGCTGGACGTGTTTGATGCTCGTTAGTATACCTGGTGGTTCCGTTGTGTGATATGAAGCTGGGCGTGTTTGATGCTCGTTAGTATACCTGGTGGTTCTGTAGTGTGATATGAAGCTGGACGTGTTTGATGCTTGTTAGTATACCTGTTGGTTCTGTAGTGTGATATGAAGCTGGACGTGTTTGATGCTCGTTAGTATACCTGTTGGTTCTGTAGTTTGATTTAACGCTGGACGTGTTTGATGCTCGTTAGTATACCTTGTGTTTCTGTAGTGTGATATGAAGCTGGACGTGTTTGATGCTCGTTAGTATACCTTTTGGTTCTGTAGTGTGATATGAAGCTGGACGTGTTTGATGCTCGTTTTGATGCTTGTTAGTATACCTGGTGGTTCTGTAGTGTGATATGAAGCTGGACGTGTTTGATGCTCGTTAGTATACCTGTTGGTTCTGTAGTGTGATATGAAGCTGGACGTGTTTGATGCTCGTTAGTATACCTGTTGGTTCTGTAGTGTGATATGAAGCTGGACGTGTTTGATGCTCGTTAGTATACCTGGTGGTTCTGTAGTGTGATATGAAGCTGGACGTGTTTGATGCTTGTTAGTATATCTTGATGTTCTGTAGTGTGATATGAAGCTGGACGTGTTTGATGCTCGTAAGTATACCTGTTGGTTCTGTAGTTTGATTTAACGCTGGACGTGTTTGATGCTCGTTAGTATACCTGGTGGTTCTATATTGTGATATGAAGCTGGACATGTTTGATGCTTGTTAGTATATCTGGTGGTTCTGTAGTGTGATATGAAGCTGGACGTGTTTGATGCTTGTTAGTATACCTGGTGGTTCTGTAGTGTGATATAACGCTGGACGTGTTTGATGCTCGTTAATATACCTGGTGGTTCTGTAGTGTGATATGAAGCTGAACGTGTTTGATGCTCGTTAGTATACCTGGTGGTTCTGTAGTGTGATATGAAGCCGGACGTGGTTTGCTCGTTAGTATACCTGGTGGTTCTGTAGTGTGATATGAAGCTGGACGTGTTTGATGCTTGTTAGTATACCTGGTGGTTCTGTAGTGTGATATGAAGCTGGACGTGTTTGATGCTCGTTAGTATACCTGGTGGTTCTGTAGTGTGATATGAAGCTGGACGTGTTTGATGCTCGTTAGTATACCTGGTGGTTCTGTAGTGTGATATGAAGCTGGACGTGTTTGATGCTTGTTAGTATACCTGTTGGTTCTGTAGTGTGATATGAAGCTGGACGTGTTTGATGCTTGTTAGTATACCTGGTGGTTCTGTAGTGTGATATGAAACAAATGCAGAATATGTTAGGTCGTCCAGAGTGATACTGCTGTCTCCATGAGGAAGTGTGGTGTGTACATGACTAAAGACATTAAGGGTAAAGTTTGGCTGATTTTGGGAGTCTATTAATGCTTCAAGTTGGGTCGTCCAGGTCAAATCAAGGTAATGTAGTGTTCAGTAAAGGTCAAACAAAATTTATGTAGTGTTTAAGTGAAGGTCAAACCAAGGTAATGTAGTGTTCTAGTAAAGGTCAAACCGAAGTCACGTATTATTCTAGTGAAGGTCAAATCAAGGTTATGTAGTGTTACAGTAAGGACAAACCGAGATAATGTTTTGTTAAAGTGAAGGTCAAACAAGGTAATGTAATGTTCTAGTGAAGGTCAAACCGAAGCCTCGTATTGTTCTAGTCAAGGTCAAATCAAAGTAATTTAGTGTTCTAGTGAAGGTCAAACAAGGTAATGTAGTATTCAAGTGAAGGTCAAGGATATTGTAGTGTAATAATGAAGGTCAAACAAGGTATTGCAGTGTTATAGTGAAGGTAAAACCAAGGTAATGTAGTGTGTCACGTTCGCATGTAATTATTTGTATAGATTTTGTCTATGATTCGTCTGTTCTTATACATAAGTCCGTATGGCACGATTGTAAGTACGGCTAAAACGGAAGTGCACGTGCGGAATTTGGCGAGCGTCACTACAGGTAAGGTATACCGATATTAATGGCTGTGTAGTGTTTACCTGTAGTCAATTTTTCCGATTCTCATGGATACAGGCACGGAATACAGACTGTGGTGAGTAACTTATATTGTTACATCTCTTTCACTTTACTGATTGTCTATTAGAGTGTCTTATTTTCCGGGAAAAATGTATTTCTAATATATATATCTTAGCGTGCGGTCCAATCAAGCGTAGCAATTAATTAGAGTTGTAAGCGTGTATGTTTTGTTGATATATTAATATTTCCATGTTTTGATCGCTGAAGTCTTAATATTATGTTTATCATATGTCATTTGTAGTATATTGTAGGGCTTAAATGATAACTTTTGTATTAATGTCCCTGTACAGGTGAACGATAGCCCACTGAGTATCGCCGGTTTAAAAAAGTATGGAAGCCTTTAGTCGCCATATGCGTTACTTTGTCAAAATTATAGCGTAAGTGTGGACCACCGCACGACTTTGCTTGAGAATCAAAGCAAATATTGTGTATTTATTCCCATATGGAATGAATAATTAGGTATTTAACATATGTAGTGTACTTTGTATGGACGATATGTTGTCATTTTTGTGATGGTTATCGGAGTGAATGTTTGTGTGTATTGTTTGTTGTTTAAGCTTTCCATGCCGGAGTGAGAGTCTACAAATACGCCTATCTGGACCTGAGGAACCACAGCTTCGGCAACGGGGCCGGTCATAGACCCAGGTCAGCCACAGTAAGATTGTTGGTCGGTACAGTCGGGTCAAGGCACCGATGGCATTTTCATCGCCGTAGAGAATCTCCGTCGTAGGGAGACATGTCCTCAACTGTCGGGGATAGTTTGGAGCACACTATCTAGGTGGTAGAGCATACACTACGTCTCTGGTGTTGTATGTGGTGGGGAAGGCTTGGAAGTCCCTCTTGTTCACGGGAGCCTCAGCTGGGATGCGGTTCAGCTGCTACCTTGTTTCTTGTTGTGTAAAGGACTTAGACGTATTCTGTGACCGTGTTGTGCCGTGCTGTGTTGGACGCCCTTTTGGAACTTTGTGTACTTGTTAGAGGAAGTGAGAGTGAGTGTGGATGTGATTTAGTGTGATTATATACTTGTATGTAATAAATTGTGATTGTTTTCTATACAATATTTTGAGTTCTTGCTTTCTTGCCGAAACATCTTAATCTGACGCTTGTCCTACGTTACATAGTGTTCTAGTGAAGGTCAAACCGAGGAAACGTTTCATTCAGGTCAAGGTCAAACCGAGATGATATATTCTTCAAGTGAAGGTCAAACCAAGGTATTATAGTGTTCAAATGTCAGGTCACCTGCACCTGTAACGAGTAAACAATAGGGATATAGCTGTAACAAGTGGGTTTGTGTAGTGTCTAATGGATTTGAGGCAAAAAGGGTCAAGATTCAATAACTTTTGTAGTCTCTTTTACATTTGGTCGACTAGACAATCACCGCACCATTGTCGCTGTAGGGATTGCGTGGTGTCAAATGGACAAGGCAGAAGTTTTGGCTGTTTTTTATTCAATAATACCTCTGTATGGTAATTACAAGGGACGCTCAGCTATAGTATAGTTACGTCTAAGGCATAGTTTGTCGATAAGGGTTATCTGTGGGTTTAAAGACACAGAATATGAAGGGCATTATGTGCTGGATCGACTGAATTGATTTTGTAACAAGACACATTATTCGGGAAATTTTTGTGTATGTTGTCCGTCTAGATTTTAAATGATATGACTTCAAATCCTATTCTTGACAATGTTCTTTATCGCAGAACATTGCAAACTTTTGTCGCGATTAGCCCTCGTTCATAGTACCCATCGGTAATGGAAATGTTGTCCTTAGAGATAAAGAAAAAAATGCACAGCGAAGTAGTCTTGAACTGGATCGATCGCCAGCAGTCCATTTAGTGTCCATAGAGAGGTAGCATTCTAGTAAACTCGGGTCTAGTCTTCAGCTAGTTAATCTTAATTGGATGAAATGCCTGGCAAGGAATGGTTTGTGAAAGGTCAATATTTATTTGATTTCATTTGGATGAAAGTGGAAAATAAAAAAATAAGTGAATTCCAGGTAGGCCGAGTTGATTGAATTTGTTCAACGTATTATTGACAAGTCTGCAGCATTCAATCGTGTGGAGTTGACTAATGATGACTTCTGGCTGAATATGTCAAATGTTCCGCGCAGTTCGAATATGGTGAAGAAACGTTTACTGTATTGAAGAATATGTCATTTGTTAAATCTTCCTATAAAATATGTAAACGTGACTGTATAACACTAGACATCGTTGAAATTGATGTTCTTGTCACCAAATCACGGGAGGATGACTGTCGTAGTATTTCCGTCCACGGTTCATGTTTACGTGGACATCAACATCAGATTCTCTTGGGAATAAGCTGATTTATTTTCAGCCTATGATTATTGGATGAAGGAATAATACCATTGGATTTCAATGGAGATTTTTGTGTAGTTGCTGCCGACCGTCTGCTTTTGGCAGCATGAGAGATCGCAATATTCACAATATAATATTACCAATAGGTGGCGCTTACTCTGGTCCATGCATGTCAGGTACTTGATAATCCGGAAATAGCCGACTCGGCAGTCGTGTTCGTGTCCCGGTACCCTACATCACGCATATGTAAGTTTTGAGTGCTTTCAAAGCATGTGCTCGGATCATAGTTTCATATGCTGGTTGCCTCTTAAATTTATTCTAAACTGACATGTACAATATAAAAAAAATGCATGAATCCATAAAATGTGGAATCAGAGGGAGATGAAGCTCTTCTGTTGATAATTGTCTCTGATGAAGAACTGGATTTGAGCAAAATCACAAATCTGTATACATATTAGGATAAAATTATACATTTGGCAAATATTTCATTTGTAAAACATGTAAAGTTGTCATAAAGATTATTTCGAAGTTGCCGCTTTATGCCGTATTCCAAAGGACCATACTGTTATTATAGGGAGAGGAAATCAACAGAGGCTGTATAAAACGTCAAGAGGATTTCGTTAAATCGAAAACACAGGTTACGTTGTGAATGGTCTCAAGTCAATGTAAAATTGACAGAGAGTCTAACCAAGTCCCGGTAAAATAAAGAACCACCAAATATACACCAGCAGACGACAAATATATCGTTTTCCAGCTATACTGAAAAACAAGCAGACACGAAATACATCACTTACCAGCTATACTGAAAAGCAAGCAGACACGAAATACATCACTTACCAGCTATACTGAAAAACAAGCAGACACGAAATACATCACTTACCAGCTATACTGAAAAACAAGCAGACACGAAATACATCACTTACCAGCTATACTGAAAAACAAGCAGACACGAAATACATCACTTACCAGCTATACTGAAAAACAAGCAGACACGAAATACATCACTTACCAGCTATACTGAAAAACAAGCAGACACGAAATACATCACTTACCAGCTATACTGAAAAACAAGCAGACACGAAATACATCACTTACCAGCTATACTGAAAAACAAGCAGACACGAAATACATCACTTACCAGCTATACTGAAAAACAAGCAGACACGAAATACATCACTTACCAGCTATACTGAAAAACAAGCAGACACGAAATACATCACTTACCAGCTATACTGAAAAACAAGCAGACACGAAATACATCACTTACCAGCTATACTGAAAAACAAGCAGACACGAAATACATCACTTACCAGCTATATTGAAAAACAGGCAGACACCAAATACCACATTCACCAGCTATTAAAAAATAAACGGAACACAAAACGGAACACAATACATGAACACATACTATCGGAGAAATATGATGAAAGCCATATTGGACCCCTGTAGTATCACCATTATGGTGAAATGAACCCCTCCCCACAATCCCAATGGGAAAGTGTAGCCGATTTATATTTTATTTTCAATTGATGTTTCTCCTCTTAACTTTAGATCATTTTGTTTAAATATGTTCCTCCATACAAAATGAAACAATACACAAATAAATAAGAAGGTTTGGGAAATTTAAGACGGGTCTTCATTTCACTATTTGCTTACTAATTAGCTTTATAAAACTATATTTCTTCTAATAATTCCAATCAATTCATTTTAATATACCCTGCAGATATATGTCTGGGTTTGGGGAAATTTAGGGTAGGGCAGGGGCTTCACTTTACCTCGGCCATGATAAAGTGAAGATTTTCACTATTTTCTTACTTATTAAGTTTTTTCTGAATAATTCTTTTTCCCTAATAACCTTATTCAGAAGATTTATTTATATTGAAACACATAAATAACAACCTAGGTTTTTAGGGTGGAGCACGTGGAACCGTGGTTCACTTCACCATTATGGTATTTTGACTCCGGTTCTTTTCACCATGTTTCACAATACCATGCTACACCGGCAATGGCTGACAAGAAGAAGAAGCAGACAAGACATAGAGCCAGTGAGGCACGCCAGAGTGATATAAACAGAAAACGGTTGAGAAAGAACCTTCCCATAACAATTATCCAATGCCTGTAATGATCAAGTAGGTGTCCACTTTTGACCCCTAAAACAACTTAAGAACCATTAATCATCCATGTAAGAAGGACGTTTGAGAGCTGTAGCTAAGAATTATATAAATAAACTTTATTTATTTTACGACATTTGCTAAGCATGTTTTTTCCAACTTATTAATCACTCTCGAATACCCCAGGTCTCTACCAAAAATAAACTAAAGGTATCGTCATGGTAACTACTCCACTGTCTCTACCAAAGATAAACTAAAGGTGTCGTCATGGTAACTACTCCACTGTCTCTACCAAAGATAAACTAAAGGTGTCGTCAAGGTAACTACTCCACTGTCTATACCAAAAATAAACTAAAGGTGACGTCATGGTAACTACTCCTCTGTCTCTACCAAAGATAAACTAAAGGTGACGTCATGGTAACTACTCCACTGTCTCCACCATAGATAAACTAAAGGTGACGTCATGGTAACTACTCCACTGTCTATACCAAAGATAAACTAAAGGCGACGTCATGGTAACTACTCCACTGTCTATACCAAAGATAATCTAAAGGTATCGTCATGGTAACTACTCCACTGTCTCTACCAAAGATAAACTAAAGGTGTCGTCATGGTAACTGACAACTTTAGTTACCACCATCCACAACTACGGGTGTTATCCGCCCGTTAGATTTTATCCAAGATATGATTCATTACTTTAACAAATTGCATTCGTGAATCCCTTTCCTCTAGAGAAATATGGATTTGGGGTTTTATACGCAAATCCTTATATATTTTTTTAATTCATTCATTGTTTTTAATTGGTTTGAATTCGATTGACAAGTATTGTGAACCGTTAACACTTATAATTCCCGCGAGAATTTCACGTCTGTTAAAAATTACTTGTTTTTCTATGACTGCCCCACTGTATTATATAGTTTCCTAAAACCTGAAATAGTGACATGTTACTATTACATAATCTCCATCGTTTTAATGTCTGGTATATATTGTAATCCTGTTCGAGGTTCGATATCCTGAATGGACATGAGTAGCCTGTCCTACCATAAAGATAAACTAAAGGTGACGTCATGTTAACTACTCCACTGTCTCTACCAAAGATAAACTAAAGGTGACGTCATGGTAACTACTCCAATGTCTATATCAAAGATAAACTGAAGGTGTCGTCATGGTAACTACTCCACTGTCTATATCAAAGTTAAACTAAAGGTGACGTCATGGTTGCTACTCTACTGTCCCTACCAAAGATAAACAAAAGGTATCGTCATGGTAACTACTCCACTGTCTCTACCAAAGATAAACTAAAGGTGACGTCATGGTAACTACTCCACTGTCTATACCAAAGATAAACTAAAGGCGACGTCATGGTAACTACTCCACTGTCTATACCAAAAATAAACTAAAGGTGTCGTCATAGTAACTACTCCACTGTCTATATCAAAGTTAAACTAAAGGTGTCGTCAAGGTTGCTACTCTACTGTCCCTACCAAAGATAAACAAAAGGTATCGTCATGGTAACTACTCCACTGTCTCTACCAAAGATAAACTAAAGGTGACGTCATGGTGACTACTCCACTGTCTATATCAAAGTTAAACTAAAGGTGTCGTCAAGGTTGCTACTCTACTGTCCCTACCAAAGATAAACTAAATGTGTCGTCATGGTAACTGACAACTTTAGTTACCACCATCCACAACTACGGGTGTTATCCGCCCGTTAGATTTTATCCAAGATATGATTCATTACTTTAACAAATTGCATTCGTGAATCCCTTTCCTCTAGAGAAATATGGATTTGGGATTTTATACGCAAATCCTTATATTTTTTTTTATTCATTCATTGTTTTTAATTGTTTTGAATTCGATTGTCAAGTATTGTGAACCGTTAACACTTTTAATTCTCGCGAGAATTTCACGTCTGTTAAAAATTACTTGTTTTTCTATGACTGCCCCACTGTATTATATAGTTTCCTAAAACCTGAAATAGTGACATGTTACTAGTACATAATCTCCATCGTTTTAATGTCTGGTATATATTGTAATCCTGTTCGAGGTTCGATATCCTGAATGAACGTGAGTAGCTTGTCCTACCATAAAGATAAACTAAAGGTGACGTCATGGTAACTACTCCTCTGTCTCTACCAAAGATAAACTAAAGGTGACGTCATGGTAACTACTCCACTGTCTCTACCAAAGATAAACTAAAGGTGACGTCATGGTAACTACTCCACTGTCTATATCAAAGATAAACTGAAGGTGTCGTCATGGTAACTACTCCACTGTCTATATCAAAGTTAAACTAAAGGTGACGTCATGGTTGCTACTCTACTGTCCCTACCAAAGATAAACAAAAGGTATCGTCATGGTAACTACTCCACTGTCTCTACCAAAGATAAACTAAAGGTGACGTCATGGTAACTTCTCCACTGTCTATATCAAAGTTAAACTAAAGGTGACGTCATGGCTGCTACTCTACTGTCCCTACCAAAGATAAACAAAAGGTATCGTCGTGGTAACTACTCCACTGTCTCTACCAAAGATAAACTAAAGGCGACGTCATGTTAACTACTCCACTGTCTCTACCAAAGATAAACTAAAGGTGACGTCATGGTGACTACTCCACTGTCTATATCAAAGTTAAACTAAAGGTGTCGTCAAGGTTGCTACTCTACTGTCCCTACCAAAGATAAACAAAAGGTATCGTCATGGTAACTACTCCTCTGTCTCTACCAAAGATAAACTAAAGGTGACGTCATGGTGACTACTCCACGGTCTATACCAAAAATAAACTAAAGGTATCGTCATGGTAACTACTCCACTGTCTCTACCAAAAATAAACTAAAGGTGACGTCATGGTAACTACTCCACTGTCTCTACCAAAGATAAACTAAAGGCGACGTCATGGTAACTACTCCACTGTCTATACCAAAAATAAACTAAAGGTGTCGTCATAGTAACTACTCCACTGTCCCTACCAAAGATAAACTAAAGGTGTCGTCATGGTAACTACTCCACTGTCTATACCAAAGATAAACTAAAGGCGACGTCATGGTAACTACTCTACTGTTTATTCCAAAAATAAACTAAAGGTGTCGTCATAGTAACTACTCCACTGTCCCTACCAAAGATAAACTAAAGGCGACGTCATGGTGACTACTCCACTGTCTATACCAAAAATAAACTAAAGGTGTCGTCATAGTAACTACTCCACTGTCCCTACCAAAGATAAACTAAAGGTGTCGTCATGGTAACTACTCCACTGTCTATACCAAAGATAAACTAAAGGCGACGTCATGGTAACTACTCTACTGTTTATTCCAAAAATAAACTAAAGGTGTCGTCATAGTAACTACTCCACTGTCCCTACCAAAGATAAACTAAAGGCGACGTCATGGTGACTACTCCACTGTCTATACCAAAGATAAACTAAAGGTGACGTCATGGTAACTACTCCACTGTCTCTACCAAAGATAAACTAAAGGTGTCGTCATGGTAACTGACAACTTTAGTTACCACCATCCACAACTACGGGTGTTATCCGCCCGTTAGATTTTATCCAAGATATGATTCATTACTTTAACAACTTGCATTCGTGAATCCCTTTCCTCTAGAGAAATATGGATTTGGGGTTTTATACGCAAATCCTTATATTTTTTTTATTCATTCATTGTTTTTAATTGGTTTGAATTCGATTGACAAGTATTGTGAACCGTTAACACTTTTAATTCCCGCGAGAATTTCACGTCTGTTAAAAATTACTTGTTTTTCTATGACTGCCCCACTGTATTATATAGTTTCCCAAAACCTGAAATATTGACATGTTACTATTACATAATCTCCATCGTTTTAATGTCTGGTATATGTTGTAATCCTGTTCGAGGTTCGATATCCTGAATGGACGTGAGTAGCCTGTCCTACCATAAAGATAAACTAAAGGTGACGTCATGGTAACTACTCCACTGTCCCTACCAAAGATAAACTAAAGGTGTCGTCATGGTAACTACTCCACTGTCTCTACCAAAGATAAACTAAAGGTGACGTCATGGTAACTACTCCTCTGTCTCTACCAAAGATAAACTAAAGGTGACGTCATGGTAACTACTCCACTGTCCCTACCAAAGATAAACTAAAGGTGTCGTCATGGTAACTACTCCACTGTCTATATCAAAGTTAAACTAAAGGTGACGTCATGGTGACTACTCCACTGTCCCTACCAAAGATAAACTAAAGGCGACGTCATGTTAACTACTCCACTGTCTCTACCAAAGATAAACTAAAGGTGACGTCATGGTAACTACTCCTCTGTCTCTACCAAAGATAAACTAAAGGCGACGTCATGGTAACTACTCCACTGTCTCTACCAAAGATAAACTAAAGATGTCGTCATGGTAACTACTCCACTGTCTCTACCAAAGATAAACTAAAGATGTCGTCATGGTAACTACTCCACTGTCTCTACCAAAGATTAACTAAAGATGTCGTCATGGTAACTACTCCACTGTTAAGAACCTACTTAAACGGTAGGTGTGGCTTGTTGATACATTCTCCAAACACCTGTTTCTACATGATGCTCACTCTGTAATGAGATAATAAGTATTAAAGTACTATCATACACCATTTACCATGAAACTGTTGATTAGCTCATTAAGACTCATATGTGCAATTGGAGTTGACATGAAGATGGTAATAAAGTTTAATAAAAACGTCAATTGACAATTTCGAGCTAACACGAATGAAAAAATAATCATACAAAATACACGGAAATCCAAATTATTCAGAATCATAAGTTATGTAAACTCTAAATAGTCGTAGTATTTCCTGATTTACGTCAACACACGATACTTAGAAAGGTGCGACCACAATGACTGTCTGCAATGCCATTTCATGTTTTGTTGCAGGATATTCCAAAACGTTGTTTTTGTCGCTATTATTCTGTCTCATATGAGACGAATTCGAGTGAAATACTAAACTCAGACAGACGGTTTAGCGCCAGACAGGAGTTTGCCTTTTCAACAGGACATCACGAGTTTGTAAAGACTTGTCGATGGGACGTACAGGAAATCCGATAACGAAGATGGATCGACTCATCTGCAGGTGTTCTGTGTATGAGAAACAGATTGTTCCAGTCGAGTCCTTGCGCCGGAACAATCACTGAATCAGTATCTGCATTCATGAAAGTATCTGATGGCTTTTCGATAACTTCCAGGGTTCAATCACATATTGTTATTCCACGTGTGCGAATATCGAAAGCTTTGGAGTACAACATTTGTATATATATATATATAATTATATAAAATAAAATGTCATGAAAAAATAAGAATTTTGGTTGCAATGTTACTATCTATATGCACGGCACGCGTTGCTCTTATCGAATTATACATACATATGTGTATAAGAGTAATAAACCTTTTATATGCAGTCTTATCAGTATCTTTATCAGTGTTCCATATTAGGGTTATCTTTTTTTCAATATAAAATTACAATGTAAATGTTTGATAAAATGAACGAATAAAACTAACAATTAAGCGTTTGTTTTGAATCGAAGAAATGAATATATTTAGCATGTGCTAAATATGCTAAGCGACTGCTTACTGTGTAGACGACATTCAGTGAAAAAAATTTATACTCCGCAAATTTCCTACTACAATGTGTGAAAACTTCGTTTATTGGTTTTCATAACTATTAAACTTTTAATGCACACTTGGCGATATTTTATAGCAATGCAAATAATGCCTTACACGATGAACGCGTTGCAACAAATGTTTTGTATACAATGTATCGGTCTTCCTTCCGGATTTACCAGGTGTTGTCAGAAACGATAAAAGGCGATGAGTTATTTTCTTAAATTTAGACTGAAGAAAGCCATCGACCAAGGACATTTTTGTTTTCATTTGTGAGACAACTTGGGCCGAGAGACTGTTTATAAGATTATTAGGTGACACATCGAACGTGTAAATCAAACCCTCACACATAAAGACAGAGTAACTTAGTTAGGTTGCAGCGTTGTATCGCTTTAGCAATGACAGATAAAATACTGTGTAACAACTACTCTAACATCAGGCCTGGTATGTGACATGACATGGGTAGTTCCGAACGTTTGTGGAGATCTGATCAATTTATTGCCTATATCTCAAATTTTCTGTGAACCAGCTAAATATTATCGAATAATATCCACTTTGTCATATTTGAGTGAATGGTGGACATTAAACAATTTTCTGTGTACCAGTTAAATATGTTACCATTTTCACTTTTAGCGAATGGTGGACAAAAACCTATTTTCTGTGTACCAGTTAAATATGTTACCATTTCCACTTTTAGCGAATGGTGGACAAAAACCTATTTTCTGTGTACCAGTTAAATATGTTACCATTTTCACTTTTAGCGAATGGTGGACAAAAACCTATTTTCTGTGTACCAGTTAAATATGTTACCATTTCCACTTTTAGCGAATGGTGGACAAAAACCTATTTTCTGTGTACCAGTTAAATATGTTACCATTTTCACTTTTAGCGAATGGTGGACAAAAACCTATTTTCTGTGTAACAGTTAAATATGTTACCATTATCACTTTTAGCGAATGGTGGACAAAAATCTATTTTCTGTGTACCAGTTTATTGAACAATTTTCACTCTTTCTTATCTCTTTTTCATCTCTCGAAGATTTATCGTCATTTCATATTGCTTGGCCCAGTATGCTTCATTAAAGATGCTGAAGGTTTTGTTATGTATCTTTAATCCCACGACAACGAACTTTTCCTCTGGGGAGTTACATCTTTCCCAGTTTCCCATTCATCTCAGTTAATCTTTTTTAGACGGAAGTCTTTCATAATTAGCATATCCGTTGTCTTGATCCCCACACTATAGATTATACATTATGTAACTTTTATGTTGTTTTCCTCCAGGCAATATAGAAAAGTTAAATCGAAACTAATGATCACAAAAATGCTCGTTAAAACCTGAATCTACACTGTATTTCCATAGCCTTTAGATCTTCTATATTCATATAACAATGTCCTTGCAAGAGAAAATGTATTCATGGATATTTCATAGACTGCTCCTATCAAATCATCGGTTTATCTTCTTCGTCCGACAGATTATCATAGCATAGAAATTGCGTCTAGAGAATTTTACAAACAATATACAGTATATATAGATGGGTGTCTTGGTAACCTTGATAACGATTCAGTTCTAATATAGTAGTTATTTATCTTGCCTATTGATTGCGTTTTCGTGTTAGGTATGCAGTAGTTAAACCAACCATTCAATATATCGCTATGGTATGGCCATTTCAGTTTAACAAGTTAAATGTACGATAACACAATGGGCCTAGCCTGTAGCCGTTGTTTTGTAAAGTTTTAATTGGTGGTAAAATATGGTGAATACTACAAATATGAACAATTAATTCACATGTACATAGAAATTCTGAATTCAAGATTTAACAGAAAAACAGCTAGGAAAATACCTTTGTCCAGGATAATTCCTCTGTGTTAGACGAAACAGAGATGGACAACATATCGCAACAATAACCTTGACATATATTGCGACCATAGATCTTTCTCTAATCCTTCTGGTTTCAACGCTACTGTATGTATATCAATAGACCTTTTCTGTAATAAAATAGGGAACTTGAAATTAGTGATTACTAATTATATACTGAGCGTCCCGCGGGACCAGTGTTGGAAGGTCAACGGCATTCTCCGGCTGTATAGCAGTGCTATTTGAGTAGGTATCAGATTATAAGACTCGTTTATATCTGATGTAGGTGAATAGAAATGGTCACGAGAGGATTAATTATTGATGAAAATCCAAGGTCTCAAGCTGCCGTGCTGAGGAACGTGTATAAAAATTCTAAAGCTCATGAACCCTGTCAAATAGACAACATATCGGAGTAAAATCCAAGTCTCTGGGTACCTTGCCGACGGGATACATTATCGGGGTAAAACCCGAGACCGTGTCTACCTTGTCGATGAGATACATTACTGGAGAACACCCGAGACTCCATCTAACTTGCCGAGGGGATATGTTATCGGAGTAAAATCCGAGACACTGTCTACCTTGACGAGAACATACATTACCGGAGTAAAACCCCTGGTCTCTGTCTACCTTGCCGAAGGGATATATTATCGTAGTAAAACTCGAAATTCTGTCTACCTTGTCGATGAGATACATTACCGGAGTAAAACCCGAGACTGTATCTACCTTGCCAAGGGGATATATTACAGGATTGAAACCCTGGTCTCTGTCTACCTTGGCGAGGGGATACATTCAGGATTGAAACCATGGTCTCTGTCTACCTTGGTGAGGTGGATATATTCAGGATTGAAACCCTGGTCTTTGTCTACCTTGGCGAGGGGATACATTACAGGATTGAAACCCTGGTCTCTGTCTACCTTGGCGAGGGGATACATTACATGATTGAAACCCTGGTTTCTGTCTACCTTGGCGAGGGGATACATGACAGGATTGAAACCCTGGTCTCTGTCTACCTTGGCGAGGGGATACATTACAGGATTGAAACCCTGGTCTCTGTCTACCTTGGCGAGGGGATATATTCAGGATTGAAACCCTGGTCTTTGTCTACTTTGGCGAGGGGATACATTACAGGATTGAAACCCTGGTCTCTGTCTACCTTGGCGAGGGGATACATTCAGTATTGAAACCCTGGTCTCTGTCTACCTTGGCGAGGGGATACATTACAGGATTGAAACCCTGGTCTCTGTCTAAATTGGCGAGGGGATACATGACAGGATTGAAACCCTGGTCTCTGTCTACCTTGGCGAGAGGATATATTCAGTATTGAAACCCTGGTCTCTGTCTACCTTGGCGAGAGGATACATTCAGTATTGAAACCCTGGTCTCTGTCTACCTTGGCGAGGGGATACATGACAGGATTGAAACCCTGGTCTCTGTCTACCTTGGCGAGGGGATACATTACAGGATTGAAACCCTGGTCTCTGTCTACCTTGGCGAGAGGATACATTCAGTATTGAAACCCTGGTCTCTGTCTACCTTGGCGAGGGGATACATGACAGGATTGAAACCCTGGTCTCTGTCTACCTTGGCGAGAGGATACATTCAGTATTGAAACCCTGGTCTCTGTCTACCTTGGCGAGGGGATACATGACAGGATTGAAACCCTGGTCTCTGTCTACCTTGGCGAGGGGATACATTACAGGATTGAAACCCTGGTCTCTGTCTACCTTGGCGAGAGGATACATTCAGTATTGAAACCCTGGTCTCTGTCTACCTTGGCGAGGGGATACATGACAGGATTGAAACCCTGGTCTCTGTCTACCTTGGCGAGAGGATACATTCAGTATTGAAACCCTGGTCTCTGTCTACCTTGGCGAGGGGATACATGACAGGATTGAAACCCTGGTCTCTGTCTACCTTGGCGAGAGGATACATTCAGTATTGAAACCCTGGTCTCTGTCTACCTTGGCGAGGGGATACATTCAGGATTGAAACCATGGTCTCTGTCTACCTTGGTGAGGTGGATATATTCAGGATTGAAACCCTGGTCTTTGTCTACCTTGGCGAGGGGATACATTACAGGATTGAAACCCTGGTCTCTGTCTACCTTGGCGAGGGGATACATTACATGATTGAAACCCTGGTTTCTGTCTACCTTGGCGAGGGGATACATGACAGGATTGAAACCCTGGTCTCTGTCTACCTTGGCGAGGGGATACATTACAGGATTGAAACCCTGGTCTCTGTCTACCTTGGCGAGGGGATACATTCAGTATTGAAACCCTGGTCTCTGTCTACCTTGGCGAGGGGATACATTACAGGATTGAAACCCTGGTCTCTGTCTAAATTGGCGAGGGGATACATGACAGGATTGAAACCCTGGTCTCTGTCTACCTTGGCGAGAGGATATATTCAGTATTGAAACCCTGGTCTCTGTCTACCTTGGCGAGAGGATACATTCAGTATTGAAACCCTGGTCTCTGTCTACCTTGGCGAGGGGATACATGACAGGATTGAAACCCTGGTCTCTGTCTACCTTGGCGAGGGGATACATTACAGGATTGAAACCCTGGTCTCTGTCTACCTTGGCGAGAGGATACATTCAGTATTGAAACCCTGGTCTCTGTCTACCTTGGCGAGGGGATACATGACAGGATTGAAACCCTGGTCTCTGTCTACCTTGGCGAGAGGATACATTCAGTATTGAAACCCTGGTCTCTGTCTACCTTGGCGAGGGGATACATTACAGGATTGAAACCCTGGTCTCTGTCTACCTTGGCGAGAGGATACATTCAGTATTGAAACCCTGGTCTCTGTCTACCTTGGCGAGGGGATACATGACAGGATTGAAACCCTGGTCTCTGTCTACCTTGGCGAGAGGATACATTCAGTATTGAAACCCTGGTCTCTGTCTACCTTGGCGAGGGGATACATGACAGGATTGAAACCCTGGTCTCTGTCTACCTTGGCGAGGGGATACATTACAGGATTGAAACCCTGGTCTCTGTCTACCTTGGCGAGAGGATACATTCAGTATTGAAACCCTGGTCTCTGTCTACCTTGGCGAGGGGATACATGACAGGATTGAAACCCTGGTCTCTGTCTACCTTGGCGAGAGGATACATTCAGTATTGAAACCCTGGTCTCTGTCTACCTTGGCGAGGGGATACATGACAGGATTGAAACCCTGGTCTCTGTCTACCTTGGCGAGAGGATACATTCAGTATTGAAACCCTGGTCTCTGTCTACCTTGGCGAGGGGATACATGACAGGATTGAAACCCTGGTCTCTGTCTACCTTGGCGAGGGGATACATTACATGATTGAAACCCCGGTCTCTGTCTACCTTGGCGAGGGGATACATTACATGATTGAAACCCTGGTTTCTGTCTACCTTGGCGAGGGGATACATGACAGGATTGAAACCCTGGTCTCTGTCTACCTTGGCGAGGGGATACATTACAGGATTGAAACCCTGGTCTCTGTCTACCTTGGCGAGGGGATATATTCAAGATTGAAACCCTGGTCTTTGTCTACTTTGGCGAGGGGATACATGACATGATTGAAACCCTGGTCTCTGTCTACCTTGACGAGGGGATACATGACAGGATTGAAACCCTGGTCTCTGTCTACCTTGGCGAGGGGATACATGACAGGATTGAAACCCTGGTCTCTGTCTACCTTGGGGAGGGGATACATTACAGGATTGAAACCCTGGTCTCTGTCTAAATTGGCGAGGGGATACATTACAGGATTGAAACCCTGGTCTCTGTCTACCTTGGCGAGGGGATACATTCAGTATTGAAACCCTGGTCTCTGTCTACCTTGGCGAGGGGATACATGGCAGGATTGAAACCCTGGTCTTTGTCTACCTTGGCGTGGGTATACATTAACTGTCCATACTGCCGGGGGATATGATATGACTGTAAAACCCAAGATGTCGTCTGTCCTGATGATAAGATCTTCGTACTAACACAGGTAACTGTCCATACTGCCGGGGGATATGATATTACTCTAAAACATAAGGTGTCGTCTGCCCTGATGATAAGATCTTTGGAATAACACACAAATCACTTCCGGGGAGGGGAATAGGGGGGATCTAATATGACTGTAGAACCCAAGATATCATCTACCCTGATGATAAGATCTTTGGAGTAACAAACAAGTCACTGTCCATACTGCCGGGGGATATGATATGACTGTAAAACCCAAGATGTCGTCTGCCCTGATGATAAGATCTTTGGAGTAACACAGGTAACTGTTCATACTGCCGGGGGATATGATATGACTGTAAAACATAAGATGTCGTCTGCCCTGATGATAAGATCTTTGGAGTAACACAGGTAACTGTTCATACTGCCGGGGGATATGATATGACTGTAAAACATAAGATGTCGTCTGCCCTGATGATAAGATCTTTGGAGTAACACAGGTAACTGTTCATACTGCCGGGGGATATGATATGACTGTAAAACATAAGATGTCGTCTGCCCTGATGATAAGATCTTTGGAGTAACACAGGTAACTGTCTATACTGCCGGGGGATATGATATGACTGTAAAAAACCAAGATGTCGTCTGCCCTGATGATAAGATCTTTGGAGTAATACAGGTAACTGTTCATACTGCAGGGGATATGATATGACTGTAAAACATAAGATGTCGTCTGCCCTGATGATAAGATCTTTGGAGTAACACAGGTAACTGTTCATACTGCAGGGGGATATGATATAACTGTAAAAACCAAGATGTCGTCTGCCCTGATGATAAGATCTTTGGAGTAATACAGGTAACTGTTCACACTGCAGGGGATATGATATGACTGTAAAACATAAGATGTCGTCTGCCCTGATGATAAGATCTTTGGAGTAACACAGGTTACTGTCTATACTGCCGGGGGATATGATATGACTGTAAAAAACCAAGATGTCGTCTGCCCTGATGATAAGATCTTTGGAGTAATACAGGTAACTGTTCATACTGCAGGGGATATGATATAACTGTAAAAAACCAAGATGTCGTCTGCCCTGATGATAAGATCTTTGGAGTAACACAGGTAACTGTCTATACTGCAGGGGGATATGATATAACTGTAAAAACCAAGATGTCGTCTGTCCCGATGATAAGATCTTTGGAGTAACACAGGTAACTGTCTATACTGCAGGGGGATATGATATAACTGTAAAAACCAAGATGTCGTCTGTCCCGATGATAAGATCTTTGGAGTAACACAGGTAACTGTCTATACTGCAGGGGGATATGATATGACTGTAAAACATAAGATGTCGTCTGTCCCGATGATAAGATCTTTGGAGTAACACAGGTAACTGTCTATACTGCAGGGGGATATGATATAACTGTAAAAACCAAGATGTCGTCTGTCCCGATGATAAGATCTTTGGAGTAATACAGGTAACTGTTCATACTGCAGGGGGATATGATATAACTGTAAAAACCAAGATGTCGTCTGTCCCGATGATAAGATCTTTGGAGTAATACAGGTAACTGTTCACACTGCAGGGGATATGATATAACTGTAAAAACCAAGATGTCGTCTGTCCCGATGATAAGATCTTTGGAGTAACACAGGTAACTGTCTATACTGCAGGGGGATATGATATAACTGTAAAAACCAAGATGTCGTCTGTCCCGATGATAAGATCTTTGGAGTAACACAGGTAACTGTCTATACTGCAGGGGGATATGATATAACTGTAAAAACCAAGATGTCGTCTGTCCCGATGATAAGATCTTTGGAGTAACACAGGTAACTGTCTATACTGCAGGGGGATATGATATAACTGTAAAAAACCAAGATGTCGTCTGCCCTGATGATAAGATCTTTGGAGTAACACAGGTAACTGTTCATACTGCAGGGGGATATGATATAACTGTAAAAACCAAGATGTCGTCTGTCCCGATGATAAGATCATTGGAGTAATACAGGTAACTGTCTATACTGCAGGGGGATATGATATGACTGTAAAAACCAAGATGTCGTCTGTCCCGATGATAAGATCATTGGAGCAATACTCCTGGCAATTGAAGAAAATAAAGACGTCTTATACCCTAGGGGTCTGCATCTGGATTGTTGGATCCGGTTGGTGTTTGTATAATTCAATCTGACAATGAATTATATTCTGATTAATAATTCTCTAATAGTGGTAATATTATTGATTGAGCTACAGCTTATTGGCAGTAACGTCATCATAACAAATCGAACATATTTGATCTGAAAGTGAAAATCCTACCGTATTCGGCAAAACTGATCTGATTGGGCGACCTTACACGATTACGGAAGAGAAGGCAGTCATATCGGATATGAAAATAACAATGGAATATTAACGTGTAAGATAGTAACAACGCGTGATCTGAAAGCATAAGAGTCTTCTTCACACCCCGAGGTCATTTAAAAAGATACATGTTCGAGAGAGCCAATGTGTTAATAATGGAACTATTATCCATAATAATGAGAAACGACCCCACCAACCTATATATCCTACTAAGATATATAATGTTTCCACCGGAGATCATAACAAATGTCACTCAGCAATCAACAACTATAAGTATGTCAATCCCCGTGTCGTTTTCTCGCCATCTGTTGTACATGTGGAGATATTGGGCATCTATTGCAGTAATAAAGAATCAGCTGTGAGTGGGGAAGTAGAAGAGTTACCATCTAGGAAAGAAAAATCTCAAAACGTAAAATAACCTGCCTTACCATTAAATTCAGTGGTAAAGTATCACCTATGGTTACATTTTAAGATCGAGGCGGAGGGCTGAACAAGAACAGTACATACTACACTGGATTTATATTTTATCAGATTATATTCAATAAACTGGGTAAATAAATTTTTCACATACTCAACGTTTTCTACAAGTTTTCTCGGAGAACTTTATCATCTATTCAATTTCTTCAGCTCGGAATAAAAACAAAAACTAACAAAAGACAGTCATATGTTTTCCATAGATATTCAAATACCAGATTCAACAAATAAGCTGTCAACTTGGCATTCAGCTCATCTAGTAATTCCTTTCTCAATATATTCAATATTGGTCTTGTGTTTGTGTTCTCATGAAAAATTAAAATTTGATAAAGGGTGTGGCCAAATAATGAATTAACATAGAGCATCCGGGTATGTGGTCCTTCTAGGACTCATCAGTGATGCAAGGGGCCTGACGTCCAGAAGGTGAATGAGGAAAATTAACATCTGCAGAAAATGTGCTAGAATATAGATAGGAAGGTATCCTTACCTAACAATTCTATAAATTCCGTGAAAAAATAATACATGTGCATGTTCCTCAATGAGTCGTTTGTGATCGGGGAATTCGGTAGGGTAACAAATGACGATAAACAAACCTGTCCAGAGTGCTGAGTCCCTCTTTCCAATTTCTTTTAATTCTTTTCGCAATTTTTCATACAAAAGAGTTCCAATATAAGTAAAACTAAATGCTGAATCGTACCTAATCCAGTGGCGATGGAGCGATAAGACCAAGCAATTATCTCCCATCACTTCACCCTTTATATATAAATGATTTTTGACAAAAGAAGAAAGACGTTACATTTTGCACTAGCGCTTTCACTGTATTAGATCTTCAGGTGCATAGTAACTGTACATAATGGTGTGGCGTCACAACATGTTATCTGTTGATGACGTCATAATATAAAAGGGGCATAATTGTATTTTGCAAACTTTACAATGCGGTTAAACATTAATATTCAAGTCTGGTTTTAAAATGTTTATAATTTCTGACTCCTTGGCTTCTCTTTGTATTCGATTGGTTTCAGATGAAAAAGTATACAGGGGAAAGATTTGGAAAAAGCCGTCGTTGCATCCTGCTATGTGTCGGCTGATTGGTAGATGTCTATATCTTTCGTGGGATATTTGTTCGCGATGTAATGTTACGCGTTTGCGGAAGTTTTCTGTTTGTCCTATATAGAAACTTCCACATTTTGGACAAAGGATTAAGTAAATCACGTTTTTTGATTTACAGTTCATACTGCTTTTAACTTCCCACTTCTTTCCACTTTTTAATTGTAAGGAATTCCCTGTTATGATATGTTGACACGCTCCACATCTCTTTTCTCGACAAGTATTGACTTCCGGTAACTTTGTTTCTGATGAAAATGATGCACGTGTTAGATATTTTTTCAAATTTTTTGGCTGACAGTAGCTTGCGATAAATTTGGTATTTTTCATAATGTTTTTCATTCGCTCAGAGCCATCTAAAATGTTCATATGTTGTTTGACCGTTCCTTTGATTTGAGGGTTACTGGGGTTGTATGTCATGACAAGCGGCAGTACTTTCTCATCGTTTTTTTCTTTCGGTGTTCTGAGTTCCGCTATTGGAATTTCGGAGGCTCTCCTGATGCCGTTATTGATCAGGGACTGTGGATAATTTTGTTCCACCAGAAACTGTCTTAGTTCCTCAAGTCTCTGTCTTCTTAAAGCATCTTTTTCTATAATTGTGCATATTCGTCGGGCTAGACAGAATGGGATATTTTCTCTTGTGTGCCTCGGATGCGAAGAAAGGAAATTCAAATACTAGTGTGTGTCCGTGGATTTGTAATAGATATCTGTGCAAAGTTCCCCGTTGTCTTTGAAGAGCAGTATGTCCAAAAATGGTAATCTTATCTTGCTTTTTTCCATTGTGAATTGTATTTTTGGATGGAGTTAATTTAGCATTGTGAAGAAATTTCGCAAATCATCATCAGACTTTTTCCAGAGTATGAAGCAATCATGGAGGAATCGTTTAAAATTTTCCTTGAGATCTTTTTTCTCTTCCTGGCCGAATTGTTCTCCATACTTAATATAAAGTTGTACTTCTAAGAACCCCATTACTAAGGTTGCGTAAGTTGGAGCCATCTTTGTCCCCATTGCTGTACCCTGTTTTGTTGATAATTTTTATCATTAAATTGGAATGTGTTTTCCTGTAGTACTATTTCAACTGCTTCTCTGACGAATTCTTTTGAAATATTGCGAACAATCCGAGTTTTTTGTAGCCAATAAAATATTGCTGCAATGCCAAGTTCGTGAGGTATATTTGTATACAGACTTACGACGTCGAATGAGACGAACGTTGTATCCTCATTGATGTGTTTTGGCAAGTATTTCATATTGCTGCAATGCCAAGTTCGTGAGGTATATTTGTATACAGACTTACGACGTCGAATGAGACTATTTATCAACAGATAGCATGTTGGGACGCCACACCATTATGTACAGTTACTATGCACCTGAAGATCTAATACAGTGAAAGCGCTAGTGCAAAATGTAACGTCTTTCTTCTTTTGTCAAAAATCATTTTTATTTATAATTTACGAACGTTGTATCCTCATTGATGTGTTTTGGCAAGTATTTCATATTGCTGCAATGCCAAATTCGTGAGGTATATTTGTATACAGACTTACGACGTCGAATGAGACTATTTATCAACAGATAACATGTTGTGACGCCACACCATTATGTACAGTTACTATGCACCTGAAGATCTAATACAGTGAAAGCGCTAGTGCAAAATGTAACGTCTTTCTTCTTTTGTCAAAAATCATTTTTATTTATAATTTACTCGCGTCTCGTCAAATCAAGTTTATATATATATATATACATACACACAACATCCCCCCTCAAAACAAAATTGCAAAATGCAGTTTTCTATGGGTGAGAGATGAAAGGAATGATTTGGTTGACAGAAGAAATCTAGATGCAATAAACAAAGAATATCCAATTCCATATTAATTATTTGACAAAAATTTTAGGCAATACTATTATGGCAATTTTTACAAAGGGAGATAACTATAAGTACCAATGAGGAAAGAATGTGCTGCACTAGAAGTGGACAATAATGTAAACAATTAACTCGCAGAATAAAATATTCATAAACTCAAAATATTATTGTTATGTAAAATGTAAGAACTATAGGTAGATTTGAATCAAATCTCCGAAGAAATATACTCAAACATATAGAAAAAAATTATTTCACTACAAGCAAAACTTAGTTTCATCAAAATACGAAAGATGAAGTTAATTCAATAATGGAAACTTTGACTTTCCAACTCCATGAAGCAAACTTAAAAGTACATTGTACTCGGTTTGTTCTGGATAATCTTTTAACAGGTAATTATGCACATTTTATAAAATTCAAAATACATATTGACATCAATTATTAAAATTGTTGAAGGCAATATGTAGGAAGCTATCAGACTCAATCATACAACCTAATTACCTTCGTTCTAGCAGTCATTAACTCTTCATTTTCTGAATTCTTTGTAAAGCATGAAAAATCATAATGATCAGAATGTCATACATACAATCATTTATACTTATTTAGATTTGCTCAAGCTTCAAACTCTCACAATCACGCACTCTCCTGCCATCACAACAATTTGTCAAAACACTTCACCAACAAACAGGGATAAAGCAAGGCTGGCATATTAATTGAAAGAAAATTGAAAGTAGAATGTCTTAGTAACATTGGAATTTTACAATGACCTTGTCTAAGAAAATACAGAATACCTGTCCTGATGAACAAACGCTCAGTTCACATTTTCCCCTCAGTGTTTATATTCTGTCATATGATTTGAAAAGTGGACACAATTATACATAACAACTTTCAAACCAAATTAATCAGTTCAAATGAGCTACACAAATTTGAAATTTATGTAATATACACAACTCCATCATAATCATCAATTATCAATACCACAAAAATTATGCACTAATTCAATTATATAGAAGTGACATTCTCCAAGTAATAAGGTAATTCTCTAAGGAAGTAAACATAATAAATAAGTGCATTTCTGACCACAAATGAAATGCAAAAAAAAAAAAAACAAAAAAACAAAAAAAAAACAAAAAACAAAACAAAAAACAAACAAAAACAATCAACCATAGAAGTGTAAGTAAACACGATACAAGTCCAACAAATGGAAAAGGGTGACATCTAGACAACGCGTCTGGTACAACAACCATGTTAGCTGCTGGCTTATAAACAACCTGGAAGTCAAACTGTTGTAGCATGGCGAGCCATCTTTAATATATTGCACCATGTAATTGTTTTTGAAATAAAGGTTGTATTGCCTGATGGTCACACTCTACTGTAAAGCGATGACCTCTCAGATATGTAGCACAATCAAGAACGGCATAAACCATTCCTTGTAGTCCAAGCTTAGTAGGTCCATATTTTTGCTGTCTTTTGATCAACCCTTTCGAACCAAAGCGAGAAACACATGTCTCCTTATTGTCATACAGTTGGTAAAGCATATACCCTATCCCGTGGCTACATGTATCAACAGCAAGTCGGAATTCTTTGTCAAAGTTTGGAAAGGCCAACGCTTTAGAATTGAGCAGCTGAAACTTGAGGGTATCGAACACTGTTTGATGAATGTCCTGCCAATAAAAGCGGACTCCCTTTTTAAGTAAATTGTTCAAAGGGTAGACTGTGTCACCAAACCTTGGAATATATTTTCTGAATCAGTTGAACAAACCCATAGCTCGTCTCAATTCCTTTTGAGATCGCGGTGTGGGGTATTCACGAACCACATCAAGGCGGTCTTTAGGGGGAAGAATCCCGTCACGAGAAATTTCATGTCCTAAGAACACACACTTATTACGCGAAAACAAACATTTCTTTGGGTTAAGCTTTAAACCTGCTCATTGAAATCGAGAAAACACTTCCTCTAAATCTCGTAAATGGTCATCAAAAGTAGAAGAACATATCAATACATCATCTAAGTAACATAACACAGATTTAAATGTTAAGCCTTTCAATACAGTATCCATAAGTGACTGGAAACTATTTGGCGCTGTGCTAAGACCCATGGGAAGTCGCGTAAATTTATAGGTTCCAAAACAGGTATTAAACGCTGTATACTTGGAACACGCAGGATCTATTTCCATTTGGAAAAATCCAGAACTCATTTCAATAGCAGTAATAAAGCTTGGAGTATTGTTGGTGAAAGATTCTGTGATCTTCTGTTTGTTTGGAATAGTGTACCTAAATGGCTGGGTTTGCGAATTAAAATATCGAAAATCACAACAGAATCTATAAGCTGACAAGTGTGAGGTATGCACTTTCTTTGTGTCAGAATTCTGATTCTTTTTCTGTTTTGAAACTAAAACAATAGGACTAGAAATGGGAATATCTTCCTTCTCACTGACAGGGACAATGACACCTTGGTTAAGTAGTTCACTCAATTGAGAACGCAAAACCTCACGCTTCTCAGGTGTTAACCGATACGGTTGGTGGTGTTTTGACTCTGCATTTGGTTTCAAGTGAATGACATGTTTAACAATATTAGTCAAACTAAGTGACGGGTTTTCATCAGTTACAAAAATAGTCTTATTTCTGTACAAACACATGTTCAATTCACTCTTCTGGTCACTAGACAGTGTGTCAACATTTAAATAAAAATATGATACAGATTTTTCATAATCACAGTTCTCCTGAAATTCAGTAAGTCATCAGTTCCTGACTGACTAGAACATGCATGACTAGAATCATCATCAATTTTGTCAGTTGAAATGTTAAATTGTTTCTTTTTGACAACTTCAACATTGTTAAATTCAAAATTGTGTATATTTTCCATACCACTCTCTGTAGGCAAAACATGATATGATCCATCAATTTCAAAATTTGCAACTATTGTGTCTCTATGTACAACTATAGTACTAGAACTTGGATTCAAAATTTTAACTGGTAATAACCTTGGTTTATGCACAGTGACTATAAATCTGGCAACCAACAAACCTTTCTTCTGGGCCTGCTTACTAGCAGAGCAAATACCTTGTAATCCAATAAGAGTACCTTTTGGTAACTTACACATAATAATACATTCTGAATTAGCATTGATACTAAATTTTGAAGCACACATCACTTTTAATCTGTTAGTACCAAAAGATTGTCTACCAAAATCTAACACAACATGATATTTTGACATAAATCTGGTACCAACAATCAAGGGATGAGATGTTTGAGGTAAATATATACATTCAAATTGCAATCACCATAAGGTGTACACACATTGACATTTGCTGTACCATGAACATCAACATAGCTCGAGTCAGCAACCTTGACCTGTAACTTTGATTTCTGAACATATGATTTACATGTTCTGGGCAATGAGTTTAAAAAATGACTCAGAAATTACATTTATACCACATCCTGAGTCGAGCAATGCTTGAACTTTCACATGAGAAATTTTCACTGGCATATACATAAATTTACATTCAGAATTGTCATTGGAAACTTCACTATCACTGGGCGACTCACAATCCGTACTCGAGCTAGTACATTCAATGTTATTCATAACCGACGCTCCGGAGGTGGACTGCTGTGTCTATACACAGGCTTTACTTCTTGCCTCCCAAGAGACCGTGATCGCCTCTCGGGGCATACACGTTGCCCAACTGCGGCAAGGGACTGCTGGCTGGCGGTGGAATGGATAAACTACTGACGAGGGAAACCAGGTAGCGTACACATCGTAGAGCAATATGACCATTCTGTCCACAAATTTGACACATCACTGTAGGTGCACATTCATCCTGCCCGTCCCAATTACACAGAGACTTTATGTGTCCTTCCCCATGACACTTATGACAAGTTTTGGATCTGGTGCCCCCATGGGATGGCAAATGTCTTGGCTGGTCTGGAGGGAAGCTTGAAACTCTAGACATGCACTGTCCAACCATATTTGTCAACTGTTCAACCTGGAACTTCTGTCCACTTAAAGTCCAATAATCCTTCTTCTGGACTGCTGCTACAACTTGTTTAGGTCCGCTTTCTCTCCAGCCTGTTGCCTCACCGAGCTAAGCTTCGCTTAATGCTGTCATGATGTCTTTAGGTGCACAAGCACCTACAAATAAACGCAGTATTTCTGGTAGTCCGCTGATAAATTTCCCGAATATTTCATAGTCAAGTTTACCAAGCATAGTCCTTTTTTCCATCACATTTAAATGGAAATCCTCAATTGGCTGACCTTCATCTAGTTTTAAATTGGAAAAAAAAATTCCATTTCGAGAAAAAGGGTGAGATTCTGGTCGTTGTTTAGCAAGTACCTGGACTTACACTCCACCAACACACATTCCCATGATTTATCATTCAAAGTATTAAACCATGACGCGGCAGGGCCACGCAAATGTAAATGGAAGGCCGCGACCTTACGGGCATCTTGATCAAAGTCATTTAAGTTCAAAAACTTGGCATACGATTCAAACTGAGATGAAAACTTTGCAGCATTTTCGTGGGGGTACCCAGAGAATTTCTCACAGACTACTTTACTAGCCATGACGTCAACATTAACACCTACATGCAAATCAGGATAATTTGGCAGATTTGGTATATCAATTAGTTCATCAATTTTCGTGTGAAATGTGACAAACGGATGTTCCTCACATAAAGAATTTCCCCTCTCTAATGTTAACCTTTTGAAGGAGTTCCTGATCTGGACTGCCACTGGAGTGCGTGGGTCAGTATTTATATTGGGCTTAGGGGATGACGTAAGATGAAATGGATCAAGAAATTCTTTTGTTAGTATGTCTGAGTGTATTTCTTCTGTATCTGAGGTGAGCTGTTCATGTATTTCTGGTGGGGTACCACATCTGTTCATGATAGAAATTAGTCATTTCAAGTGCTGCACCAGCCGAACCTGGCAACCAACATGGCTGACCACGTGGTCGTGGGGAGAAGTTCACACACCCGTTGATTGTATCGGTTCGATAATGTCAATCAGTCATTTTCATGTGTTAATACATCGATAACCGAGTATATAAAGTCTACCTGTATCGCAGAACGACTTGAACCTTAGGATTCTCCACCATGTGATCGGGGAATTCGGTAGGGTAACAAATGACGATAAACAAACCTGTCCAGAGTGCTGAGTCCCTCTTTTCAATTTCTTTTTATTCCTTTTCGCAACTTTTTATACAAAAGAGTTCCAATATAAGTAAAACTAAATCTGAATCGTACCTAATCCAGTGAGCGATGGAGCGATAAGACCAAGCAATTATCTCCCATCACTTCACCTATTATGTATATACACAACACGTTATTCATATGAATTAAAACGTGGCATGCCGAGGAACGGTAAACAATGCGTTCCAGTATCGTTCACAATGACAGAAGTCATAGAAATGATGAAAGAACAGCGTGTGAAAGGTTTCCTAATAGAATAGTTGTTTGCTCGTTGTAGGACATCAATCTATTAATGATGATATGAGGTCATTAAAAAGACTCTAGACAAGCGCCTGTATGGGGTAGAATGTATAGAATGTTCATGAAGGTCTTTGTATCAGAATGCGTGAAAAGTTACCAAAATGGAGCTGATTACCTCACAATATATCTGACGCTTCATGAGTGTACCAATTAAAAGATTGGATTACCTTTTATAGTTACAGTTTTCCCGCTAAACTGCGTTCATTGAGAATATTGTTGTATTTTCGAAGCGACGTCTAACGGAGCGTAGAGAAACTACGACAGGCAATTCGGTCCAAGTCTAGCGGAGAGAAGAACAAACTTATACAGGCCCTTCCAGTCCATAAAATGACCAATGAAAACTCGATTTTGGTATTACCAATTCGGAAAAACAAAATCATAATATGGAATTTATCATTAAATACCGGAAGTCCGGGTCATTGCATAAATTCTTGAGTCGGAGAGTTGCATACAGCAACAAGTCTTGCTAGAATTCCTTAATCGTAAATTACCATCACCGATGTTATTAACTTTAAAAAACCCAGCTCAATAGCTATTACATCTCTGCACTGTTTCTATCAATAATTTCATTTACATTCCAGTTTTTTCTACCTCGTGACTTTTTATAGCACTCTTTTGATAACATCACACTTGCAATATAAAGGCCGTTTTTCGGGTTATGTTATAAGTTGTGTCGTATCCGTGACAAATGTTGAACGTAATTGTAATTGAAATTGTTATTGATAAAAAATACTGTATATATCGTTCTTTTATGTAAATAAACAACCGTTCTTTTAAATAATACAATCGTACTATACAATGTTTAGTGAAATAGAGCGTGCTGTCACTATTCAAACTGCTGATA
Source organism: Ylistrum balloti (assembly GCF_031769215.1). Classification (NCBI taxonomy): domain Eukaryota; kingdom Metazoa; phylum Mollusca; class Bivalvia; order Pectinida; family Pectinidae; genus Ylistrum; species Ylistrum balloti. The sequence continues at coordinate 225,448 of NW_026782095.1, forward strand.
TATAATGGTGTTAGAGTGAAAATGAAGTTTTGTGTTCGATGCCATCATAAAGCCTGCTATGTAAATGACACCGGTAGGTGTAAACTGTGTAAACAGTGTTCATATATTATTCATTGGAAGTTGTCTGCTAACAGTCTGATTACATCTCTCTGTATTCCGTAAGGATCTATTGGAGCCACACAATCACTCCATCGTACATGCCGTGGAAAAATCCTGTTTTTTAAGAGAAAAAATCGTTCATTGAATTAAAATGATATATCTAGGTGTAACCCTAGTATGTCACATCGGACCGAGCACTGCGGTTTAACGCAAAAATATCAATTTTCATTAGTAGTAACTTTATTTACCTGTTATAACTAAGTAGTATCTATTATAAGGAATGGTACAATTCGCTTAGTAACTGCTGTTTCGCTAGCACGACCGCACGACCGGAATAGGGAGGCTGGTACTTGACTTAAATATAAACACTATTTTAACCTTATTTGTTTGATCCGTATATGCGTTTCTGTGCATATTCGTAGACGGAAAAGAAATACCATTTTCTGTACAAATCCCTTTCTCACTTATAAGTTAACAAGGGTTGGTGTGTCACGGTTATAAATGTTCTCTTACTTGTATGATAACAAGGAGTGGTGTTCCACGGGTACAAATCCTTCTATTACTTGTAAGATAACAAGGGTTGGTGTGCCAGGGGTACAAATGTTCTCTTACTTGTAAGATAACAAGGGTTGGTGTGTCAGGGAAAGAAATGTTCTCTTGTATGATAACAAGGAGTGGAGTGCCACGTTTATAAATCCTTCTCTTACTTTTAAGATAACAAGGAGTGGTGTTCCACGCGTACAAATATTCTCTTTATTGTAAGATAAGAAGGAGTGGAAAGCCACGGGTACAAATCCTCTTACTTGTAAGATAACAAGGAGTGGTGTGTCACGAGTACAAATGTTCTCTAACTTGTATGATAACAAGGAGTGGTGTTCCACGGGTACAAATCCTTCTCTTACTTGTAAGATAACACGGAGTGGTGTGTCACGGTTATCAATGTTTTCGTACTTGTAAGATAACAAGGAGTGGTGTGTCACGGTTATCAATGTTCTCCTACTTGTAAGATAACAAGGAGTGGTGTGACACGGTTTCAAATCCTTCTCTAATTTGTATAATAACAAGGAGTGGTGTGTCACGGGTACAACTGTTCCCTTACTTGTATGAGAACAAGGAGTGGCGTTTCACGGGTACAAATGTTCTCTTTCTTGTATGATAAGAAGGAGTGGTGTATCACGGGTACAAATCCTTCTCTTACTTTTAAGATAACAAGGAGTGTTGTGTCACGGGTATAAATGTTCTCTTACGTGTATGATAACAAGGAGTGGTGTGTCAAGGGTATAAATGTTCTCTTACTTGTCTGATAACAAGGGTTGTTGTGTCACGGGTACAAATGTTCTCTTACTTGTAAGATTAATGGTAGTGGTGTACCACGGTTATAGGTCCTTCTCTTACTTGTAAGATAACAAGGAGTGGTGTGTCACGGTTATAACTCCTTCTCTTATTTGTAAGATAACAAGGAGTGGTGTTCCACGGGTACAAATGTTTTCTTACTTGTAAGATAACAAGGAGTGGTGTGTCACGGTTATCAATGTTCTCTTACTTGTAAGATAACAAGGAGTTTTGTGTCACGGGTACAAATGTTGTCTTACTTGCATGATAACAAGGAGTGGTGTTCCACGGGTACAAATCCTTCTCTTACTTGTAAGATAACAAGGAGTGGTGTGTCACGGTTATAAATGTTCTCTTACTTGTAAGATAACAAGGAGTGGTGTGTCACGGTTATAACTCCTTCTCTTACTTGTAAGATAACAAGGAGTGGTGTATCACGGTTATAAATGTTCTCTTACTTGTAAGATAACAAGGGTTGGTGTGTCATGGGTACAAATGTTTTCTTATTTGTAAGATAACAAGGAGTGGTGTTTCACGGTTTTCAATGTTCTCCTACTTGTAAGATAACAAGGAGTGGTGTGTCACGGGTACAAATTCTTCTATTACTTGTAAGATAACCAGGAGTGGTGTGTCACGGTTATAAATGATTTCTAAATTGTAAGATAACAAGGGTTGGTGTGTCAAGGTTAAAAATGTACTCTTAATTGTATTATAACAAGGAGTGGTGTGCCACGGGTAAAAATATTCTCTTACTTGTAAGATAATAATTAGCGGAGTGTTACGGGTACAAATGTTTTCTTAGTTGTAAGATAACAAGGAGTGGTGTGTAACGGTTACAAATCCTTCTCTAAATTGTTTGATAACAAGGAGTGGTGTGTCACGGTTATAAATGTTCTCTTACTTGTATGACAACAAGGAGTGGTGTGTCACGGGTATAAATGTTCTCTTAATTGTAAAATAACAAGGAGTGGTGTGTCACGGTTATAAATCCTTATCTTACTTGTAAGATAACAAGGAGTGGTGTTTCACGGGTACAAATGTTCTCTTACTTCTAAGATAACAAGTAGTGGTGTGCCACGGTTTTAGATCCTTCTCTTACTTGTAAGATAACAAGGAGTGGTGTTTCAAGGTTATAAATGTTATCTTACTTGTAAGATAACAAGGGTTGGTGTGTCACGGGTACAAATGTTCGCTTAATTGTAAGATAACAAGGAGTGGTGTGTCACGGTTATAAATCCTTATCTTACTTGTAAGATAACAAGGAGTGGTGTGTCACGGTTATAAATGTTCTCTTAGTTGTATGATAACAAGGAGTGGTATTCCACGGGTACAAATGTTCCCTTACTTTTAAGATTACAAGGGTTGGTGTTCCACGGGTACAAATCCTTCTCTTACTTGTAAGACAACAAGGAGTGGTGTTCCACAGGTACAAATATTCTCTTACTTGTAATATAAGAAGGAGTGGTGTGTCACGGGTACAAATGTTCTCTTACTTGTAAGATAACAAGGAGTGGTGTGTCACGGGTACAAATGTTCTCTTACTTGTAAGATAACAAGGAGTGGTGTTCCACGGGTAGAAATCCTTCTCTTACTTGTAAGATAACAAAGAGAGGTGTGTCACGGTTATAAATGTTCTCTTACTTGTAAGATAACAAGGGTTGGTCTGAAAGGGGTACAGATGTTCTCTTACTTGTAAGATAACAAGGAGTGGTGTGACACGGTTTCAAATCCTTCTCTAATTTGTATAATAACAAGGAGTGGTGTGTCACGGGTACAAATGTTCTCTTACTTGTAAGATAACAAGGAGTGGTGTTTCACGGGTACAAATGTTCTCTTTCTTGTATGATAAGAAGGAGTGGTGTGTCACGGCTACAAATCCTTCTCTTACTTGTAAGACAACAAGGGTTGGTGTGTCAGGGGTACAAATGTTCTCTTAATTGTAAGATAACAAGGAGTGGTGTTCCACGGGTAGAAATCCTTCTCTTACTTGTAAGATAACAAGGAGTGGTGTGTCAGGGGTATAAATGTTCTCTTACTTGTAAGATAACAAGGAGTGGTGTGTCACGGGTACAAATGTTCTCTTACTTGTAAGATAACAAGGAGTGGTGTGTCACGGGTACAAATGTTCACTTACTTGTAAGATAACAAGGAGTGGTGTGTCACGGTTATAAATCCTTATCTTACTTGTAAGATAACAAGGGGTGGTGTGTCACGGTTATAAATGTTCCCTTAGTTGTATGATAACAAGGAGTGGTGTTCCACGGGTACAAATGTTCTCTTACTTGTACGATAACAAGGAGTGGTGTTCCACGGGTACAAATGTTCTCTTACTTGTAAGATAACAAGTAGTGGTGTTCCACGGGTAGAAATCCTTCTCTTACTTGTAAGACAGCAAGGAGTGGTGTTCCACAGGTACAAATATTCTCTTACTTGTAATATAAGAAGGAGCGGAGTGTCACGGGTACAAATGTTCTCTTAGTTGTAAGATAACACGGGTTGGTGTGTCACGGGTCCAAATGTTCTCTTACTTGTAAGATAACAAGGAGTGGTGTGTCACGGTTATAAATTCTTTTCTTTTTGTAAGATAACAAGGAGTGGTGTTCCACGGGTACAAATGTTCTCTTACTTGTAAGATAACAAGGAGTGGTGTGTCCCGGTTATAAATGTTCTCTTACTTGTAAGATAACAAGGGTTGTGTGTGTGTACGGTTCTCTTATCAATGTTTTCTTACTTGTAAGATAACAAGGAGTGATGAGCTACGGGTACAAATCCTTCTCTTACTTGTAAGATAGCAGGGAGTGGTGTGTCACGGGTACAAATGTTCTCTTACTTGTATGATAACAAGGAGTGGTGTTCCACGGGTACAAATCCTTCTCTTACTTGTAAGATAACAAGGAGAGGTGTGTCACGGATATAAATGTTCTCTTACTTGTAAGATAACAAGGGTTGGTGTGTCACGGGTACAAATGTTCTCTTACTTGTAAGATAACAAGGAGTGGTGTGTCACGGTTATAAATGTACTCTTACTTGTAAGATAACAAGGAGTGGTGTGTCACGGGTATAAATGTTCTCTTAATTGTAAGATAACAAGGAGTGGTGTGTCACGGGTACAAATGTTCTCTTACTTGTAAGATAACAAGGAGTGGTGTGTCAGGGGTACAAATGTTCTCTTACTTGTAAGATAACAAGGGTTGGTGTGTCACGGGTACAAATCCTTCTCTTACTTGTAAGATAACAAGGAGTGGTGTTTCACGGTTATAAATGTTCTCTTACTTGTACGATAACAAGGAGTGGTGTGTCACGGGTACAAATGTTCTCTTACTTGTAAGATAACCAGGAGTGGTGTTCCACGGGTAGAAATCCTTCTCTTACTTTTAAGATAACACAGAGAGATGTTTCACGGTTATAAATGTTCTCTTACTTGTAAGATAACAAGGGTTGGTGTGTCACGGGTACAAATGTTCTCTTACTTGTAAGATAACAAGGAGTGGTGTGTCACGGGTACAAATGTTCTCTTACTTGTAACAAATGTTCTCTTACTTGTAAGATAATAAGTAGTGGTGTGTCACGGTTATAAATGTTCTCTTAATTGTAAAATAACAAGGAGTGGTGTGTCACGGTTATAAATGTACTCTTACTTGTAAGATAACAAGGAGTGGTGTGTCACGGGTATAAATGTTCTCTTAATTGTAAGATAACAAGGAGTGGTGTGTCACGGGTATAAATGTTCTCTTACTTGTAAGATAACAAGGAGTGGTGTGTCACGGGTATAAATGTTCTCTTACTTGTAAGATAACAATAACAAGGATAACAAGTGGTGTGTCACGGGATAACAAGGAGTGGTGTGTTCTCTTACTTGTAAGATAACAAGATAACAAGGAGTGGTGTGTCACGGGTATAAATGTTCTCTTACTTGTAAGATAACAAGGGTTGGTGTGTCACGGGTACAAATGTTCTCTTACTTGTAAGATAACAAGGAGTGGTGTGTCACGGGTACAAATGTTCTCTTACTTGTAAGATAACAAGGAGTGGTGTGCCACGGGTACAAATGTTCTCTTACTTGTAAGATAACAAGGAGTGGTGTTCCACAGGTACAAATATTCTCTTACTTGTAAGATAACAAGGAGTGGTGTGCCACGGTTATAAATCATTTTCTTTTTTGTATGATAACAAGGAGTGGTGTTCCACGGGTACAAATCCTTCTCTTACATGTAAGACAACAAGGAGTGGTGTATCACGGTTATCAATGTTTTCCTTCTTGTAAGATAACAAGGAGTGGTGTGTCACGGTTATCAATGTTCTCTTACTTGTAAGATAGAAAGGAGTGGTGTGCCACGGTTATAAATGTTTTCTTACTTGTAAGATAACAAGGAGTGGTGAGCTACGGGTACAAATCCTTCTCTTACTAGTAAGATAGCAAGGAGTGGTGTGTCACGGGTACAAATGTTCTATTACTTGTACGATAACAAGGGTTGGTGTGTCACGGGAACAAATGTTCTCTAACTTGTATGGTAACAATGAGTGGTGTGCCACGGTTACAAATTTTCTCTTATTTGTAAGATAACAAGGAGTGGAGTGTCACGGGTACAAATGTTCTCTTAATTGTACGATAACAAGGAGTGGTGTGTCACGGTTATAAATGTTTTCTTACTTGTAAGATAACAAGGAGTGGTGTTCCACGGGTACAAATCCTTCTCTTACTTGTATGATAACAAGGGTTGGTGTGTCAGGGGTAAAAATGTTCTCTAACTTGTACGATAACAAGGAGTGGTGTACCACGGTTATAAATCCTTTTCATTTTTGTAAGAAAACAAGGAGTGGTGTTCCACGGGTACAAATGTTCTCTTATTTGTAAGATAACAAGGGTTGGTGTGTAATGGGTAAAAATGTTCTCTTACTGGAAGACAACAAGGAGTGGTGTGTCACGGTTATAAATATTCTCTTACTTTTATGATAGCAAGGAGTGGTGTGTCACGGGTACAAATGTTCTCTTATTTGTATGATAACAAGGAGTGGTGTTCCACGGGTACAAATCCTTCTCTTACTTGTAAGATAACAAGGAGTGGTGTGCCACAGTTATAAATCCTTCTCTTACTTGTAAGATAACAAGGAGTGGTGTGTCACGTTTATAAATGTTCTCTTACTTGTAAGATAACAAGGAGTGGTGTGTCACCGTTGTAAATGTTCTCTTACTTGTATGATATTAAGGAGTGGTGTGCCACGGTTATAAATCCTTTTCTTTTTTGTAAGATAACAAAGAGTGGAGTGTCACGGGTACAAATGTTCTCTTAATTGTAAGATAACAAGGAGTGGTGTGTCACGGTTATAAATGTTCCCTTAGTTGTATGATAACAAGGAGTGGTGTTCCACGGGTACAAATGTTCCCTTACTTGTAAGATAACAAGGAGTGGTGTGTACGGTTATAAATGTTTTCTTACTTGTAAGATAACAAGGAGTGGTGAGCTACGGGTACAAATCCTTCTCTTACTAGTAAGATAACAAGGAGTGGTGTGTCACGGTTGTAAATGTTCTCTTACTTGTATGATATTAAGGAGTGGTGTGCCACGGTTATAAATCCTTTTCTTTTTTGTAAGATAACAAAGAGTGGAGTGTCACGGGTACAAATGTTATCTTAATTGTAAGATAACAAGGAGTGGTGTGTCACGGTTATAAATGTTCTCTTAGTTGTAAGATAACAAGGAGTGGTGAGCTACGGGTACAAATCCTTCTCTTACTAGTAAGATAGCAAGGAGTGGTGTGTCACGGGTACAAATGTTCTCTTAGTTGTATGATAACAAGGAGTGGTGCTCCACGGGTACAAATCCTTCTCTTACTTGTAAGATAACAAGGAGTGGTGTGTCACGGTTATAAATGTTTTCTTACTTGTAAGATAACAAGGTTTGGTGTGTCAAGGGTAAAAATGTTCTCTAACTTGTATGATAACAAGGAGTGGTGTTCCACGGGTACAAATGTTCTCTTACTTGTAAGATAGAAAGGAGTGGTGCGCCACGGTTATAAATGTTTTCTTACTTGTAAGATAACAAGGAGTGGTGAGCTACGGGTACAAATCCTTCTCTTACTAGTAAGATAGCAAGGAGTGGTGTGTCACGGGTACAAATGTTCTCTTAGTTGTATGATAACAAGGAGTGGTGCTCCACGGGTACAAATCCTTCTCTTACTTGTAAGATAACAAGGAGTGGTGTGTCACGGTTATAAATGTTCTCTTAATTGTAAGATAACAAGGGTTGGTGTGTCAGGGGTACAAATGTTCTCTAACTTGTATGATAACAAGGAGTGGTGTGCCACGGTTATAAATTCTTTTCTTTTTTGTAAGATAACAAGGAGTGGTGTTCCACGGGTACAAATGTTCTCTTACTTGTAAGATAACAAAGAGTGGTGTTCCACGGGTACAAATGTTCTCTAACTTGTATGATAACAAGGGTTGGTGTGTAAGGGGTACAGATGTTCTCTTACTTGTAAGGTAACAAGGAGTGGTGTGCCACGGTTATAAATTCTTTTCTTTTTTGTAAGATAACAAGGAGTGGTGTTCCACGGGTACAAATGTTCTCTTACTTGTAAGATAACAAAGAGTGGTGTTCCACGGGTACAAATGTTCTCTAACTTGTATGATAACAAGGAATGGTGTTCCACGGGTATAAATCCTTCTCTTACTCGTAAGATAACAAGGAGAGGTGTGTCATGGTTATTAATGTTCTCTTACTTGTAAGATAACAAGGGTTGGTGTGTCACGGGTACAAAAGTTCTCTTACTTGAAAGATAACAAGTAGTGGAGTGCCACGGTTTTAGATCCCTCTCTTACTTGTAAGATAACAAGGAGTGGTGTTCCATGGGTACAAATGTTCTCTTACTTGTAAGATAACAAGGGTTGGTGTGTCACGAGTACAAATGTTCTCTAACTTGTATGATAACAAGGAGTGGTGTGTCACGGGTACAAATCCTTCTCTTACTTGTAAGACAACAAGGAGTGGTGTGTCACGGTTATAAATGTTCTTTTACTTCAATGATAACAAGGAGTAGTGTGTCACGGTTATCAATGTTCTCTTACTTGTAAGATAACAAGGGTTGGTGTGTCACGGGTACAAATGTTATCTTACTTGTAAGATAACAAGGAGTGGTGTTCCACAGGTACAAATATTCTCTTACTTGTCAGATAACAAGGAGTGGTTTGTCACGGTTATCAATGTTTTCTTACTTGTAAGATAACAAGGAGTGGTGTGCCACGGTTATAAATTCTTTTCTTTTTTGTAAGATAACAAGGAGTGGTGTGCCACGGGTACAAATGTTCTCTTACTTGTAAGATAACAAAGAGAGGTGTGTCACGGTTATAAATGTTCTCTTACTTGTAAGATAACAAGGGTTGGTCTGAAAGGGGTACAGATGTTCTCTAACTTGTATGATAACAAGGAGTGGTGTGTCACGGTTATAAATTCTTTTCTTTTTTGTAAGATAACAAGGAGTGGTGTGTCCCGGTTACAAATGTTCTCTTACTTGTAAGATAACAAGGGTTGGTGTGTCACGGGTACAAATGTTCTCTTACTTGTAAGGTAACAAGGAGTGGTGTTCCACGGGTACAAATCCTTCTCTTACTTGTAAGACAACAAGGAGTGGTGTGTCACGGTTATTAATGTTCTCTTACTTGTAAGATAACACGGGTTGGTCTGTCACGGGTACAAATGTTCTCTTATTTGTAAGATAACAAGGAGTGGTGTGTCACGGTTATAAATGTTCTCTTAGTTGTATGATAACAAGGAGTGGTGTTCCACAGGTACAAATATTCTCTTACTTGAAATATAAGAAGGAGCGGAGTGTCACGGGTACAAATGTTCTCTTAGTTGTAAGATAACACGGGTTGGTGTGTCACGGGTCCAAATGTTCTCTTACTTGTAAGATAACAAGGAGTGGTGTGTCACGGTTATAAATCCCTATCTTACTTGTAAGATAACAAGGAGTGGTGTGTCACGGTTATAAATCCCTATCTTACTTGTAAGATAACAAGGAGTGGTGTGTCACGGTTATAAATGTTCTCTTACTTGTAGGATAACAAGGAGTGGTGTTCCACGGGTAGAAATGTTCTCTTACTTGTATGATAACAAGGAGTGGTGTGTCACGGTTATCAATGTTCTCCTACTTGTAAGATAGAAAGGAGTGGTGCGCCACGGTTATAAATGTTTTCTTACTTGTAAGATAACAAGGAGTGGTGAGCTACGGGTACAAATCCTTCTCTTACTAGTAAGATAGCAAGGAGTGGTGTGTCACGAATACAAATTTCTCTTACTTGTATGATAACAAGGGTTGGTGTGTCACGGGAACAAATGTTCTCTTACTTGAAGATAACAAGGAGTGGTGTGTCAGGGGTACAAATGTTCTTTTATTTGTAAGATAACAAGGGTTGGTGTGTCACGGGTACAAATGTTCTCTTACTTGTAAGGTAACAAGGAGTGGTGTTCCACGGGTACAAATCCTTCTCTTACTTGTAAGACAACAAGGAGTGGTGTGTCACGGTTATAAATGTTTTCTTACTTGTAAGATAACAAGGAGTGGTGAGCTACGGGTAGAAATCCTTCTCTTACTTGTGAGATAGCAAGGAGTGGTGTGTCACGGGTACAAATGTTCTCTTACTTGTATGATAACAAGGAGTGGTGTTCCACGGGTACAAATCCTTCTCTTACTTGTAAGATAACAAGGAGTGGTGTGTCACGGGTAGAAATCCTTCTCTTACTTGTGAGATAGCAAGGAGTGGTGTGTCACGGGTACAAATGTTCTCTTACTTGTATGATAACAAGGAGTGGTGTGTCAGGGGTACAAATGTTCTCTACCTTGTATGATAACAAGGAATGGTGTTCCACGGGTAAAAATCCTTCTCTTACTTGTAAGATAACAAGGAGTGGTGTGTCACGGGTAGAAATCCTTCTCTTACTTGTGAGATAGCAAGGAGTGGTGTGTCACGGTTATAAATGTTCTCTTACTTGTAAGATAACAAGGGTTGGTGTGTCAGGGGTACAAATGTTCTCTACCTTGTATGATAACAAGGAATTGTGTTCCACGGGTAAAAATCCTTCTCTTACTTGTAAGATAACAAGGAGTGGTGTGTCACGGTTATAAATGTTCTCTTACTTGTAAGATAACAAGGGTTGGTGTGTCAGGGGTACAAGTGTTCTCTAACTTGTATGATAACAAGGAATGGTGTGCCACGGTTATAAATTCTTTTCTTTTTTGTAAGATAACAAGGAGTGGTGTGTCACGGGTACAAATGTTCTCTTACTTGTAAGATAACAAGGAGTGGTGTGTCACGGGTACAAATGTTCTCTTACTTGGAAGGTAACAAGGAGTGGTGTTCCACGGGTAGAAATCCTTCTCTTAGTTGTAAGATAACAAGGAGTGGGGTGTCACGGGTAGAAACGTTCTGTTACTTGTAAGATAACAAGGAGTGGTGTGTCAAGGTTATAAATGTTCTCTTACTTGTAAGATAACAAGGAGTGGTGTGTCATCGTTATAAATGTTCTCTTAGTTGTATGATAACAAGGAGTGGTGTGTCACGTGTACAAATGTTCTCTTACTTGTATGATAACAAGGAGTGGTGTGTCACGTGTACAAATGTAGTCTTACTTTTAAGATAACAAGGAGTGGTGTACCACGGGTACAAATGTTTTTCTCACCTGTATGATAAGAACAAGTGACTTATCATGGTACTATTCCTTCTCCTGCATGAGATATAACTACAATTGCAAACTGATACGTCAACCACTACGGATTCAACAAGTAGTTATGTGGTAATTATTGAATTTTCAGAGCATTTGTCTAACCGGATTTAGAACAGCAATTCAATGCAAACTGTAGGAAAATAAGCATGATAGCATGTAGGACTTTAATTAGGAACGTAAAACGCTAATTAGGTATGCAACTAATTTCTACACATTCAGCAAACTAACAGACATAGTGTTGATCATAAACATGGAACAAAAAAGTTCATCTTATTAACGAATTCTGCTGAACAATCAGTTTAAATTCGACAGAAAGCATCGTTTCAATCCAATCAGGGGTAGATCTTTCAGTGAGAGAACTATGGTTTGGCGTGCGATATTGACGGTGTTACTGTGAAACTTCCAGGTGGTGTCGGAAACATACCCGTGAATATCCTATCATCTACACCTTAGCTTTGAATAGACGAGGTGATATTATTTTAAATCAATTTATAGAAGAGCAATTTGGTAAACACCGTTAGTAACAGTGGTGGTGATGATCGAGGTAAGCGGTTCATGTTGAACTTACAATAAATTTCTGGTTGCCTAATAGTGATACTTGATGACTCAATGAGCCTTTCGACAATGTATGACTCTTATGAAAACAAAACAATCCGACCGGTTCAAATTATATTTAAATGATATATTCCCTTTAGATAACAGTTCCTGCGTTACTCCAGGTGATGTTGAGTAAGCCTAAGTAACTCTGGGTGATCCTGAGTGATTCTGAGTGTTGCTGAGAGTGTACATGAGTTATGTTTAGTGGTCCTGAGTGATGCTGAGTGATCCTGTGTAATTCTTAGTGTTGCTGAGAGTGTACATGAGTTATGTTAAGTGGTCCTGAGTGATGCTGAGTGATCCTGTGTAATTCTGAGTGTTGCTGAGAGTGTACATGAGTTATGTTAAGTGATCCTGGGTGATCATGAATGATTCTGGATGATGCTGAGTGATCCTGTGTAATTCTGAGTGTTGCTGAGTGATCCTGTGTAATTCTGAGTGTTGCTGAGAGTGTACATGAGTTATGTTTAGTGATCCTGTGTGATCATTAATGATTCTGGATGATGCTGAGTGATTCCGTGTGATTCCATATCACAATAACGCTGATGTTATTGAGATACATCTGAAAATGGAACAAGAACACACTTGGTCTTCACTTATCAACCGTTTGACTTTAGGACAAGTAGCAATACTAGCTAGAGAGTACGTACTTCGGTACGTTTCTTTACTGTGTTTGGAAAGATGCTAAGAAACCTATCGAACAGTTTGTTGCCCGTTCGGGAGCAAGGACAGTACTAAGTTCTACATCGGTCATAGTGGTAATAGACCTAGAAGACTACTAGGTATACCATAGGTCAATGTATGTGATCATTTCACCGTCTAAAAAGTTTCCTACTGTGTAGTCTACCACATCAATATTGAGGTCTCGTTGGCCATGTGGAGATCGATAGTCTCCGCGAATTCAATTGGGAAAGGCAGGTCACGAACACGAGCAGTCTAAACCAAATTTCGTTATATCGATACAATGTTGAGATTTTCTGAGGGTCTGAGGTCAAGAAAATCTTACCATGAATACATATATAGATATATAATGTTTTTCTTTTGGTTAATGCAATTTGTTTCTTAGCGCCTGTTTCGTTTAAAAATATTCAAATTATTATCTTGGTATCCATCGCATATATTGGCAGTGCGCAGCTTGTGACGGCTTAGGGCAGCTTGTGATAGAAGTGGTCAGCTTGTGATGGCAGTGGTCAGGTTGTGATGGCAGTGGTTAGCTTGTGATGGCAGTGGTTAGCTTGTGATGACAGTGGTCAGCTTAGGTTGGCGTGGTCAGCATATATTGGCAGTGCGCAGCTTTTGAGGGCTGTGGGCAGCTTGTGATAGCAGTTGGCAGCTTTTGATGGCAGTGACCTGCTTTTGATATGCAGTGGTCAGCTAATGTTGGCAGTGGTCAGCTTGTGATGGCAGTGGTCAACTCATGTTGGCAGTGGTCAGCTTGTGATGGCAGTGGTCAGCTTGTGCTGGAAGTGGTCAGCTCGTGTTGGCAATGGTCAACTCATGTTGGCAGTGGTCAGCTTGTCATGGCAGTGGTCAGCTTGTAATGGCAGTTGTCAGCTTGTGATGACAATGGTCAACTCATGTTGGCAGTGGTCAGCTTGTGATGGCAGTGGTCAGCTTGTGCTGGAAGTGGTCAGCTCGTGTTGGCAGTGGTCAACTCATGTTGGCAGTGGTCAGCTTGTCATGGCAGTGGTCAGCTTGTAATGGCAGTTGTCAGCTTGTGATGGCAGTGGTCATCTTATATTGGCAGTGATCAGCTTGTCATGACAGTGATCAGCTTTCGATGGCAGTCGTCAGATTGTCATGACTGTGGTCAGCTTATGTTGGCAGTGGTCAGATTGTGTTGGCAATGCGCATCTTGTGATAGCAGTAGTCAGCTTGTAATGTATGATGGGTGTGGTCAGCTGGTGATGGCGGTGGTCAGCTAATGTTGGTAGTGGTCAGCTTGTGATGGCAGTGGTTAGCTTATGTTGGAAGTGGTCAGTTTGTGATGGCAGTGGTCAGCTAATGTTGACAGTGTTCAGCTTGTGATGGCAGTGGTTAGCTTATGTTGGCAGTGGTCAGGTTGAGATGACAGTGCGCAGCTTGTGATGGCAATGGTCAACTCATGTTGGCAGTGGTCAGCTTGTGATGGCAGTGGTCAGCTTGTGCTGGAAGTGGTCAGCTCGTGTTGGCAATGGTCAACTCATGTTGGCAGTGGTCAGCTTGTCATGGCAGTGGTCAGCTTGTAATGGCAGTTGTCAGCTTGTCATGGCAGTGGTCAGCTCGTGTTGGCAGTGGTCAACTCATGTTGGCAGTGGTTAGCTTGTCATGGCAGTGGTCAGCTTGTTATGACAGTTGTCAGCTTGTGATGGCAATGGTCAACTCATGTTGGCAGTGGTCAGCTTGTGATGGCAGTGGTCAGCTTGTGCTGGAAGTGGTCAGCTCGTGTTGGCAGTGGTCAACTCATGTTGGCAGTGGTCAGCTTGTGATGGCAGTGGTCAGCTTGTAATGGCAGTGGTCAGCTTGTCATGGCAGTTGTCAGCTCGTGTTGGCAGTGGTCAACTCATGTTGGCAGTGGTCAGCTTGTCATGGCAGTGGTCAGCTTGTAATGGCAGTGGTCAGCTTGTCATGGCAGTTGTCAGCTCGTGTTGGCAGTGGTCAACTCATGTTGGCAGTGGTCAGCTTGTCATGGCAGTGGTCAGCTTGTGATGACAGTGGTCATCTTATGTTGGCAGTGATCAGCTTGTCATGACAGTGATCAGCTTTCGATGGCAGTCGTCAGATTGTCATGACTGTGGTCAGCTTATGTTGGCAGTGGTCAGCTTGTGTTGGCAATGCGCATCTTGTGATGGCAGTAGTCAGCTTGTGATGTGTGATGGGTGTGGTCAGCTGGTGATGGCAGTGGTCAGCTAATGTTGGTAGTGGTCAGTTTGTGATGGCAGTGGTTAGCTTATGTTGGAAGTGGTCAGTTTGTGATGGCAGTGGTCAGCTTATGTTGGCAGTGGTCAGTTTGTGATGGTAGTGGTCAGCTTGTGATGGCAGTGGTCAGCTTATGTTGGCAGTGGTCAGTTTGTGATGGCAGTGGTCAGTTTGTGATGGCAGTGGTTAGCTTGTGATGACAGTGGTCAGTTAGGTTGGCAGTGGTCAGCATATATTGGCAGTGCGCAGCTTGTGACGGCTGTGGGCAGCTTGTGATAGCAGTGGTCAGCTTGTGATGTGTGATGGCAGTGGTCAGGTTGTGATGGCAGTTGTCAGGTCGTGATGGCAATGGTCAGGTTGTGATGACAGTGGTCAGCTTAGGTTGGCAGTGGTCAGCATATATTGACAGTGCGCAGCTTGTGACGGCCGTGGGCAGCTTGTCATAGCAGTTGGCAGCTTGAGATGGCAGTGATCAGCTTTTGATGGCAGTGGTCAGCTTGTGATGGCAGTGATTATCTTATATTGGCATAGGTCAGCTTGTGATGGCAGTGGTAAGCTTATGTTGGAAGTGGTCAGTTTGTGATGGCAGTGGTCGGCTAATGTTGGCAGTGGTCAGCTTGTGATGGCAGTGGTTAGCTTATGTTGGAAGTGGTCAGTTTGTGATGGCAGTGGTCAGCTTGTGATGACAGTGGTTAGCTTGTGATGATAGTAGTCAGTTTGTGATGGCAGTGGTCAGCTTTTGTTGACAGTGGTCAACTTGTGTTGGCAGTGGTCAGCTTATGTTGGCTGTGGTCAGATTGTGATAGCTGGTGTCAGCTAATGTTGGCAGTGTTCATGTTGTCAGCTTATGATATGTGGTCGCAGTTGGCAGCTTGTGATAGCAGTGGTGAGTTTGTGATAGCAGTGGTGAGCTTGTGATAGCGGTGGTGAGCTTGTGATAGCAGTGGTGAGCTTGTGATAGCAGTGGACATCTTGTGATAGCAGTGGGAAGCTTGTGATAGCAGTGGTGAGCTTGTGATAGCAGTGGTGAGCTTGTGATAGCAGTGGACATCTTGTGATAGCAGTGGGAAGCTTGTGATAGCAGTGGTGAGCTTGTGGTAGCAGTGGTGAGATTGTGATAGCAGTGGTGAGCTTGTGATAGCAGTGGTGAGCTTGTGATAGCAGTGGTGAGCTTGTGGTAGCAGTGGTGAGATTGTGATAGCAGTTTGCAGCATGTCATGGCAGTAGACAGCTTGTGATGGCAGTAGACAGCTTGTGATAGCAGTGGACATCTTGTGATAGCAGTGGGAAGCTTGTGATAGCAGTGGTGAGCTTGTGGTAGCAGTGGTGAGATTGTGATAGCAGTGGTGAGCTTGTGGTAGCAGTGGTGAGATTGTGATAGCAGTGGTGAGCTTGTGATAGCAGTGGACAATTTGTGATAGCAGTGGGAAGCTTGTGATAGCAGTTTGCAGCATGTGATGGCAGTAGACAGCTTGTGATGGCAGTAGACAGCTTGTGATAGCAGTTTGCAGCATGTGGTGGCAGTAGACAGCTTGTGGTAGCAGTTTGCAGCATGTGATGGCAGTAGACAGCTTGTGGTAGCAGTTTGCAGCATGTGATGGCAGTAGACAGCTTGTGGTAGCAGCAGACAGCTTTTGATGGCAGTAGACAGCATGTGATGGCAGTAGACAGCTTGTGATATTTTATTATGAGAAAACCCTTGGCTATTTTACTTATTATGTATGTACTTACTTTAGCTATCTAAGCAGTTATTCGACAAATAATACTGAAATATACTAAAAGAGATGGTTTGATATGACCCTAACAATGTGAACAAAAATCTTCAACCAACAGATTATGATAAGACATTATAATATACTGCAGTAATTTCTACATTGGGAAGTTTTTAGATAGTAGAACACATCTAGAATCCAAAGGGATGTGAAGAGGATTTCGACCTGTCACTACGGCACTGTTTAATTTACTTCTGCGGGGGTTTGGAAAGATTTATTTTACAACAATTCAATTAAAACTAACCCTGTTTATCTACTCGGAGGTACCGCGGCTGACTTTGTCTCTGTTAGATATTGTTATATTTTCAGTCTTTAATTCGGCACTGATGACGTATACAAACGTGAGGACGCAGTTTCTGTACTTGACCTTCTCGAAGAACGTGACTTACTCTGGATTCACATCAAGTGAAATCACACAAATCCTAAGCCATAAGTGTAGCTATTTAATGAAACATACAATTACACGGTGATTATCACCGTATGTTTCAGGATTTACCAACAATAATTTCTTTAAGTTTGTAATGGTGTATTTGGCTTATCCGACACAGCACAGTCAGAGGACATCCGCATCCACCTCTGTGACATTCACTTGTGTACAGATGTACTCGTAGGTGATGACGTCACTGATCAATGATCAATAGATCAGATATGTAAATACGTTCTTCTGAAATCTACGTCTGAAATGTTTTAAATCTGAATATGGAGATCGCGGGAAGGTAAAGCGTGAGAGACAGGGAGATAGAGACTAGAGATGGTGGCGGGATGGGGCTGTTTTAGGTACAGGGTCGTGATTCAGAGTGATGAAGCAGTAATTGAAAAGTGGTATGGAGTGGCTTTTAACGATAGTCGGTCCAGTATAGGTAAAGCACCATAGTTCAGAACTAAGTGCTTTCCTCGGATGCAGTGTAGAACTCTAGTTAATTACTATCAGCATTGTTACTGTTTTTGACACAATCGATATCGTGGTAATCTTCCATAAACCATTCCATTGATGTCAATGTTCCTCTGTAACGGAACAGTTTATTAACTCCTGTGTTGATAGTGTTAAACTAATTCTGGTTCTCAAAGCTATTTCTTAAATTCAGGGAACCGTGTAACTAAAATATCCCAGTTTGAAAGAATATCTGGAATTTAGGAGAAACTTTAAGAAAAGCAGTCCCAACATCTGTTTATTTCCTATAATAAGTACACGTGGTTAACGACGGCTCTGCTAATCAACTTTACACAACATCAAACGATGGTTTAATCCAAGTTAGACAAAATGGAGACGTGGTGTGTATTTCTTAGGGAACATTTTTGTTATTAGGTTTAACAAAATATTTGCTATGAAATGATAAAGTTTGCTGGTATTTCGTGTGAAATTATAAAGCATTTTCCTATTCCTTTTCCAGCATCGTCAACAGTAATCCACAGCTTCGTCTCCTTCCGTAATCATTATGTAATCAATTGCCGGAAGTCGTTCAATAAGAGTCTTTATAATCAGCAAGCAACCGGAAGTCGTTCTATAATAGTCCGGATGACGTCCCAGTGCAGCAACGTTGTATAGTTCGATGAGGTCGAAGCCAGTATAAATGGGATTTAGCACAAAAACATCTTTAGCAACGTCCCTTAGATATTTCTCATTAGTAAAGTTTCCCTGTGTCACTGCCGGAAACGGACAGTTTTTTTCCCATAACATCATCGTTTTGGTGTCAAGACGGACATAAAATACGATAAAATGTTCCAACGTCGATGATGTTGATACACTTTAATACACTCTTACATGATTATCAATGGAAATCAAGACAAGGAAATCTCTTCCTCCAAAAAGAAGACACGGTCGTTTTCGTATTTGCTAAATCTCATTTATTAAGATAAAAAAACAGGATAGTAAGTTGTAAAGTTATTACGTTGTAGCAGATTTAATTCAAACATAAATTATTCAATCTTAAAAATATAATAAGTCACAAAGAGTTTTCTTCAGAAAAATGTAAGTATGAACCTGTGTTTATATGTTGCCTCGTGCTCTCACGCACAGAAAAGTTGTCAGTTCAGCACGATAACTTACATGAAGGCATTATGTCTTCATTTCTTGTCAACGTATTAAACAGGAGAAATGTTGGAAGGACAGCTCCAATAGGTTGTTACTATATTTGTATATGTCTTTAACATAGGACATATTTATTATGTACTTATGCACTGTTAATATAATTAGTATCCTAAGCCATCACACGAAGAACCAATTAGAGTTGGCAATACTAGGGCCAGTTTACTTGATCCTGTTCTATTAAGTGCCTCAGTCACTTGTATCGAAGCACATGTTTTAACCGTTGACAGATCTTTAAGTAATCACGACGGTAGTTTGGCATCTGTTGAAATACCATTTAATACGAAACCTGTGTATAAACGGAAGATTTGGTTATATAAACAAGTGGATTTTGTTCGTTCTAATAATTTGATTTCAGATTATGACTGGGAAAGTTTCTTTTCGAGTACTGGTTCTATTGATGGTTCTTGTGATGGTTTTACTCAAACTTAACTTAATTTTGCTAATTCCTGTATCCCTAGCAAAGAAGAAACTGTTAGGTCAGGTGATAAGCCCTGGATGACTTCCGAGTTAAAGAAAAATATTAGAATTAGGGACAGATTACATAAAAAGGCACGGCTTTCCAGTAAATCTGTCGATACTATGAAATTTAAAGCGCAAGTCAATAATATGAAGAAGCATGCTCGTTTAAACTTCTATGAAAATGTTGATGGTTTAATAGATCGATATTCAACTAATGATCAGAAATCTTATTGGACATTAATCAAACGTCTTATGAAAACTCTCGTCTCAGGAAATCCCCGCCCTCATCCATTCCACTGAAGGAAATATTGTTATTGAAAATGCCGAAAAATCTAATATTTTCAATTCTTACTTTTGTTCTATTACTGATGTAGCTGATGGTAGTGTAGAAATTCCTACTGTTCAGGACAAGACAGAATGTCGTTTACATACTATTAGAGTTGAATACTCAGAGATTAAGGATATCTTAAGTATATTTTTAATTTATCCCTTACTAGTGGAGTTTACCCTAAAGCCTGCAAACTAGCAAAAATTATGCCTCTTTTTAAAAATAAAGGTGACATACATGCCTGGTATTTTGTGATATATCTAAGGCCTTTTGACAGGGTTTGGCATGAAGGTTTTCTTATTCAATTAAAGTCTTATGGTATTTCTGGAAATTTATTGAAATGGTTAGTAAATTATCTTTCAAATAGAAATCAGCAAGTTTTTGTAGGAAATTCTGTTTCGGATATAGGTTTTATTAAAGCTGGAATTCCTCAAGGATCAATTCTTGGACCTTTACCTTTTCTAATATATGGGCAAGAATTCGCTTATGAAATTTTAGTGTCAAAGTAGTTTATCCAATAAAACACAAAAAAAACCATGTAAGTATGGAGAATAAACATTGTTTAGATATCAAAGTTGGTTTATTTTTTATCGTCATATGAAAAAACAAATTGATCTAATTGATTAAATAACAAGAAAGCAACACAAGTTGTACGCCGCCATTGGATAAATCATAGGCAAAAAGTGACACTTCTACAGTAGTGAAACTCCGAGTCGTATTTATTAAATGCCTGAAGAATTGTGGTGCTGTAAAAGTTGTTAATCAACTGCAAAATGATCGGTCTATCGATAAAAACGCTTGTTTTGTACAGGATTTGATTGATGCTGCAAAAAAAAAAAAAACAAAAAAAAAATATAATTAATTTTCGTGTCCAAACTACCCTTAAACATCCTCTCTCTTTGGAACAGTTGTATTTCTGTAACAGATCGCGTAACGATAATGTTTTTTGCGATATTTCGACCCGCTCCCAGTAACGTTAACACGTGACTATGCAGTTTTCCAAAATAGCGTCTATCGGTGTAGAGGAACTCGAGGAGACCACGGAATCTGGTAATTTTGATCACATAACGAAGTCTCTGATAATGTTGTGTGATTTTTTCTTTGTATTTAAAAAAAAAAAACAACAAAAAAACCAGCAGATCTGGTATTTGAATCAGGTTTGACCTCACGATAGCGATTTTTTGGTGGGAACGATTTCCGTACGTATCCTTGACCCAAAAATAAATAGTTGCACGTTTTTGGTGTCAGTGTTATATGCAACTACTTAAACGATATTATATTTGAGATCTATGGTAGTATAATTATAATTTACATACAGATAGTGTATTGTTTTTTTTATATGTTTTAATAGCATTTCTGGCATGATTTATGATACACATTTTTTGTGTCCATGTTACATGCAACATATGTGTAACTACTTTATTACTGAAATGAGAAGGTTGCAAAGATATTGATAGAATTTTCTTTATACGACAGTAACACAATGAAAGAAATGACTTTTCTTGTTTACCAAGAACATAATTCTGATTATATTTATCTCTTAATAATTGCATGTAACATTGACAGAACAATAAGAAGAAACCTGTTTTCATAGAATTTCTGAAATACATGATAAATTTGAAAAATGCAATTTTTCAAGTCGAGATGATGGACAATGTTTGAGATAAACAAACCTAATACTAAACTTTAAACAGGTCAAAGAACCATCAATCTCAGTTTGGGAATAGTGTCAATGTGACATGCTCTAAATTCATTAATTCTCTTTGTTCTTAACTGAAGTAAGATTCAAAATGATTTATTTTGTTACACATAGAAAGACACCATTTACAGTAATACTTCAAACAAAATGTGAAGGCTTATGAATATATTTTTTTCCTTGCAATGTCACACTTAGGGTCACATTACCGAATTCTTGCCCATATATCAATGATATAGCTGAACTTTTTCGATCAGCATCTCAGCTTTTTGCTACCTTTTTAATGCATGATTCTTCCTCTTGTGAAGAAATCTCAACAGTTTTGAATAAAGATTTAGCAGCGTTAAATGTCTGGTCTAAAAGATGGTTGGCAAATTTTAATCCTAATAAGGCCGATGTAATTTTTGTTTCAAACGCTATGAATTTGAATGTTTTTGAACTGCAGTTTGATAAATATTTTTAGATTTTAACGAAACTGATAAACATTTACGGATGACACTGAATGCTAAAGAAAATGAAAAAAAAAATCAATGTATTGAGGAAACTTAAACATATTTTAAAAAGGGAGACCTTATCAAAGATTTATCTTACATTTATTTTACCTATTTTTGAATATGCGTGTGAAGTGTGGGACGGTTGTAATAATGATGACTGTAATATGTTAGAAAAAGCCCAAAGAGAAGCTGCTAGAATTATTACTGGTTTGCCTTCCTTTACAAGTAATGCCTCACTATATTATGAAAAGGTTTTGAAAGATTTTCAGAAAGACGTAGAAGACGTAAATTACAACTTTTGTATAAGATGAAACATGGTATAACACCAAATTTTCTTAATATATTATTGCCACCAACTCTTGACCAAATTAAACCCTATAGTTTGAGAAATAAAGATAATTTTGCATTACCTAATTATAGATTAACTAGTACAAACTCGTCATTTCTCCCCTCTACAATTTGTTCTGGGAATGAATTAGATTTATCAGTTAGATTACTACCGTCCCTTAGTTTATTTTTAAAAAATGTTTGCTTTCTGGTCAAAGACAGTCGACTTCACCACCATATTTTAATTGTGATCAAAGGAAAGTTAATATTATTCATACAAAATTAAGACATCAATGCATCATTAAACTATGATCTTTTTCGCGTTAACATTGTGGCTAGCCCAATGTGTTCCTGTGGATTTGCCTGTGAAGATGTACATGATTTCTTTTTTGTTTGTCACAATTATTAAAATCAGAGACTAGCAATGCTAAATAATTTAAACGTATTAAATATTAATCATGACACTGACATAGAACTACTACTTTATGGGGATAGACAATTACCGTTAAAACTTAATAAAGATATCTTTAATCTAGTGCAAATTTACATAAGGTCCGGCAATAGATTTACATTTTAAGATAAGAAACCAGCTTCGTATAAAATTATAATGATATATTAATTGTTACATGTAGATCATACCTCATTATTTTGTTCATATATGCCATTGCCTTAAAATTTATATATATATTGATTGGAGAGGGCGTCGATAATGTTGATATGACTTGTGCCCAATCCATTTGTCTTGTTTTTTTTTTTTTTTTTTTTTGGCAGTAAAATATGTTTATACTATGTATTTTCTATATGGTTTGCTACCTGATTTTCATACTAATGAAGTTTTTTTTCATGAATGTATACTGGTATGCATAACTTTAATTGTGCGATTCACAAGGATTTTAGGAACATTGGCGGAATTGGTTTTACAGACAAAGAAATAAATATATATTATCCATTTGTTTAATAAAATCACCGACTTGTTAACTTGACTGGACAATTGAATTTGTTAGCGGTATCACACTTTGTCACTAAAAGAAAACGACGAACGCAATACCATAATAAGGATATTCAGACTCAGAAGATTTGCCTTGAAATGTGTCACTAGACATAGTATCAGAAAGGCTGGTCCTCTTGTTTTCACTTTCTAAATTGTCTTGTGACCCCGAGTCAAATCCATATGTCCTGTTAACGTTAAAATGTTCGGTTATTTTACGCTGTGCCATTTTGGTAGCGTTGCGGGTATAATCCGGAAATAGAACGGTAACAACAATAACAAGAAGCGAATATATCTAAATTGCTAAATATTTCGTATAAAATATAAACCATATACTAAACAGATAGTTTGATGTGATATTTTACACATACATGTATATCCATATTTATTGTGCAAAGCAACACGATATCAAAAGTAAAAACAAAAGTAAGACAAATATCTGATTGGAATTCAAATGTATGCTCAAGCAAACAAGCATATACCATTACTACGCCCCAGTTGGTGACAGGGTGTACAGAAGTATCCAACAACAGAACCATCAACAACAGAACCATCAACAACAGAAGTGCATTTTTTAATTCCATTTGATAAAAAAATTATACATTTATTTGACAATGAAATGATACGGAGTGCATATGAAAAAGTGCAAGAAGCAACCATTTTTGAGCATGTAAAATTTTATGAAAACAGTTTATATAACAGATAACAGATAAACTTTATCAGATGACGTCACAACAAAAGACAATGAAGGAAATTACGGGATGTGACGTCCTCTTTCAAGAAAATCAGGAAACCACGTGCTATATATATTAAAACATCTCTAAACCTAGTAACCTACATATTGTCATTTATGACGTCGTATAACCATGTTGTGATTTACTGCTTAATGTAAGTATATTTAGAAGTGAAGTAACAACTTTAGATATTCATATATATAGATATTTATATGAATAACGTGATATTTTTATATGGTGTATTCTTGTCAGAGTTGGAACAATTATTATTTTTCTATAAACGGAAAAGAAGATATTTAAACAATGATATTTACAAATCTTACACATCGCTCCGATGAACTTTGACCGAGAATGATTAATAAATGAACAATCAATTGAAATTCATTAAACTGGAAATTTAACTTCTTGAAAATGATTACAAATAAAATATTCAATTGTTTTTCTCTTGGTTATCACTGGCTTTTTCTTCGAGTGCTAGTTAAAACAATCATGCGATACTCGAAAAGTGTGTTTCATCAGGACGCCATTTACAATACTTAATAAATAAACAATTATACCGAGTAAAAGTTAACATTTCTAAACGAACAAGTATTTATAGAGATAAAACGATTATAATTATACTTAGACAGAAACATTATCATTGATTATAACGGAGATATTCAGAAATAAATCACGTCAGAAATCCTTATTTTTCTCCAAAATTTTCCTTTCGGCTAAACTTGGAAGTGTTAAAACTGTAAAATCAAATTCAAAAGTGAAATTGCTTATAAAAAAATAATGCGGGACTGTTTGAAAAACATGGAATGATCTGTGATACAGAATGTTTAAGTATAATTGATTAAGTCTACTCGCGGGTAACTCCGTTAAGAGAAATGTATGCTGAGTAGGCGAGCCCAGGCAAAACATAGGGTACGACTATGTTTCGTATACAACACACACAGCATACAAAGGTCAACCGCTTAAGGTTGCTATCTACAAACTCTAATGAAATAAGAAGCGTGTTATAATGTGTCTCTAATCATATTTATATTACCAAATAAACTTTATGTTTTGTATCAATAAGTTCAATTAATCTGTCATACACTCACACACAATCCCATACAATGCAATGTTCTGCTACATTTACGTAATTTCTATATGTATCACACTCTAACGTACAGTCTCTTACAAATTCATGCACGCGCAATCGCAATCAAAATGACCATAATTCCCTTTCAAATAGAAACAAAAACATACATACCGAGACATACATAGAATACACGACATTTGACGCATTGAAATTTTGAACCCGTGATCTTTGGTCCAAAAACTGGGTATTATTTGAGCAACATGCATTTGTAATGACTGTTTTAAAGCAGGAATGTATTAAAATTGTTAAGGCGAACATGTCATTACTTCACGTCACCATAGACTGAGAACTGATGTGTTGCTGATGGCTCAACACTACTGAGAGAGCAGCAAGGACAGGTCGGAGCCGACAAGGTTTTCGTATGCATTTTAATAAACTAAAAAGAATTTCGGAGGAGACAATAGGTAGAAAGTCTGCCCGAGAGTACCTGTTTTTGGCCCCAGTGCCAGACCCTGATCAAAGAAACCCTTCACTTGATACCTGCGGGCTTGGCACGAGCATATCCATTAATGACATTTGGGTAAATAGCATCACTGTAGTAGGCATTTCAATTTATCTTAAATCTCCAAACCCGCATGACAATACAAGGAAATAATGGTGACCCCTTGCTAAAAGTTCTTACAACCGAGACTCCCGTTTCGCCCCGAACACATTTTGAAGATCTTGGCAGCATGGTTCATGAGCTGAAGCCTTTTGGCTCCCGTTTCAAAACATTGACAGTAATTCATTTCCATTGTAAGTCCTTTCTGTGTGTATTTCGTTCAATTTACATTATTTCCTCAGGCACTTTTGCATGAAAATCTTTTAGGAAAATTCAAACTTTTTTGAGATTAAAGCGAGACAAGTATCTGCATCGTTCACCGTGAATATTATATCAAACCTATAAATACTTTGCACCAAAAAACTATATACCGATACCAGAAAAAATATTATACTATTGTACTATATATATACCTATACATTGTACGTTATATATATATATATATATATATATATATAGAGAGAGAGAGAGAGAGAGAGAGAGTACTATATAGATGTCTATAACTGTACTATGTATATACCTATATATTGTACGATATATACATATATAGAGAGAGAGTACTATATAGATGTCTATAACTGTACTATATATATACCTATACATTGTACGATATATACATATATATATAGAGAGAGTACTATATAGATGTCTATGACTGTACT
Organism: Ylistrum balloti; assembly: GCF_031769215.1. NCBI lineage: Eukaryota > Metazoa > Mollusca > Bivalvia > Pectinida > Pectinidae > Ylistrum > Ylistrum balloti. Next base: position 251,315 of record NW_026782095.1, read on the forward strand.
ATATATATACCTATACATTGTGTTGTTCGGTTAATGTTGCATATCCTTATCAAATGTGTTTATGTTGGCAGTGATGGAAAATACATCGACTGCTGTTGTGATAATAACGAATAGTGCCACGTATGATATTTTATTGTATGTATAGTTCGGTTTTATTCCGTAGGGAGTACCCCTTCTTAAATTAGACAGATCCTTTCGCTAACTTATTCCCATTGTCGAAAACACGTCAGATCGTCGCTTCGGTCATGATTTGTGAATATGTGTGTCTGTGTCAGGGATATTGACTGCCGGGTATTTTTTGTCGAAACTAATTATAGAGCGAGTTACATTACAAACGCTTGACAGTTCGTGTCAGAGCGAGCTGCTCGATTCTAGATGATAATCTAGATTTATTCCAAGAACAGTGCTGACCCCCGATCTAGACCTTGTCAAAACCAATAAAGTGCTATCGGCCAAACATCGTCGTCGAGTCGGCTTAAAATAATGAAGAATTTCAGCATTTCCGTTTACAATAACTTGATGGTACTACAGATTATAACATTGAGACGTACTTATAGCGACATTGTTGTACTCCTTCGACATCACTGGTGCATGACGTCACCGTTTATACAGAACTTAAAATACAGTTTTTTTAACATTTTGATTTTGCAAAGGCTCCAATCACATTGACTCTAACGACTGATGTGTTAACACGTATCATTTGAAGACAGAATTACATAATGATTTCTGAGTTCTGTCAAATGATATCTATTGCACAATGTAAAACTTCTGGGTTTTATGTTAGTTTTAAATTTAGATATCCATAATTGAATTAACATATTTGGTTTGAAAGTAGACACGGCAGACATGACTGTGCATCAAAGTAATTATGTTTTTTGTTGTATTGACTTCCGTTCAACCAGGAATTACGTGAAATGGCCATGAAGAACACAAACGAATACATGAATGAATTATCATTATCTAAACCGGAACTTATCCATACACAACCAGTCACGCATGTGCACACAAGTTATCATTATCTAAACCGGAACCTATCCAAATACAACCAGTCACGCATATGCACACAAGTTATCATTATGTAAACCGGAACCTATCCACACACAACCATTCACGCATGTGCACACAAGTTACCATTATGTAAACCGGAACCTATCCACACACAACCAGTCACGCATGTGCACGCAAGTTATCATTATCTAAACCGGAACCTATCCAAATACAACCAGTCACGCATATGCACACAAGTTCAATATAAGAAAATAGAAAGAAAATCGAGCTATACAAGAGTGTCAATTGCTTACCTACATCTGTCCCTGGGATCACATATAATAGGAAACATATATGTAGTTTGATTCAATTCATTTTCTTATAGGTATGCTTTGGGTGTAGGCCATAAATAGCGCGCAAGGACTTAGAGGCAGTGTGACACAGGACAGGTATAACCTTAGCGCTTAGGTCCATTTACACATTGTCCGAATACGACATTTAACCGCTTTTAGAGGTCAATACATATAGTAGTTAACACAGTATTTATTTTCGTCGTAGAAAAGAGCGTGATATCGCATTTACTTCGTCAAATCCTTCGGGTTAAATTACGATAGACGTCGTCTCTCGTGAAATGTTGTAATCAAACTACAAACAGAAGTAAACATTTAAAAGTTCTACACATCATGGTAACCCTGATGATTGTTCACCAGTCGGTGTAGCTTTAACGCTTAAGAATATACACACAGTAGCTACCTTACATCGCGGCAAATCAGTGTTTTGTCTTCAATGTAAATTTACACTGCTAAGATGTGACACCAAATTCTCCTTTTTTATCACATACCTTCGCTCCATCATTGGCCCACTGCTAGCTTATGCTCTCATGTGGGGCGCTGTGGTATAAGGCATTATGTGAAGGTTACGTGTCTTGTTTCCGACGAGCAACAAAATTCGTTGATGGAAGCAGTTCTCTAATACACAGATAATATCTATTTCCGACCTGTCCATTTAAAAATTAACATAACGACTGGAATCACGGTTTTGCCGATGCGCTCTTGATTTATATCAGTGATTTACATGCTTATAAGATGCCATAGTCATGGATATTGTATCACAAAAGCCAAATTTAGATATCTTCGGACTAGCCATATTGGTATTATACACGAGGGACGATGATAGGCACGTTTTGGTATATATCTCTTCGTTCCGCGCCAAACTTTGGTGTGGGCAACGCGTGGGCGATATATAGTTGTAAATATGATGGTATAAGGCTTGGGTACAAATCTCAAGATAAGGCTTGATCATTAGCCATTTTTCGAACAGTCAGCATCACCCTAGTGTCAGTACTGATCCTCGAGTCTAGGCAGTCTTGTCTTGTTACTATCAGTCGTGTACCGAATCAGTTCCAGTAACTCTATATGTTAACAGTTATAAACAAATACAACGGGCATAATAGAAAGTAATTGGTAGAAACGGTCCTACTGTGGCAGCATAGTCGATAATTCTGATTAAAACAGCTTTTTTGCAAGCATGTTTTTATTCGTAACTTCAAACCAAAATTGAAGCGTTTGGTTGTAACCGAAATGCTACAACATATCGGCCGTTAGGATATCCTCGTGGTTTACTCAAACACATTCGTAATGTTGTGCTTTACTTGGAGCTTGAACAGTTTTGATGTTTAAATGGGCACGGAGTGAATTCATCGCAACTACACTGGAATCGATGTCCTCATACTTGGGCTTTCTGCATCTGACATTACCAACCTACAGCAGTTGAGCTTTCAATTAAAGAAAATAACTTCATAAAGTGACAATGACACCGTCGTTTGCAGGCCTAAACTTGTCAGCACATGGGTTTATCACCGCATTGGGTTATCATTTCCTGACCTTGTCCACATTTTATTACCCTTTAAGCTCATCGAGTTTTACAAGGTTTTAAATCCCGTGGTCACTCACACTTCTTCCTGGCCTAGCTTTCTGTTGAGAATCGCCAACGGTCCAACTGGACCTTGGAAACCACTTCCATTGGAGGAGTTCATTCCTCTTTGTGATGTTTCCCACAGCTGCTTCTGCATCATGGCGAGAGATATTTTATTTGCTTGAAGGAAATCCCTCATGGAAATCATTTCGTCCGAATTTCGCCGACCGTCCGAGTCACTATCACACTCAACGGTTACTGCCTTGGATTTGTTCATTTTGGATCCCCTGTGAATGTGCCCCGGCGTAATGGCGTTTCGCCGACCTTTCGACTTTTTCCTCCTTCGGCACCTGCAGTTAAGCTTTTTGATAATCCAGTTAAGGAGTTGTTTAATAACGATGGATGCCACGTTAAACAGACTGTATATACAACAACAGCCTATTACTATAAATATAAAGTTTCCGAACCGGTAAAGATGAACATTAGGATAACTCTCTTTTTGACTAACAACATAATCACCAAACCCTATCGTTGCAAATGTCACAAAACAAAAATAAATGGCTTCAAAATATGTCCAGTCTTCCACTGGGTGGTACATCGCGGAGGCACAACAAGCTACTATGACTGCCCCCAAGAATAATATCAACATTACCCAGTATACTGAGGGTTTCCAAGTGTCCAATCGGTCGTCGTCGGATACTTGAGAACCACGTCTGGAGTCATGTGACCCGTTCGTCAGTCCTTTCCGTTTTAACTCTCTCTCGTGGATGGATCGGAGGATATAGGCGAGAAAGGTAATGATTCGTTCCAGAAACAGGTTGAAAAAGAGAATGGTTCCAGCACACCCGAAGAAGCCGTAGAAAATAAGAACTATTTTGCCAGCAATAGTTCGCGGAGTCGTCATTCCAAAACCTGCAACAGACGAAGAAGGTTCATGATTAAACAACGATGTTACATATGTGTAAATTGAACGAAAACTTACACAGTTCAGTGTTCGTCCTTGGAAATATTGCCACTAACTGCAGATATTCGTTAAAGGTAGGCATTGTGGTATTTCAAAAACAATACAACTAAGAGCAACTGAAAAAAAGATTCATTCACCCCGCTATGGACAATTCTACACTTTGAGTTGTTCGAATATCAAACACGAAGATAACAAATCTTTTGATAGTTTATTATTAGATAGAAGAATATACCAAGTCTGTTACAGAATATAGCCGGACCTATGTGTAATGGCATGTGAAGAGCATTAAGGTTCGATTTCCATGAAGAACGACCACGGTTTTAACGTGAATAAATGAATCGGAATGTTGTTACATAAATAACACGAAGCCAGATTAACGCGACAAAATTAACTATTATGATATTATTAAGACGTATGGTTCTGCTAGACAGCACGTTTGATTAAGACAACGCCCACTGTTTCAATTAAGTTGTTAGAACCGCATGTCGCCTCTAAGACGTTCAATTGCATTGCATTGTGATAAAACTCCAGCGCAAAATGTTATCCAGAAAGAAGACAGGTCACCGTGATTAAAGTTTTCACATTAAATTGCAACCGATTACTTTTTTACCAAACAGCATTTTTCAGGGACTTTATTTTGTAAGAGATTGCCAACACTACATGAAATCCTCCGACTCGTTTCATTTTATGTTATGGCATGAAAACATTGGTAAGGTAATCATACCCAGACAAAGATTATTAACTGTTAACTTGATTTTAATTTTTCCTATTTTCTTTTCAAAGCCCCATTGCCTAAACGGTACGTATATGGTGTTCAGAGGCCATGGGACAGCATGAAGTTGCACCGTGTAGTTTAATTCTTCTGGTGCTTTGACTGATTCTGTCGAAATTCTTATCACAACATAGTCTTCCTGGTGGAATTTGAATAAAATTAGTATTATTGTCACGTTTTCTGTTTCTTCTACTGAACCAATAATATAAAACACAGCAATCCTATTTTATGTTATAAATTTTGTGTAAAACGTGATACACCTCTATAACATACCTTGTGATGTTTGTCTGATACGTTTGATTTCTGAAATCTGCGTAATCAGTAAATGCAGGTATTGCAAAAGAAACGTCGTTGATTATCATTCATCTGATGCTGTGAAATCGTTTTTCATGTCGTTATGATTAATTTCTATATCATGAAAGGTTATCTGTGGCGATAAAGCTGGTAGACATATATCAAATATTGCATTATAATTAACGAGATTCAGAAACATTTCCTATATTGAACATAGTCAGCGAAGGAGATTGCATAAACCGTTATTAATCTTAAACATTCTGCATACTACCTCTGTTCTAACACTAAAGGAAACATGTTACAGTCATCATACGATTTTCACTTAACCAAATAGTATAATCACCATATTTTTCAGCATTTTCTGTTCTGCAGTAAATATGGAGAATACATTTGGCTAAAAAAAAAGCAAAAGAAAATACCGACGCATTAACTAAATGGTAACTTAAACATAAAATCGATGGAAATACAACTAAAGAAAAACCATACAAGGAGACCCATTAACAGTAGCAGATCTGTGGTGTTCACAAATGGTTGTTCTGCTATATCGACGACAGACTTTCGCCATGTAAATCTTGGTCGATCCTCATAAGTAATGTTCTATAATGAGAGAGGTCTAACAAGCGTTATATCCGCGAATCCCACAGACTGACCAACACAGCCCACATAATGTATCAGGTCTTCACGTGTCTGTCACTGCTAAGTCATGTTTCAATACCGTAAATTGTAGTAATATCTTGTTTACGATATCGTTAGACATCGTATATATTCTGATAAAACTAATTACGACAGATACAGTATGGTGAGGTCCCCAGCGTGGCATTACCAATACTATTGCACCCCAATGCCATTGAGATCAGTTCCAGACGTCGTCTCATTGTATCTCACAAGACATAGCTCCTACTCAGTACTGGTGTACAGGGAAAGCTTCTCCACATAATCATTTACTCACACTTGTTATAGAATACAAAAACAACATATATTTATGGATTATACTAACCGCTACATGTTTAAGTCCTCTATCATTGTTTATTGCATATAAAATGCTTTGGACTGTTTGAGAGCGAACAAAACATTAAATGAAATATGAATTTCTATGATTAAACTCGTTCTTTCTGTGTTCATCATTGTGACACATATGCCATATATACAGTTCCTATAAGTAACTGAATGCCAGAAATGTCCACCCTATACATCGATTGGACATTAAAATGGTATTCTTTCTTATTCCCAGGCGTTCGTGCCAAGATATGAATTTCTCTGAGATGGTGGTTTGTGGCAGACGGCGAACGTGATGGATGTTCGTCTGCACGCTAACATAAGTACCCGTTCTGTGAGACAGTGTATGACCCCGCTACACAGCCCACATACATATCTCAACAGTTTATATAGACACTTCGTCATTTTCTTACACAATACCGATATGTTTTCACATCTTGAAAATCCGTATCACATGGTCTGATGTGACGTGATATATGAGAAAAGTCTAACAGCATGTTTGATCAAACACATATCGGGTGTATAACATTAACAAGAAAGTCATTCTAATGAAACGAACAAGCGAACTCAGCCGAAATGTATGTAATCCATCTACAGATATTTTGTCATAGGCTTCCTGTTGTTGTGTACAAATGTGATTTATATAGTTGTTTTTCTCTCCTTCAGGACAAACCTACGAAGTATATACAGATATTCTGTTGAATACTGTACGTCTTCTGCAGTTCTTCCGCATCTTCTTTGCTTTCAAAAATATGTTTAGAAGAATATATACATATCTGTAATATCATCTAAAAACTGTGATACAAGTCACCGCCATTTCACAGGTTTTATGAAGAAAAGTTGTATTGAATCAATTTTCATGATCTTTATCACAATTTTTAGTTGTAACTTGACATTGAAGGATTTGTTTGTTTAGATGTAACTTGACATTGAAGGATTTGTTTGTTTAGATGTAACTTGACATTGAAGGATTTGTTTGTTTAGATGTAACTTGACGTTGAAGGATTTGTTTGTTTAGATGTAACTTGACATTGAAGGATTTGTTTGTTTAGATGTAACTTGACATTGAAGGATTTGTTTGTTTAGATGTAACTTGACATTGAAGGATTTGTTTGTTTAGATGTAACTTGACATTGAAGGATTTGTTTGTTTAGATGTAACTTGACATTGAAGGATTTGTTTGTTTAGATGTAACTTGACGTTGAAGGATTTGTTTGTTTAGATGTAACTTGACATTGAAGGATTTGTTTGTTTAGATGTAACTTGACATTGAAGTATTTGTTTGTTTAGATGTAACTTGACATTGAAGGATTTGTTTGTTTAGATGTAACTTGACATTGAAGGATTTGTTTGTTTAGATGTAACTTGACGTTGAAGGATTTGTTTGTTTAGATGTAACTTGACATTGAAGGATTTGTTTGTTTAGATGTAACTTGACATTGAAGGATTTGTTTGTTTAGATGTAACTTGACGTTGAAGGATTTGTTTGTTTAGATGTAACTTGACGTTGAAGGATTTGTTTGTTTAGATGTAACTTGACATTGAAGGATTTGTTTGTTTAGATGTAACTTGACGTTGAAGGATTTGTTTGTTTAGATGTAACTTGACATTGAAGGATTTGTTTGTTTAGATGTAACTTGACGTTGAAGGATTTGTTTGTTTAGATGTAACTTGACATTGAAGGATTTGTTTGTTTAGATGTAACTTGACGTTGAAGGATTTGTTTGTTTAGATGTAACTTGACATTGAAGGATTTGTTTGTTTAGATGTAACTTGACATTGAAGGATTTGTTTGTTTAGATGTAACTTGACATTGAAGGATTTGTTTATCTTTAGCCTGACATTGAAGAATTGGTTTGGATAGTTGTAACTTGGCATTGTAGAAGTCTAATGAAGTTCAGTTGTAACTTGATATTGAAGAATTTATATCAAACCACTCAGTCAATATCCAGTTTCGGATATATTTCATATATTGCCATCTTTTTTCTTGACAAAATAACAATGTTTTGTTAGGTGTGCATGGTTCACGTAGCAAAATCTTTCTTTGTCTAAGATCGATACTTTTTATTAATAATATTTTCACAGTTGAAAAAAAACTGAATTTGATGCGCAGACATTCTTTTTCTGATATAGGGATCAGAATGATTTAGAATGATTCCTTTATCCTTTTCAGCAGGAATACTGACTCACTGTTTTGACACCTTCTGTTGGTAACGGTTTTATCTGGTAGAGAACAAATGATTGTTATTTTGATGGCACCGACAATGGCCCCGAATGTCAAGTTATACAGATATATCATAATACATACGATCTAGTTTTACCAACTTAACATTATCATACACTTAAAAATGCTTATCTCTAAAAGGTAAAAGTCTATTGGTACCACTCTTCCTGCCATCAACATACTGTTAATTTGATGTTAATGACGCGGATGTATCCTCATGACCATACCGAAGCATTTCGTGTTTTGTGCAAATCCATATGTGTACTACCCACCAGATAATCGACTCCGTGAACAGCATTCCATTAACACAACTATTAGACCGATCTCTCGTTAGTCATTTAGCTGAAATGTAAGGCTGTTTCGATCTGGCCGTGGGACTGTAAGTGTAGGTGTGGTAAGGGGAGTGTTCGGTGTAGTATAGTTTACAAGACAGATTAACTTAGGTCCCAAACCTAGAAATACTCTCCATCATCTCAAGGTATCTTACTACAAAGCCTTTTTTTGTAACTCGTGAATTTTAAGGACATAGATAAAAATGTAGTAATATAACTATAAAATGGTAGACAATATGTTATCTCCGGCAAATTACTCATAAAAAAGGAGAGTATGTACGTTTTTCTCTGTTGAAATAAGATTTTAATACTCCGGAATATCATCATGATAGCAAACGGAACAAGGAATAAACCTGTTGAAACGTGTTGTTTATTTAATTGTGTATGTTTCTTTTTGATGTATTTACATGTTAAGGATATTGATGAAACAACAAAGAAGGTTATGATTATAACACTTTAAATGATTACGTATATCGGGGAAATGATGAGTTATCGTATTATCTGATAATGACCCGTCACACTAATCACTATTGCAGGATGATTAAAGTGAGAAATATTATACAAATCCTTGTAATATCATCAGGAACCATTTCTCATTTCAAAGCCAGCTGTTTCTTCACGATAGTTTCGGGAATCTTTCTTATATCCAGTTTGGTTTGAGAGAAAAAAAACAAGGTCACAGACACTTTAAAACAATATTACACGGATTTATTTATTGCGAGAAAGTTCTTACTTTAAAAACAATGACAATTGAATGTTAATTGATCCTTTAACACCTTCATCGTAACCCGAACTGGTGTTTTAGACTATATAAGGACGTTTGAGGGTAGCAGGGGATTAGCGTTTCAGGGTAAAAAATTGAAAATGTTTGTCCGCCAGATGATTTGATATATATTACATTCTTGTCATTGAAAAATAGGGATTCATCAATTTGATAAATCGCTTATGATAACACAACTTGAAGCGAAGGTTGATTTTCCATCAAGTACTATTCGTCTTTATTCCTGGTTTTCTCTAAGCTGGTATATAAAATGAGTATTGTAAGCGACTATTGCCAGACAACAGCATAAAATGGTAGAATTCCGTGTAAAACAGCATATTCAAAATGTCATCGTCTTGTTGTCAAGCGTGACGTCAAATTATCTGACGTCAAAGAACGCGAACTTTTCAGAACATGGCTTTGTCTTCTTAGGTTTGGATCGCCCCTTTTCCGTTTAATTTTGATCTTAAAATGTCATTAAAAGGAACTTAAAGGTTTCCCGTTTAAAATCATATATATTTTACGAGTATGACAGAATATCTCTAAATTTTTAACTCGTGCTTGGCAAACAAAATAGCCAAATACTAGCATATTTAAGACAGAAATAAAACGCCTAAGCTTGCTATGTTTTTTGAAATGTTATTTTATTTTATTTTATTTTTTTGAATTTTTTTATGTCACTTATATCGTCAAACGTTTAGAAAGAACTTAACAATAATGGTCTGTGACAAGTTACTACGCGGCTGAAAATATGGCGGCAACCTTGGTAGTTGCTGTCGAAGATACGAACCTCTTCCATTATGTAGCTCCACTTTCAAGACGTTCGATAAGGGATTACGTTAGACCTTTGATAAGGTAAATTGAATTTCTGGATTCAATTGTTTGCTGACTTCCATTGAAATGAAGTTTTATAATAGAATTGAAGGTCGGGTTACTAGTAAACAACCCCGGTCCTTTCAAATGTCTGATTTGTATGGTTTTGTGCTTGTTTGCAATATTTTAAAGAATTTTATCGGATGATTTAATTTCTATGTTTTCATTGATGTTTGCCTGCAAAAGTATCATTCTTCGCTAATGAAACATCACAAAAATGTATCATTTTCAGTACTGATACCGTGACAGTGATATGACGAGTTAACGGTGTAGTGATGTGACAGTGATCAAGTGAGGTAACGGTGTAGTGATGTGACAGTGATATAGTGAGGTAACTGTGTAGTGATGTGGCAGTGATATAGTGAGGTAACAGTGTAATGATGTGATAGTGATAGAGTGAGGTAACGGTGTAGTGATGTGGCAGTGATATAGTGAGGTAACAGTGTAATGATGTGATAGTGATAGAGTGAGGTAACGGTGTAGTGATGTGACAGTGATCAAGTGAGGTAAAGGTGTAGTGATGTGACAGTGATAGAGTGAGGTAACTGTGTAGTGATGTGACAGTGATATAGTGAGGTAACTGTGTAGTGATGTGACAGTGATATAGTGAGGTAACGGTGTAGTGATGTGGCAGTGATATAGTGAGGTAACAGTGTAATGATGTGATAGTGATAGAGTGAGGTAACGGTGTAGTGATGTGACAGTGATCAAGTGAGGTAAAGGTGTAGTGATGTGACAGTGATAGAGTGAGGTAACTGTGTAGTGATGTGACAGTGATATAGTGAGGTAACTGTGTAGTGATGTGACAGTGATATAGTGAGGTAACGGTGTAGTGATGTGCCAGTGATATAGTGAGGTAACGGTGTAGTGATGTGACAGTGATATAGTGAGGTAAAGGTGTAGTGATGTGACAGTGATATAGTGAGGTAACGGTGTAGTGATGTGACAGTGATATAGTGAGGTAACGGTGTAGTGATGTGACAGTGATATAGTGAGGTAACGGTGTAGTGATGTGACAGTGATATAGTGAGGTAACGGTGTAGTGATGTGACAGTGATATAGTGAGGTAACGGTGTAGTGATGTGACAGTGATATAGTGAGGTAAAGGTGTGTTGATGTGACAGTGATATAGTGAGGTAACGGTGTAGTGATGTGACAGTGATATAGTGAGGTAACGGTGTAGTGATGTGATAGTGATATAGTGAGGTAACGGTGTAGTGATGTGACAGTGATATAGTGAGGTAAAGGTGTAGTGATGTGACAGTGATATAGTGAGGTAAAGGTGTAGTGATGTGACAGTGATATAGTGAGGTAACGGTGTAGTGATGCCGTGACAGTGATATAGTGAGGTAACGGTGTAGTGATGTGACAGTGATATAGTGAGGTAACGGTGTAGTGATGTGACAGTGATATAGTGAGGTAACTGTGTAGTGATGTAACATTGATATAGTGAGGTAACGGTGTAGTGATGTGACAGTGATATAGTGAGGTAACGGTGTAGTGATGTGACAGTGATATAGTGAGGTAACGGTGTAGTGATATAGTGACAGTGATATATGAGGTAACGGTGTAGTGATGTGACAGTGATATAGTGAGGTAACGGTGTAGTGATGTGACAGTGATATAGTGAGGTAAAGGTGTAGTGATGTGGCAGTGATATAGTGAGGTAAAGGTGTAGTGATGTGGCAGTGATATAGTGAGGTAACGGTGTAGTGATGTGACAGTGATATAGTGAGGTAACGGTGTAGTGATGTGACAGTGATATAGTGAGGTAAAGGTGTAGTGATGTGGCAGTGATATAGTGAGGTAACAGTGTAGTGATGTGACAGTGATATAGTGAGGTAACGGTGTAGTGATGTGACAGTGATATAGTGAGGTAACGGTGTAGTGATGTGACAGTGATATAGTGAGGTAACGGTGTAGTGATGTGACAGTGATATAGTGAGGTAACGGTGTAGTGATGTGACAGTGATATAGTGAGGTAACGGTGTAGTGATGTGGCAGTGATATAGTGAGGTAACGGTGTAGTGATGCCGTGACAGTGATATAGTGAGGTAACGGTGTAGTGATGTGACAGTGATATAGTGAGGTAACGGTGTAGTGATGTGACAGTGATATAGTGAGGTAACGGTGTAGTGATGTGACAGTGATATATTGAGGTAACGGTGTAGTGATGTGATAGTGATAGAGTGAGGTAACGGTGTAGTGATGTGACAGTGATATAGTGAGGTAACGGTGTAGTGATGTGATAGTGATAGAGTGAGGAAACGGTGTAGTGATGTGACAGTGATATAGTGAGGTAACGGTGTAGTGATGTGATAGTGATAGAGTGAGGTAACGGTGTAGTGATGTGACAGTGATATAGTGAGGTAACGGTGTAGTGATGTGACAGTGATATAGTGAGGTAACGGTGTAGTGATGTGACAGTGATATAGTGAGGTAACGGTGTAGTGATGTGACAGTGATATAGTGAGGTAACGGTGTAGTGATGTGACGGTGTAGTGATGTGTCAGTGATATAGTGAGGTAACAGTGTAGTGATGTGACAGTCAGATATACAGTAAAAGGTGTAGAGATGTGACAGTGATATAGTGAGGTAACTGTGTAGTGATGTGTCAGTGATATAGTGAGGTAACGGTGTAGTGATGTGACAGTGATATAGTGAGGTAACGGTGTAGTGATGTGACAGTGATATAGTGAGGTAACGGTGTAGTGATGCCGTGACAGTGATATAGTGAGGTAAAGGTGTAGTGATGTGACAGTGATATAGTGAGGTAACGGTGTAGTGATGTGACAGTGATATAGTGAGGTAACGGTGTAGTGATGTGACAGTGATATAGTGAGGTAACGGTGTAGTGATGTGACAGTGATATAGTGAGGTAACGGTGTAGTGATGTGACAGTGATATAGTGAGGTAACGGTGTAGTGATGTGACAGTGATATAGTGAGGTAACGGTGTAGTGTTGGCGTGACAGTGATATAGTGAGGTAAAGGTGTAGTGATGTGACAGTGATATAGTGAGGTAACGGTGTAGTGATGTGACAGTGATATAGTGAGGTAACGGTGTAGTGATGTGACAGTGATATAGTGAGGTAACGGTGTAGTGATGTGATAGTGATATAGTGAGGTAACGGTGTAGTGATGTGTAACGGTGTAGTGAGTGATATAGTGAGGTAACGGTGTAGTTATGTGACATTGATATAGTGAGGTAACGGTGTAGTGATGTGACAGTGATATAGTGAGGTAACGGTGTATGATGTGAGTGATATAGTGAGGTAACGGTGTAGTGTGTAGTGATATAGTGTAACGGTGTAGTGAGTGATACAGTGATATAGTGAGGTAACGGTGTAGTGATGTGACAGTGATATAGTGAGGTAACGGTGTAGTGATGTGACAGTGATATAGTGAGGTAACGGTGTAGTGATGTGACAGTGATATAGTGAGGTAACGGTGTAGTGATGTGACAGTGATATAGTGAGGTAACGGTGTAGTGATGTGACAGTGATATAGTGAGGTAACGGTGTAGTGATGTGACAGTGATATAGTGAGGTAAAGGTGTAGTGATGTGACAGTGATATAGTGAGGTAACGGTGTAGTGATGTGACAGTGATATAGTGAGGTAACGGTGTAGTGATGTGACAGTGATATAGTGAGGTAACGGTGTAGTGATGTGACAGTGATATAGTGAGGTAACGGTGTAGTGATGTGACAGTGATATAGTGAGGTAACGGTGTAGTGATGTGACAGTGATATAGTGAGGTAACGGTGTAGTGATGTGACAGTGATATAGTGAGGTAACGGTGTAGTGATGTGACAGTGATATAGTGAGGTAAAGGTGTAGTGATGTGACAGTGATATAGTGAGGTAACGGTGTAGTGATGTGACAGTGATATAGTGAGGTAACGGTGTAGTGATGTGACAGTGATATAGTGAGGTAACGGTGTAGTGATGTGACAGTGATATAGTGAGGTAACGGTGTAGTGATGTGACAGTGATATAGTGAGGTAAAGGTGTAGTGATGTGGCAGTGATATAGTGAGGTAACGGTGTAGTGATATAGTGAGGTAGTGACGGTGTAGTGATGTGACAGTGATATAGTGAGGTAACGGTGTAGTGATGTGACAGTGATATAGTGAGGTAACGGTGTGTTGATGTGAGAATGATATAGTGAGGTAAAGGTGTAGTGATGTGACAGTGATATAGTGAGGTAACGGTGTAGTGATGTGGCAGTGACATAGTGAGGTAACAGTGTAATGATGTGACAGTGATATAGTGAGGTAACGGTGTGTTGATGTGAGAATGATATAGTGAGGTAAAGGTGTAGTGATGTGACAGTAATATAGTGAGGTAACGGTGTAGTGATGTGGCAGTGATATATTGAGGTAACGGTGTAGTGATGTGACAGTGATATAGTGAGGTAACGGTGTAGTGATGTGACAGTGATATAGTGAGGTAACGGTGTAGTGATGCCGTGACAGTGATAGAGTGAGGTAAAGGTGTAGTGATGCCGTGACAGTGATATAGTGAGGTAACGGTGTAGTGATGTGACAGTGATATAGTGAGGTAAAGGTGTAGTGATGTGGCAGTGATATAGTGAGGTAAAGGTGTAGTGATGTGGCAGTGATATAGTGAGGTAACGGTGTAGTGATGTGGCAGTGATATAGTGAGGTAAAGGTGTAGTGATGTAACATTGATATAGTGAGGTAACGGTGTAGTGATGTGACAGTGATATAGTGAGGTAACGGTGTAGTGATGCCGTGACAGTGATAGAGTGAGGTAACTGTGTAGTGATGTAACATTGATATAGTGAGGTAACGGTGTAGTGATGTGACAGTGATATAGTGAGGTAACGGTGTAGTGATGTGACAGTGATATAGTGAGGTAACGGTGTAGTGATGTGATAGTGATAGAGTGAGGTAACGGTGTAGTGATGTGACAGTGATATAGTGAGGTAACGGTGTAGTGATGTGACAGTGATATAGTGAGGTAACGGTGTAGTGATGTGACAGTGATATAGTGAGGTAAAGGTGTAGTGATGTGACAGTGATATAGTGAGGTAACGGTGTAGTGATGTGACAGTGATAGAGTGAGGTAACGGTGTAGTGATGCCGTGACAGTGATATAGTGAGGTAAAGGTGTAGTGATGCCGTGACAGTGATATAGTGAGGTAAAGGTGTAGTGATGCCGTGACAGTGATATAGTGAGGTAACGGTGTAGTGATGTAACAGTGATATAGTGAGGTAAAGGTGTAGTGATGCCGTGACAGTGATATAGTGAGGTAACAGTGTAATGATGTGACAGTGATATAGTGAGGTAACGGTGTAGTGATGTAACAGTGATATAGTGAGGTAACGGTGTAGTGATGTGGCAGTGATATAGTGAGGTAACGGTGTAGTGATGTGATAGTGATAGAGTGAGGTAACGGTGTAGTGATGTAACAGTGATATAGTGAGGTAACGGTTTAGTTATGTGACAGTGATATAGTGAGGTAACGGTGTAGTGATGTGACAGTGATATAGTGAGGTAAAGGTGTAGTGATGTGACAGTGATATAGTGAGGTAACGGTGTAGTGATGTGGCAGTGATATAGTGAGGTAACGGTGTAGTGATGCCGTGACAGTGATATAGTGAGGTAACGGTGTAGTGATGTGACAGTGATATAGTGAGGTAACGGTGTAGTGATGTGACAGTGATATAGTGAGGTTACGGTGTAGTGATGTGATAGTGATAGAGTGAGGTAACGGTGTAGTGATGTGACAGTGATATAGTGAGGTTACGGTGTAGTGATGTGATAGTGATATAGTGAGGTAACGGTGTAGTGATGTGACAGTGATATAGTGAGGTAAAGGTGTAGTGATGTGACAGTGATATAGTGAGGTAACGGTGTGTTGATGTGAGAGTGATATAGTGAGGTAACGGTGTAGTGATGTGACAGTGATATAGTGAGGTAAAGGTGTAGTGATGTGACAGTGATATAGTGAGGTAACGGTGTGTTGATGTGAGAGTGATATAGTGAGGTAACGGTGTAGTGATGTGACAGTGATATAGTGAGGTAAAGGTGTAGTGATGTGACAGTGATATAGTGAGGTAACGGTGTAGTGATGTGACAGTGATCAAGTGAGGTAACAGTGTAGTGATGTGACAGTGATATAGTGAGGTTACGGTGTAGTGATGTGATAGTGATAGAGTGAGGTTACGGTGTGTTGATGTGAGAGTGATATAGTGAGGTAACGGTGTAGTGATGTAACAGTGATATAGTGAGGTAAAGGTGTAGTGATGTGACAGTGATATAGTGAGGTTACGGTGTAGTGATGTGATAGTGATAGAGTGAGGTAACGGTGTAGTGATGTGATAGTGATAGAGTGAGGTAACGGTGTAGTGATGTGACAGTGATATAGTGAGGTAACGGTGTGTTGATGTGAGAGTGATATAGTGAGGTAACGGTGTAGTGATGTAACAGTGATATAGTGAGGTAACTGTGTAGTGATGTGGCAGTGACATAGTGAGGTAATGGTGTAGTGATGTGGCAGTGATATAGTGAGGTAACAGTGTAGTGATGTGGCAGTGATATAGTGAGGTAACAGTGTAATGATGCCGTGACAGTGATATAGTGAGGTAAAGGTGTAGTGATGCCGTGACAGTGATATATTGAGGTAACGGTGTAGTGATGCCGTGACAGTGATATAGTGAGGTAATGGTGTAGTGATGTGACAGTGATATATTGAGGTAACGGTGTAGTGATGCCGTGACAGTGATATAGTGAGGTAACGGTGTAGTGATGTGACAGTGATATAGTGAGGTAAAGGTGTAGTGATGCCGTGACAGTGATATAGTGAGGTAACGGTGTAGTGATGTGATAGTGATATAGTGAGGTAACGGTGTAGTGATGTGATAGTGATATAGTGAGGTAACGGTGTAGTGATGTGACAGTGATATAGTGAGGTAACGGTGTAGTGATGTGATAGTGATATAGTGAGGTAAAGGTGTAGTGATGTGACAGTGATATATTGAGGTAAAGGTGTGTTGATGTGAGAGTGATATAGTGAGGTAACGGTGTAGTGATGTGACAGTGATATAGTGAGGTAACGGTGTAGTGATGTGACAGTGATATAGTGAGGTAACGGTGTAGTGATGCCGTGACAGTGATATAGTGAGGTAAAGGTGTAGTGATGCCGTGACAGTGATATAGTGAGGTAACGGTGTAGTGATGCCGTGACAGTGATATAGTGAGGTAACGGTGTAGTGATGCCGTGACAGTGATCAAGTGAGGTAAAGGTGTAGTGATGCCGTGACAGTGATATAGTGAGGTAAAGGTGTAGTGATGTGACAGTAATATAGTGAGGTAACGGTGTAGTGATGTGACAGTGATATAGTGAGGTAACGGTGTAGTGATGTGGCAGTGATATAGTGAGGTAACGGTGTAGTGATGTGACAGTGATATAGTGAGGTAACGGTGTAGTGATGTGACAGTGATATAGTGAGGTAACGGTGTAGTGATGTGACAGTGATATAGTGAGGTAAAGGTGTAGTGATGCCGTGACAGTGATATAGTGAGGTAACGGTGTAGTGATGTGACAGTGATATAGTGAGGTAAAGGTGTAGTGATGCCGTGACAGTGATATAGTGAGGTAAAGGTGTAGTGATGCCGTGACAGTGATATAGTGAGGTAAAGGTGTAGTGATGTGACAGTGATATAGTGAGGTAACGGTGTAGTGATGCCGTGACAGTGATATAGTAAGGTAACGGTGTAGTGAGTTATATATATCGTGTGTAAGTAAATGTCCATGTGTGTTTTGTTTACTGTTGTATATGTCGTCTGTAAGTAAATGTTAAAATGTGTTTTGTTTACTGTTGTATATGTCGTGTGTAAGTAAATGTCCATGTGTGTTTTGTTTACTGTGATATATGTCGTGTGTAAGTAAATGTCCACGTGTGTTTTGTTTACTGTGATATATATCGTGTGTAAGTAAATGTCCATGTGTGTTTTGTTTACTGTTGTATATATCGTGTGTAAGTAAATGTCCACGTGTGTTTTGTTTACTGTGATATATGTCGTGTTTAAGTAAATGTCCACGTGTGTTTTGTTTACTGTTGTATATATCGTGTGTAAGTAAATGTCCATGTGTGTTTTGTTTACTGTTGTATATGTCGTGTGTAAGTAAATGTCCATGTGTGTTTTGTTTACTGTTGTATATATCGTGTGTAAGTAAATGTCCATGTGTGTTTTGTTTACTGTTGTATATGTCGTGTGTAAGTAAATGTCCATGTGTGTTTTGTTTACTGTTGTATATATCGTGTGTAAGTAAATGTCCAGGTGTGTTTTGTTTACTGTTGTATATGTCGTGTGTAAGTAAATGTCCATGTGTGTTTTGTTTACTGTTGTATATGTCGTGTGTAAGTAAATGTCCACGTGTGTTTTGTTTACTGTTGTATATGTCGTGTGTAAGTAAATGTCCACGTGTGTTTTGTTTACTGTTAAATATATCGTGTGTAAGTAAATGTCCACGTGTGTTTTGTTTACTGTTGTATATGTCGTGTGTAAGTAAATGTCCATGTGTGTTTTGTTTACTGTTAAATATATCGTGTGTAAGTAAATGTCCACGTGTGTTTTGTTTACTGTGATATATGTCGTGTGTAAGTAAATGTCCACGTGTGTTTTGTTTACTGTTGTATATATCGTGTGTAAGTAAATGTCCACGTGTGTTTTGTTTACTGTTGTATATATCGTGTGTAAGTAAATGTCCACGTGTGTTTTGTTTACTGTTGTATATGTCGTGTGTAAGTAAATGTCCATGTGTGTTTTGTTTACTGTTGTATATATCGTGTGTAAGTAAATGTCCATGTGTGTTTTGTTTACTGTTGTATATGTCGTGTGTTTTGTTTACTGATATATGTCGTGTGTAAGTAAATGTCCATGTGTGTTTTGTTTACTGTTGTATATGTCGTGTGTAAGTAAATGTCCATGTGTGTGTTTTGTTTACTGTTGTATATGTCGTGTGTAAGTAAATGTCCAGGTGGGTTTTGTTTACTGTGATATATGTCGTGTGTAAGTAAATGTCCATGTGTGTTTTGTTTACTGTTAAATATATCGTGTGTAAGTAAATGTCCACGTGGGTTTTGTTTACTGTTGTATATGTCGTGTGTAAGTAAATGTCCACGTGTGTTTTGTTTACTGTTGTATATGTCGTGTGTAAGTAAATGTCCACGTGTGTTTTGTTTACTGTTGTATATATCGTGTGTAAGTTAATGTCCACGTGTGTTTTGTTTACTGTTGTATATGTCGTGTGTAAGTAAATGTCCACGTGTGTTTTGTTTACTGTTGTATATGTCGTGTGTAAGTAAATGTCCACGTGTGTTTTGTTTACTGTTGTATATATCGTGTGTAAGTAAATGTCCACGTGTGTTTTGTTTACTGTTGTATATGTCGTGTGTAAGTAAATGTCCAGGTAGTTTTTTGTTTACTGTGATATATGTCGTGTGTAAGTAAATGTCCATGTGTGTTTTGTTTACTGTTAAATATATCGTGTGTAAGTAAATGTCCACGTGGGTTTTGTTTACTGTTGTATATGTCGTGTGTAAGTAAATGTCCACGTGTTTTGGTTACTGTTGTATATGTCGTGTGTAAGTAAATGTCCACGTGTGTTTTGTTTACTGTTGTATATATCGTGTGTAAGTAAATGTCCACGTGTGTTTTGTTTACTGTTGTATATGTCGTGTGTAAGTAAATGTCCATGTGTGTTTTGTTTACTGTTGTATATATCGTGTGTAAGTAAATGTCCATGTGTGTTTTGTTTACTGTTGTATATGTCGTGTGTAAGTAAATGTCCATGTGTGTTTTGTTTACTGTTGTATATGTCGTGTGTAAGTAAATGTCCAGGTGTGTTTTGTTTACTGTTGTATATGTCGTGTGTAAGTAAATGTCCAGGTGGGTTTTGTTTACTGTGATATATGTCGTGTGTAAGTAAATGTCCATGTGTGTTTTGTTTACTGTTAAATATATCGTGTGTAAGTAAATGTCCACGTGGGTTTTGTTTACTGTTGTATATGTCGTGTGTAAGTAAATGTCCACGTGTGTTTTGTTTACTGTTGTATATGTCGTGTGTAAGTAAATGTCCACGTGTGTTTTGTTTACTGTTGTATATATCGTGTGTAAGTAAATGTCCAGGTGTGTTTTGTTTACTGTTGTATATGTCGTGTGTAAGTAAATGTCCATGTGTGTTTTGTTTACTGTTAAATATATCGTGTGTAAGTAAATGACCACGTGTGTTTTGTTTACTGTTGTATATGTCGTGTGTAAGTAAATGTCCACGTGTGTTTTGTTTACTGTTGTATATGTCGTGTGTAAGTAAATGTCCACGTGTGTTTTGTTTACTGTTGTATATGTCGTGTGTAAGTAAATGTCCACGTGTGTTTTGTTTATTTTTATATATATTGTGTGTAAGTAAATGTCCACGTGTGTTTTGTTTATTTTTATATATATCGTGTGTAAGTAAATGTCCACGTGTGTTTTGTTTACTGTGATATATGTCGTGTGTAAGTAAATGTCCATGTGTGTTTTGTTTACTGTTAAATATATCGTGTGTAAGTAAATGTCCACGTGGGTTTTGTTTACTGTTGTATATGTCGTGTGTAAGTAAATGTCCACGTGTGTTTTGTTTACTGTTGTATATGTCGTGTGTAAGTAAATGTCCACGTGTGTTTTGTTTACTGTTGTATATATCGTGTGTAAGTAAATGTCCATGTGTGTTTTGTTTACTGTTGTATATGTCGTGTGTAAGTAAATGTCCACGTGTGTTTTGTTTACTGTTGTATATGTCGTGTGTAAGTAAATGTCCAGGTGTGTTTTGTTTACTGTTGTATATGTCGTGTGTAAGTAAATGTCCACGTGTGTTTTGTTTATTTTTATATATATTGTGTGTAAGTAAATGTCCACGTGTGTTTTGTTTATTTTTATATATATTGTGTGTAAGTAAATGTCCACTACGTAACTACGCTAGTGTGTTTTGTGTGATGTTCACGATGTTTTTGTCGATGTGTTTTCTACCTCTGATGTACATATCTGTACTTACATTCTGAAAGACAATGTAATTAAGATAGAACTGAGTCATCGAGAAATTGCTCTAGACATCTTCAATATGGTTACATCATTAGATGTTGTCGTCAATTAGCGTCCAAAATATTGACACTCAATCATCAGCACAAAGTTATCAGTAATAGTTTTTTCGTTATTTTCATTTCTGATATATTCTTATCTTCAATTTTTCCTTCCAACTACAAAAACACATTCATTTTGTTCAAATTATAATTTCATGTATAATACAAGTGTAATATATAAAATGTAAGAGGTACACTATCTGAAATGAACTTTTTATTAAACCGCTTTGTGATGAATTCTATACGAGAATAAGATATGGAGACAACACATAGCATAGCTGTTGGTGTTCTGTCCCCTGCCGGTGTTGCGTATTGTCAGTGATTAAGTGCCTTATTCAGCTACAGCTAACAAAATGACAATTAAGTCAGTACTTCGGGCAAACGAGTGCATTTTTTATGTTTAGATATATTCAAATATTCTTCCACGTGAGATCTAGACGAATCGGTATACTGTTGTTTTTCATATCGATCTCAATCAGTCAGCAAGAGTGATCTGTACCTGGAAGCAGACCTTGCTGTGTCGTTTACACAGGTAATCAATGAATTAGACAGTTTGTTTGTTCACACATTACTGTACTGTCCATATCACGTGATCATAATCACACCATGTCACACAACCGGAAATAACAACGTAATGAAAAACAGTGCGCAATTGACGTTAATGCCGGAATGATAAAATAATCAATATCACAATGGAACTCGTAAAAATGGGTTATAAATATTAAGACCTGGGTATGCCACCGTATACTCAGTTACCCTAAAGTACAAACGCTAGGTCACAGCATTTAGCAAGAACGGAGACGTTGCAAATGTCAACAAAACTGCTGCCAGGTGGCGAAATGGAAGTAATGCGATTAATAGAGTACTTTGGGGAAAACGAAGCCTAATTAATTGAAAACTTTTGAATCTTGATTTCTGATTGTTAAGATATAGTGAGTAAAACACGACTTTATTCAGGAGTAAGGGACAGGTTTTATTTTGTCTCCTTTTCTTCTCCCTTGCCCATTTTCCAAAACCACGGATCCGCTACTGAACAAAGAGCTCACTGTATTGTTTTCACCACATAGCTTTTGCAAATTTTTTCAAATACTTGAAGAGTGGGAACATTCAGTGGATATTCAATCGTTCATGAATCTTTACAGTAATACGATCACCAGACATCACCGTGACAAACGAAGCTACATTACTGTCTATAGACAAGTGAATGTTCCAGGTAAAGGTGTCATCGCGATGAAACGCCTCGTCATTCAATAGCAATTATAGACAGATTTTGTAATGGTCGAATTTAGCCAATTTTTATTTTCTCGGTACCTTGACCTATATATCAAGATGGCAGATGACCTATATCTCCAGGGACACCAGTAGTAATCAAGTTTTATGTATGGCTTCTGGTATATGTTTTCCCGACATGACAATATTGTAGTTCAAGCTTAAGAATTTACGACGTGCTCTGGCATATATAAAGTACAGCTCTATTTATCAATAAGCAAATTATCAGGCAAGCAAATCATTCTAGTAATTTTTTTCATTGTCAATATCTATGGAACTATTAATACACCTATTTCATGTTCACACGATGGTGTAGCTTCAAAACTGACTGTTAAATCGTCCTTTTTTTCTTTTTTTGTTTTGTTTATTTTGTTTTTGTATTTTGTTTGTTGGTTTTGATAATTTTTCCAAAATTAAAACCTGATATAGAGCGGAATACTGCTAAATTTTGACGACAGCTGCTGCACTCTTTGATAAAGTATGCCCATTTGGCACAAAAATAATAAAAAAGAAAATACCGACATGTCAACAGGATCATAATTCAAGCTCAAATTCAATGTAACTAGGCAAAATATGTACAATATTGTCTTTTTTATAATCATATTCAGGGTTACTGCATGTTACACCTACATAACAAGCAGAGCTGTATTTATGGAAGCAGGAAGTGGTAAACAAATTGTATCAAAACCTTATGGAATTCAACTACCATGATATAAATTCCTATTCCTCTAGTTTAGAAAGGTCATAAAGCGAAACAGAATCTAATGCAATGACATCTGAATTTGTGTGTAATATTGTCAATTGTTATACTGCTTCATTCACCATGTTTCCTCCTTGTCTAGGTCACTATCTATTGTTCTAACATTCCCTGGTAGTTTCTACACTTACGATTACATTTACGTAAATACCTACTATGATTGATTCGAATAAAAGTCAACATCTGATACCACAAGAACGATTTCCTTTACAAGGTCTTAACAAACCTGATGTTTAAATATCTTGAACAAAGCTGGTGACAGTGATACTGGTTGGTTTCTGATTTCTGACATTGTCAATGCTTTGTTACCGTATGCTACATTTCTACAACAAGTGACGAGGCCAGTGATCTCATTCCGGTTGAAACACGTAGGGTGATTTAAGATGAAACACACGAGATTTAATTTTGTGATTTACCACAGTTCAAATAACGGATATCGTATGTACAGGGTGACGTGAGGCACTCTCCCGTCTTGGTATGCCTTCTGTCAGCCTGCTCTTACTGTTGGCGTTGCTCCTAGCGACCCAGAGAATGTGGTAAGACATTCCTGAGACACACTACCACTAATCACGCGCCAGATGGGATAAAACGGCATTAGTTGAACTTAATAAAACGCTCTAAATTCTAGGTTAAGTGCATGTCAATAACTGACGTTGTGTGGGCCATCTGGACGGTGAATACCTGTCGTTTTGTTTGCCGATTTTCACCACTTACACACACGCCTGCCGATCTATACACGGTGAGGTACCTGTTTGATTGGCTAAACGTTATTTCAAGGAACGAAGGATAAATCTATTATATAAATGAGATAAAGCTAGCTTTAATGTTACAGACACCAATCAATAGGAAGATACACTGCCTATCCAAAACAAGGGCTGATTAAGACCATTACTTCTAATGGTGTGATAACGAGGCGTAGTGGCGGTCATGAACAGTGGCTTGGACCCTCATTACACCGATTGATAACGCCATAGAATAACAAGAATTCTCTAGTTATTCTTATTATCATCTAAATGAACTTTGATAAACTGAAAAGAACGAATATCAACAATAAAAAGCCTGCACCAACACGTCGATAACCGTAAATATCTCAATCAAAAAGTTTAACCATTAAACAAAATATATTGCTGCCATTTAGCACACAACTAGGTATAGAGCTTCAGAAAATAGATGTGTGTCATGAAAAAAAGAACAACAAAAAACAAAAGAAACATCAATATTGCAACCTTCATCGAAATTAATTGTTAAAGATGTCCCGTAACCAAGGTGAAGACGAAAGGCGTCTGTCACAGAACCGACTTGTTGAGAAGTTACACACCGTTCGCCAGCTAACTGTCGTAGTAATAACGGTCGCCCAAGACCCCATTCGTTTTCAGATTTCGTGGGATAGAGATGAGTGTCATTGAAAATGTATGTTACAGAGTTCATTCAAGTGAAGAAACTGGATTTGGAAATAAACAAACGTACAAAATAATTGTGGCTCTATCTGGAGTAATCTGTCCTTGATCACTAGAATTCATTATGTTACAGGTGTCATTGCTTTCAGGTGCAATTACTCCACACAGCTGCCGCAGTAGATAATCACCTAGCGAGGATTTTAACAACATGTTTCTTTACTCCACTCATTAATCATTGCAATTCTGTTGACTTCATCAAATAACAAATTCTATATTTATCGAAAGACGACCGGTGTGTCTGTTGATCACCAGGTTTGCTCGGCAGATGATTGTACAGAAACTAATTTACGAAATTGATTTATCTGTGTTGGCTTAGTCTCTCCAGAGCTGGCGTTTATATCCCAGTAAGACCCATTTATTACACAGTATCTATACACTCTGTCTACTCACGAGCAGATAATACACCGTTAATAATTTATTACAAAAAATTGGTGAATATTTCAGAAACAGCCAACAAGGGTGCCCTGAACAAGTTTTTTTAAAAGAAACCAAATTTACATTTCTGTCATAAAAATATCTTCCCTACGAGGTAAAATTGGTCCTGTAATTATTTCCGCCAACTAGATGCCTACTGCTGCCACGTTTTTACATGTAATCAACACGATGACAAAGTAACATAAGGATAATAAGCCTTTATTGTAACCTGTATCGCTTCTCTATCATCGTACACTGAAGCATTTAGTCATCTGGTTGAAAATTTATTTAGACTCCGAGAAGACACATCTTATCT
Source organism: Ylistrum balloti (assembly GCF_031769215.1). Lineage (NCBI taxonomy): Eukaryota > Metazoa > Mollusca > Bivalvia > Pectinida > Pectinidae > Ylistrum > Ylistrum balloti. The sequence continues at coordinate 276,795 of NW_026782095.1, forward strand.
AATGTCTCGTTCTCCATGGGCAAACGACATTCAGAAAATACATTATGGTATAAGAGAGGGAAACATATCTCTGATTTGTAAAATCTGATACAGGAAGTTTGATAAAGCGGAAACACGTTATAACCTTGGCATACTAAGATTGTACATTCAGATAGGCTAGAAACAGTATACAGTACTAAATTGATAAGTCTGACTATACATACAGATAGGCTAGAAACAGTATACAGTACTAAAATGATAAGTCTGACTATACATACAGATAGGCTAGAAACAGTATACAGTACTAAATTGATAAGTCTGAATATACATACAGATAGGCTAGAAACAGTACTATATTGATAAGTCTGACTATACATACAGATAGGCTAGAAACAGTACTAAATTGATAAGTCTGACACACATTGTAGTGTACAGTACTAAATTGATAAGTCTGACTATACATTGTAGTGTACAGTACTAAATTGATAAGTCTGACACACATTGTAGTGTACAGTACTAAATTGATAAGTCTGACACACATTGTAGTGTACAGTACTAAATTGATAAGTCTGACACACATTGTAGTGTACAGTACTAAATTGATAAGTCTGACACACATTGTAGTGTACAGTACTAAATTGATAAGTCTGACACACATTGTAGTGTACAGTACTAAATTGATAAGTCTGACACACATTGTAGTGTACAGTACTAAATTGATAAGTCTGACACACATTGTAGTGTACAGTACTAAATTGATACGTCTGACTATAAATTGTAGTGTACAGTACTAAATTGATAAGTCTGACACACATTGTAGTGTACAGTACTAAATTGATAAGTCTGACTATAAATTGTAGGACGACTAGTAAAACTACTCTTCTGGCATGAATGGTTTAAAAATGAGAACAACTGTAAGTGTATGTAATAAATGCGTCACATTCTACTGGACTTCAAAAATATGTCGTGCGAAATTTATATGAATAATAAAAGCATGTTTAATTATAGCAGTTATGATATTAGGAAAAAAGCCGTCCAGAGTTATCGGATGTCTGCTTTAAACAAAATATCGAAAACTAGAAACGCTTAGAGAATCTTCAACGTAGCTAAAGGAGATTGCAATTAAAAACAATCGATAAGAAGCGTGTATTAAGTTTATTTTCGCACTACAGAACGCTACCACTGGAGCAGGCCTTATAAAGATCAGATATCTCTTAATTAAACACGTCGCATCACTTCAGTGTTGCTGCGATGAAAGGTGGTCCCTGATGTAAGATTAAAGGATGTAAGTAGTGTGTACCTGTAACTAACCAATAAAACCAAAAACAGCGTATATCGAGTACTGCAGTAATAAAAAGTACGTCGGGTAATTTGATTACAGAACATCTTGTATGGACAGACAATTGGTTTTCTTTATTGTTGTTCTCTAAAGTACAGTTAAAAAGAAAACCACATCATAAAATTGTAATGTATTACTTATCAAAATTGCCTAGAAATAAACTGAGGAGAAATTACGACTCTCCATTAAACACCTCTATAAGTCTTAAGGGTTGACACGGTAGTGGAATAATACCGTACATTATATATGTGAAAATGATTAATTCCAGTCGTCAGCATTCTTATCTGATGTTCGATCCATGTCACCAGGATTATTTAAATACACTGAAATGAACTTATTTTGAAGACATGGCAAGATAACCATTTCAGTAACATCGCAATTAAAAATCGATAAGACAAAATGAAAGCTTACGCAGATACTTTGGTAAAAACAATATAGTAAATACCAACATGTCAACAGAATCAGAATCCATACTTAAATTTATCAAAACTAGGTCAAAATATGAACAAAAGAAGGATTTACATGGTAACTTCTGAAAAATACACAAATATTAAGACCAGATGTATCGGAAGAATAAGCGTCTTATGCTTCTCAAATAAGAACAAGGCAAACAACAACAGAACCAGCAGATATACTAACCAGCGTCATATTGAAGGAGGATATTAAATATTTGCCGATGAGATCATTAAGACGAATGTAAAGTTCCCGTCATTTTCATCAACTAGCATCTCTATAAACTTTTCTTTGTGAATATGTCTGTCGAAGGTTAATGTGAACACCATAGGCTGGGGATACGCGGATGTTACTTGTTGGAAATCTGCCCTTTTTATGTTTTGTTGAAAGGAAATATCGAGGTAAGCGACTGAAAAAGGATGCCAATGAATTTCTTGTTACATAAATAGATATCTTAAACTAAACTTGAAGGACTTCGCAGGTCATATGGTTTAATAAGCTGACAAATTCAGTCTCGTGTGAAAACAAATACAAGTCAGCCAAGGGAGAGAAAAAAATTGGTCCTTAAGGCATGTCAATTGTCTGTAGGATGATCTCACTACGAAACAACGTGACGAAAATATTGTCAAGGAGAAATCGAATGTCTGTTAAGATTTCGTCTTACATTTTGTTCTTTGACTTTGATGCATTTCCGAAGAAATATGTATAAGTGAGGATTCCACTTTATCTGTAATCCTGATTGAATTCTACAAAATATTTTTTCGAGAAGTTTGGTTGTACAATTAGCAAAGCTAGGAATAAATCGTTGTTGATATGGATACTTGAAGTAAAAACGAGGAAAGTAGTATCTTTTCCATTCGCCTATTACTCGTAAAAATTGTTATCATAAAATATTCTAAGCTAGCATTTCGTATTTGAAAAGATTTAAATCATTCAGTGAAAATTGACATGATTCCTCTTACCATCAAGTTCAACTCAGAATTATTCCGAAAAAATATTGTGTGATCAAGTCACACATACTATTGCTTTATAACTTAGGGTCAGAGTTCAGACCAATCATACGTGATGTAATATTGTATAGTTTTTATATTCTTATTTAATTCAAAAGCAAATAAGTGTTTACAATAGGTAGCGTGCTTAGGAAGGCACAGTTAAACAATTTCTAGCTGCATGTTAATATTGTGGATCAGCTCCTTTGTTATGAATTTCAGCAACACTAATATTCCAAAACTTATGATTAACCTTCCACTTACGTAATATACACTATCTGGAGAGAATAAATCTCTCCATCAGTGAATTGCCTGTGATGACGATATGGTCTTTGTCTATATCTGTTTGGGCGAGGAAATTTAGTATCATCATGATTTTAAGCATATAATAAGCATACAAGCTTATAAAACCATCAAGAAAATATCAACATGTCAATATATAATCATAATCCAAAGTCACGGAGACTCCTGAAAAAGTACAAGGAAACTTGAAACATAACACATTCTAGTTTTTTTCATTAACTTACTAATTGCTTAAGATTTTTTAAAAGTGGGGGAGAAGACAATCTATCGCTTCCCTGTTCCTCATTAACAATTGTTACGTGTAATGGTTTATGTTTACGTCGGCTTCATTGTGTAAGATACTATTTAGGACAGAACTTATGTAGATTTTGCCAGCTGCTTTATGTGTTAATGTCAATGAAATATCTAATAATTGAAACTGAAATAAATTGCCTCATTTATCGAATTTTTAGGTCAAACTGAGTTTTATAGCAATGTTAGTTGACGAATTCTACATTGTAATTATTATTGTATTTCGTTATATTCAAGGTATATTAGCTATAACGGTTTCTCCGATTATCTTTCCGACCCTGCAACATTGTATTTCTTCATTTCATGCGGTATCTTCGTCTATACATAAAACAAGTTGGACATGAAGTTATTGAATCAATGCTTGTCAACAGTCGATCAACTGAATCGTCGTCCTTTGTGGAGAGAGAACAGTTTCTTGTTAACAATGTAATCCATTAACGACAGTCGATGTATACTTTACTACTACAAAACGTTACATGACAAGTGTATTTGTCAAACAGCTAGCTTGTCAACAAAGGACGACATTAAAGTTATTGATGTAGTAGTGCCAGTAAATGTAGATGAAAAAGTCCGTAGGGGATATTCACACATGATGAGAATGTTCATGTCCTTTACACAGACAAAAAATTAGATTATTTCATGTGCATGAAACCTTTTACTCAAGGACAAGGAAGTATTCAATATGAAAACAAGACGTTGATAACAGATTTTTGAAAATTTTAACAATTTAAAATTTGACACTGCAGTTTTTGCATTATTCATTAAGTCTTGGACATTATCGGAGTCTTGATCGATTGGAAGATTGCATTTGTAGCAAGGACAGAAAAGCATGTTTGTAGGAACGAGAGACATTCCATCAATTTTTCTAAATATGCATTTGAAATAAACTGTTATTTTCCGATGGAGAGCAAACATTTAAATAATGTATAGCGACGACAATGATGACGATGCCGATGATGATGATGATGATGATGATGATGATGATGATGATCCTTTACATCACAGACGAACCCTAGAAGGGCAAACCAGCAGTATAACGCAGTAAAATTAATTATTTTGTTATATCTAATTCTAGTTTGGCATTATTTATTCGGAAGTCTTTTGTACAATCCTATCATACCACGTCACCCAACCGAATTAAGGATTTTATAAAAAGTTTAAAATGTCTTTCTATAAATTTATGTTTTAATTTTTCACTGCATGGAAAGACTGCATGGACGATACGAATGAAATGGAATTTTTATTCATTTTCAAACGATAAAGAATCACAATTGCCAGAGAATTGGTTAAATTACAGCATCATTTTTTAAAATTTGAGCTTGATGGCAATTCTGGTCAAATTTCAAACAGTGGAAACGTTAAAATCAACAAATAATATTTACGATGTAAGGTCAAATTTAGCAGAAATCTACATTATTTAAAACGACAAAGTAATAATGAAGAAGAAGTTCGAATTACACAACATGCGGGCTTTCACGCCCTGTTGTCGGCAAGTTACAAACAGAGCAAAACAAGTGCTGTATTCAATTTACAGTTAAATGTGTAATTTTTGTCCAAATTATACGAGGTCTGGGAATGAAGTTTAACCTTTACTCAAAAATTGTAACTAACATTAAAGGATGTGGTGGTCCCTCGAGTTGAAGTAAATAGTGTTTTTATCAGGACTGTGACCTAGCCAGTTCATAGCGCAATAGATAAACAAAATAGCAAAAGGAATGAAACAAGAGGAATACACACGTTCCTCTTATTCGTCGACTGTGATTCATTAATGTGTCACAAGTAGTAATAACAATATAAAAATGTCGACAGGAAAAAGAAAATCCAATATTTGGACCATTTTTTACAGGAAATTCATTGTCATTTGTCTGCGTTAAAAATATGGAAATTGCCTTTTTACGTATTTTCAATTATATTAGTGTCACCTATATTTAAAGACAAAAAACACTGGAGTGACACATGTTTCAATGTATAATAAAAAAAGGGGACACCACTGTGCAATATATGTTGGACAACAAGACCTCCCTCTCGACAACCAACTCTTTCTAACTAATTAACTAAATAAACTGGTTGAGTACAGGTGAAAAACCCGTTTGACTTCGCTGGGGTGTTACTAATTCCCAACAGTCAGCAAGACCTCAAAACTAATAATAGGTCACGTCAAACACAACCTTATTCATCGGAAAGACCAAAAACAAGGTCATTTGCTATTAATAGACGATTACTCTTCCGGAACACCTGGTCTTATTCTCCTTGCACTTTTTCATGAGTCTCCGTGTAAATCTCTCTTTTGTTCATATTATGCCCTAGGTTTATAGAATTTGTTTTGAATTATGATTATGTTTCCTCGTTGATATTTTCTTGATGTTTTCTATCGATTTTCTGATGTTTTGTACAAAAAGTGTCTTGCTGCAAAATGAGCTAAGTAACACACTCTTCCCTTGTCATGAGCACTGCATGTTTTCATGTTGATATGAACGATGTATAGTTATACTATATAATAAGATTTTCTTTTGTTTTTAACATCAAATTTGTTGGATGTGCACAAACCTTGAAAATGCAGCGAATCATAAATACAGTGGTGTAGTATTCATAAATGTGTTACCCTTGATATGACAGTGTCGGTTAAACTACGAATTAAAATAACCACGAATTTTTTATGCGCTACTCGTTTAAATGTGATATAATAATGTAAATGTTATTGTAAAGACCTGATAATATGTATAAACAAAATTGTCATCAAATTTATCAGTCATCTATCCAGATATTTACTGGATGTCAGTCAAATACATTGTCCACAAATTCACACGTGCTGGTTACTCCAAGCAGAGAAAATGAACGAGTCTGTAAGTTCACCTCATAGAGTATTCAGTATCTATATTATCTACAAAAGTTTGAAACACGTGTTTAGGTCTATATAGAGGTATCTTACATCTAAGCAGAAAGATTCAGCGGGATAGCATAACTACCAGTAGGTTTCAGTAGAGGTAATGAAAAACAGAGGAAGGAGTGGTTCGTGAAGACAACCATGCTTGCACACATGACTGACAGTTAAGTGAGATTGGAACTGAGTTCATACTTCTTAATGGCCTTCCTAAGTAACGAAGATCATTGACTTTTATGTCATTTTGATTTTAAGAAATAATTGTAAATGTGGGTTGAGCATGAATTTCCGACCGTTTATATGAATCTAATGGGGACATGAAGGAAAACACAAAAGGCGGATATCTTTGTCTTATATCAGTTTGAGAGAAAATGAGTTCTTCCCACATTATCTAATCGAATTTATCATAAAAAATACATCATACAATAGAGGAGGTGGGGCATTTCTTGTTGAAAATTATAACATCATCATGTTTGGATACACTTGTCTTCTTGTACAACATAGTATATCACAGTGTAAACAACATACAAGGATTCGGGGTATTCAATAAACACTGCCTATAAATACATACTTCCCTAAGATATCAACTCATCATTGCTACATCCCTTCATACCTTATTACTTGTTAAGTTACTAACAATTATCATAAAAACATTAATTTTTTTATGTGCAGTTGTTTTTAAACAGAGTTTAGTCTCATGGTCGATTAATGCCATGGTTTATCGTGTATCTTATTTGATGTCTCTTGATTTTTAATCTTTGTGAATAAAAAACACTATGAAAAAACCAACATATCAATATAATCATAATACAAACTCAAATTCCATAAAACTAAGGCAAAATATGAACAAAAAGAGATTTACACGGATACTCCTGAAAAATTACAAGGAGAATAAGACCAGGTGTTCCGGAAGTTTAAGCTTCTTTTGCTTTATCGACAACACCCGCCATGTAAACCTTGGTCAATGAAAGTAAGTACGGGTTTTACTTTACTTCAGTTTATGGTGGTATTTTTGGTATTTTCTTGTTGTTTACTGTCATGGTGTGCAGGCACTAGGTATTCAGACCTGGTGATTATTTTTGCTTATATAAATATTCTGCCTTTGCACGTTTATGCTTAAGTATAATTTAACACGCGAAATATTTTGGTGTGGAAGAACGGAATTTACCCTCAAAAACGAAAATGATCTCGAGTGGTTGGGGTGATGGTTGCATAATATCCGGTGGTGAAACATGTGGAAAAATGGGTTCGCTACACTCATTAATATTCATGAGATAATGACGTCATCAAAACTTGAAAGGCAGCAAGCATGAAAGCATGAGGTAGGAAGGGGCACAAAAAGATTTCTCTTGTTGACTCTGTATGCAATATTAATTGTAGAAGAAAAACAAAACTCAATTCCTTTGTCATTGTCATTCTATGTTTTTTATTCGACAATTGCACTTGTTCAATTGTATTAAAAATGATTTCATCAATCACATTTACATTTGAACTGTGTTAGACTTTCTATAACTTTACCAGCGCTCACTGTGATAGCCCCTCTGATGGCCTCTTATATAGAGTAGCAATCTAATCATTATCGAAAATGGTTAAACGGTCACATCGGATTCGGAATACCTTGATGACGATTTTTTTCCATCATACCCTTCCTGCAAGTTATAAGCCTGGTTAACCTGTTGTTGGCTCCTTTTTGAGCACGAATACGTTATTAACAATTTCCGAGGTCTCATGAAAGTTTAAATCTGCTGCTTGTTCGGCATTTTTTCCAGAATTTGAAAAAATCGAGTCGGTTCTGTATATTACATACCGTGAAAATTGCCGTTCCCTTAGAATACAATCCAGTTATGTCATCCAAAGTCATTGAAAACGGTAATACCATGCCATTTTGTATGATAAAGCGCTTGCCGCTTCAGCTTTGTGGTTCTCATGGAAACCTCAACAAAATAACATAATGATTTTTGTTTTAATCAAATGCATACGGAACGGTGTAATGTGTAAAAAGTGAACAAAAAAATGTGCCTGGCCCCGTTCATTGTAAGAATGAACCCGTTCTGTATTCTCCTTCTATACCTTTATATTATTATCAAATGAAAATATGGCGGATATGCACATTAAGTGAGCAAGTTTAATTAACTACCGAATGAATTGAACACCTGGGCAAAACCATGAATTGGTTTACAAAATGCCGCAACTTTGCGTTGCAATATCTAATGGAAATTCACTTTTTTGTCAATCCTTACAAAGTGCCGATAAAATGCATTTGCTTCGCAATAAATGTTGGAGATACTCTAAGATAAGTCTCTTACAGAAAAACCATACGGTTAAAACTCGGACAAAATCGTCTTATTCACGATGACCTTATTCATATAACGAGAAGATCTTCATTTCGTTCATAATCACAATGATTTCCATTCACATAGATACAAACGTGTAACCATATTCATCCCCTTACTGCTAATTTAGGTGTGCTTTTCAAACATTTCAGTGTTCGTGACTCCGTTTTAAATAGTGATGTTCACCGGTCCTGGTCGGTCAATAAGAAGCAGACAACATGAAATACACGACAAAATAGTTACAGGAATCTGTCCCATAGATGTTGTGGAATCCGTTAGTTACCTGTAAAATCTTAATTCTCCGTGTCTGCTCCGATCAATGCTTTAAACTGTTGTTTACACACAACACTTTTATGTTTGTCCTTGCAAATCAATGAGGCGTAGTAAAAGCGGATTCAGCAAGTTAAAACGGCCTTATATCAGAGAGTCAACATCGAAACTGAGCATAGGTGTGATAAAGTACAGATACAATTAAGGATAACTCAATATCTACAGACATATCCTCTTGTCTGAGCAGGAGCTATTGTTGTCATGACGATTTCTAAGATGCGTTGCTTAACCATTGCTAGACCAGTTATTGTACAAAAGGACGAGTGCCACCGCGTATCATCAGTGTGTGATGCGCCGGATATGCAGACGCCATGGTGAAGCTATCGATTGTGTGTATTCGTAAATGTTTTTTGTTTTGTAACCGTCAGGATGATCAAAGGCTTAAATAATTGTCCTGATTAAACAACAAAGGCCCAAAGTTATCCTTGTCTTATCGATATGTATTATAAGGTTATAAACAAATCGCTATTTACTGATATAGGGAACGATTGTAGTCGGGAATTAAAACTTATGGACAGAGCAGTAAACAGGGTGATATTCTTCCAGTACGCACGTGTTCCCGCTAATCATGCTTAATTAAGAAAGCACGTGATTTCGCGAGGATTACAAACTGTAAGAATCCAGTTCGAATAAGCATTTTCTCTTATGCGTTATTAAAATCGATAACGACTTTCATTCGGACCGTGGTTATGCGTCACGTAAGAGCTTACCCGTGTACGTTTCACGTAAAGAAAGCATGTTCTCATGCGAGTGAATTCTGACCAGGTAAACATTGTCTAGTGCGGTTGAATTCAGATAAGGTAAGCTTGTTATCGTGCCTGTGAATCCTATCCAGGTAAGCATGTCCTTGTGCGGGTGAATCCTATCCAGATAAGCATGTGCACGTGGAGGGGAATCCTAACCAGGTAAGTATGTCCTCGTGCGGATGAATCCTATCCAGGTAAGCATGTTTTTACAGTCAAACAGGTAAAAAAAATTATCGTGCGCGTGATTCTTGATCTAATAAAAATGGAATTGCCATCAATATCTATATTAATTCGAGCTTATTTTTCAACACGTTCCTGACAGTAAAATACATAGAGCTTATTTTTGAGTTCAACACGCAACAAATCATCATAAATGGCGCATATGATATGAATAATGAATGGTGTTATCTGTGTATATTTTGACTACCTTTCAATATGACAAGAACGCGTTTTTGACGGTTACTTTAGTCGATATAATGGTGCTTGGCAAATCCAATGTTTCAAGGAAAATTTGACAAAAAGATAGTATCTATATTTACATGACAAACAGAATTTTGGACAAAATCATTTAGGCATCCGGTGATATTGAGTAAAATTCATCATCTTATCCGATGGAGTAAACCAGTCATGGGAACAGAAGAAAGATAAAATGGTCGACAAAACGCCACAACACAACATCTAGTACCGTTGTAAAGGGGCTGTGGCGGTGTAAACTCATCACGTGATTCCATTGTGATCCTTGGGAACAATTCCTTTATAATTCAAAAGATTCAAAACGAATAAACGCTATATGTTGAGGAGCCCACACAACAATCACGCTGGGAGTTTAACGTGATTCATGATGAAAAATGGTCACGAAGGTACATTTAGTTGTCAATCCTTGAAACTTTAGTGCAAATGCAAATACAGGCATGAGATGTTCTGATCTGGAGATCAAAGGATAAGATTGCTTTGAGTCAGACAAGGTGATCGACGGCTATATTTTGTATTTTTACGTAAACAAGACATATATATTCTGGCGCAATCAAAGATTCATTTGATATGGTATCATCAAATAAATATACCGGCAAATGCCGCGGGTAGGCGAGGGTGCACAGCCTTTTTCATTGATTCGTCATTAATCCAACCAGGACAGCAGCTAGTTAGTGTTTTAATCGTACATCGGCATCTAAAATATTCTATTATTTTGATGATAATGTCCTTAGTATCATATGATACTCTTATTACCATACCCATTATCACGTGATACCATTGTTGTAACCCTCCTGTTACCATACCCAGTATCACGTGATACCATTGTTGTAACCCTCCTGTTACCATACCCAGTATCAGGTGATACTATTGTTGTAACCTTCCTGTTACCATATCCAGTATCACGTGATACCATTGTTGTAACCCTCCTGTTAGTTTAAACTTTATTTTATTTGCAAAATACAATCATGGTACAAAGATTAATATGCAAAAGGATCCAGTAAAAAAGTTTTGTAAAAACTTATGTAAACTGTTTCCTAAAAAATCAACCAGCTGGCAGCAAGATCTAGTCTGGCTTTGAAAATGAAGGGAACAGAGAGAAATAAGATTAGAGAAGAGCAAAAGGACTGTTGGCGGCATGATTAAACAGTGACCTTGGTACGCGTTTGCGTATAGTGTTAATATCTATAGTAATTGAACACATTGGATAATTACAAAAGCATATCGAATATAAACAAGCATATGCACAGACTCTCTGTTAACGATTTTAAAAACGCTTACTGAGGGTCACCAAAGAGAAGAGTCTGTAGTGGTTCAATGTCAGGTGGATTTCCAAGATGACGGACACATAGATTAACAAAATTAGGACATGATAACAGAAAATGTTCAGTTGTTTTGTTTGCTTCTTTACAATCGCATACCGGACTATTAACTAAGTTCCTGTTATGTAAGTGAGCCTTAAGAGAGGTACACTGCATTCTTAATCGGGAATGATGAATTTGACCTAATCTACTACCGTAGTTGTAATACTCGGGAACATCAATAATTTTACTGTTTAGGTGTTTTTTTGAGGTTACGAATAGAAAGATTGTTTTTAACATCGGAAGGGAGAGAATTCCAAAGGTTAACAGCAGAAGGAAGAAAAGAATTCATATAAAGGATAGTTCTATAATTTGGCGGTAAAACGTTATCTGCAATTCTAGTATTGTGGCGGTGTATGTCAGAATGACATACAGGAAGTAAATCGGTTAAGTAGGAAGGGGCTGCACCGTGCACTATTTTGTGGAACTGGATTATTTTGTTATTTTTCCTTCGAAAAGAAAGGCTTACCCAACCAGTTTCTTTGTATAAATTATCAATGTTAGTAAGTTTATTTCCCCCAGTAACTATCCTAGCAGCTTCTAATTGAATATTTTCTAGCATTTTAGACTGATTATCTGTTAAGTTAGCCCATACTATGTTAGCATATTCTAGAACAGGTCTAATAAAGGAAAAATACAACTTTTGTAGTGTTTTTCTGTCTATTTTAAACTTTAATGATCTTAGCATTCGCAGTTTAGTATTAGCTTTACTCAATATAGATGCTATATGTTTACCCCAGCCACCGTCTTCAGATAGAAAGACCCCAAGATGTTTGTGACAAGTGACTTGAAGCAAGGGAATGTTATTCATAAGTAGAGGAGGGTGATTTGGCTTAGTTCTTTTTTTACTTACAGTTAGTGTAACAGTTTTAGTAGGATTAAATTTTACAAGCCAACGATTTGACCAACGGTGAATTTCTTCAAGATTTATATTTAAAATATCAGCACAGACATCAGGAGTATCAACGATGACGTATAATGACGTATCATCGGCAAATAATTTAATGGGTGCATTTACATTATCAACAATATCATTTATAGTGCCGAAAAGATGTCGTTCGTTATGGAAAGAAGTTGACTTACAGTGGAATCACCAGAGCGAAAGCCAGACTGAGATGGGGTTAACAGTGAGTGATCAACAATAAAATTATAAACATACTTGAAAACACATCTTTCCATTACTTTCCCAACAATAGATAACAGGGAAATAGGACGATAGTTAGTAGGATCCTTGCGATCTTCTTTTTTATGAACTGGCGTGACATTTGCACATTTCCATGCCTGAGGAAAAATACCAGTGGATAAAGATAGATTAAATAATTTCTGAAGGGGGACACTAAGGACGTAAGAAGCCGCTTTTAGCAAACGTGGATTTATAAGATCAGGACCTACGGCCTTGGAACAATTAAGAGTGGATATGACATCAATAACATCTTGCTGGGATATTGTTATATGGGATAAACTAAAATTGTGTCTCTTACTAGAAGGGGGTACGTCTGTGTTGGAATCGTCTATGTTGGACTGGGAACTAAAGAATGTATTAAATACATTTGCCTTTCTATGATCATCAGAAATAATGATGTCGTTAACAACTAATGGGGGGATATCTGACTTTTTGTTCGATTTGGACATAAAGCTGTTAACTATTTTCCACCACTGTTTGGGACGGTGTAAATTGCCGTTACGAAGACTTTTACAGAGTTTGTCGAACTACCTAGATTTCGCGCGCCTGACAGCACTCACACACTTATTTCTAATTCTTCTGAAGTTAGACCAGGTAGTAACTGAACCTGATTGTTTTGCTATTTTGTACAACTTTTTCCTTTTCCTTAATAATTTACGAACGTCATTTTTTAGCCAAGGGGGATCATGTGTTCTGACAGTAATGGTTTTATTTGGAATATATTGCTAAGCAATATCAACGACTATATTATTAAAATTTTCAACAGACTGATAAATGTTGTTCATGGTGAATACTTCATTCCAATTTATATCACTCAGTTTCTGTCGGTAAAGATTATAATCTCCATACTCAAGAAACCAGATACTTCGTTTGAAACAAACGTTATTATTTCTACTAATATTAGGAATACCATAAACTGGACAATGATACCTTAATGGCTGATCTAAGAAACTTTCACCTACATGACAATTTTGAACAATGGAATCATTACTAGTACATACAATGTCGAGAAGAGAAGAAGTTGATTCTGTAAAATAAGTTGGCTCGTTAACTAACTGGGACAAACTGTAATTACTGATCGTAGAACGCAGCCGCGTACTACTGTTACTGTTACTTAGAAGATTAGCGTTAAAATCACCTGTAATTATAATATCACTGATACCAGTATTAAAAGCCAGGTCAATGGAGTGATCGATATGGTCCCATGTAAATACAGGTGAGTTTGGGGGTCTGTAAAAGGTTCCATATAGTATGTTGCGATTGTTAAGTACTATCTGAACCCAAACACATTCGACAGTCGGTACTTCTAAATCATGACGACGCTGAGCATATATATCATCTTTAATATAAACTGATATCCCGCCACCAAGTCGATTGGGTCTAAAGTAAGAGAACGGATCGGAGAAACCAGGAAAAAGAAGGTTGTCTGTACTTTCGTTAGCATTTAACCAAGTTTCTGTAAAAGAAAGGATACTAACTTTATGCAGTTCACTAAAAAGGTCATCCACCTTATGTTTAAGACTCTGAACATTTGTATGAACAAAGGAATACTTTGAATTATCAATTAATTCACTTAAGTTAGATGAGCAAGAAGATTCAGATGACAATTCTGAGTCCGATGAGGGACCAGGATTGATTTCTACATCACCTGATAGTAATAGGAACAAATGAGCTAACACAAGTATGAATAGCATATCCAGAGAGAATGTGCAAATACTCTGAGATTCGAGGGGAACACGACTCTTAAATTCTTTAGCACGGCTAAAAGTATGGGCAAAGCTGTTAATTTAAGTAACCACGGTTATAACATATAATACGTCAATGAGCAGTGAATCACTTAGATGATAACAACAATTTATACAAGGCAAGTTACGACAATAAAAGTAGCCAATCCGAGCACGGTAAAATTCAGTACAACAGGGTATTTATTAAGTTATACCAGTAGATATGCAAAGAAAATAAACGCGTGCTTGGATAAAAAAGTCAACAAAGTATATTGTATGTCGTAAGATCTCTTCACAATACGGGTACCAAGTGTCGGTGTTGATGAAAATAAGGGAGGAAAAGAGATAGAAAGAAGGCGGAACAGAAAAAAAGGTAGTACAGGAACAAAAATGGGTACATTTAGATTGAATTAATAACTCGGAAGGTACCAGAGGATATCATAACTATGACATCATACAATTACATATATACACCATATAACTAAATACGTCGATATACATACAGACGCAATTACCTGTATATCATAACGCACACGTATAGCCTGGCAAAGATTGCACTAAAAAAAAAAAAAAAAATCAATGGCATATTTGTCAGATATCATAGTATTTATATGATAAATGTAGGGTCCAAAGAGTCACAAGTGTAGATAAAATAAAATCAATGGTAAGGATATGAATGGTGATGGTACAAAAACCGAAAGTTTGCACCGGCACCGAATCATTTACACTCTCCTAACTGTGAAATAGAGAACAAAACAAAAGTTCATTTGGTGCATGCAGATTGGAGCCAATTTGGTTTAACGTTTTCAATCTCCACATGAACTTGGGATGTCTTGATACAACTTGGCGTCATTTCATTATGGGCGAGACTCTCGTCACAATAATCTTTATCACACCTAACAATACGTTTAGAAGACGTATTAAAGTATTTAAAGGTGATTTAGTGAGAAAAATATACCACGTACATTTTTAGCTGTGGTTTGTGGATGTCAAATACACATATTTAAGTATATGGTTTTCACTTGTTTCCGTAGGGTCAATACCCCGTGCGGATCAAATACAAAAGTAAATAATAGTCATAATTGAGTAACTTTGACTTCGTTGGCGTTTCCGATCTCATTAGGCTGGTCAGTGCAAGATAGGAGAATATTGTTTTGGTGAAAGTGCGTGAACCATTCTCATCAGTAAGTACTGATTTTACAGTCTGTCAATTAATAAAACTACTTGACACATATGACTTCCAAGATCAATTATTCATGAATTGCAACGATTCGGAAGAAAGAAAAATCAAAACAGGCAATAAGGTAGGTCACCGACTGTGCTCATAGCTACACGTACGATAGCGTAACATGTTACTGCATGACTATTGTTTCTGATTGCTTCTTAGAAATAAATATCATTCAAATGAAATGACCTGATAGTTGAGTAAGTAATATTTGGGGGAAAAGTATAAACATCTTAAGTAATTCGAGCAACAAGCTGATTTACCTGTAAGTAATGGGCCCGTCGGACGGGTTCGTGTACACCTACAGTTAGATGTAAACAAAAAGAGAGCACAAGTGGAATAGACAAGATTTCATCACGATGGAATGAGGTAATAAAGACTAAAGCTTAATTATTATGCATAACTTTTCAAGTTCTAAATCAGTATGTTACCATACCCAGTATCACGTGATACCATTGTTGTAACCCTCCTGTTACCATACCCAGAATCACGTGATACCATTGTTGTAACCCTCCTGTTACCATACCCATTATCACGTGATACCATTTTTAACCCTCCTGTTACCATACCCATTATCACGTGATACCATTGTTGTAACCCTCCTGTTACCATACCCATTATCACGTGATACCATTGTTGTAACCCTCCTGTTACCATACCCATTATCACGTGATACCATTGTTGTAACTCTCCTGTTACCATACCCAGTATCACGTGATACCATTGCAATCTCTCCCAGAGTGCATTGCGGTACACTAAAAATACCTGTTTAAATGGCTAACGCCATTTCAAGATTCTTAAAAAACGTACAAAATTATTTAAGTATTTTTCAGTTTTGTTGTTTTTCCCATTTTTTAAAAACACTACAAGAAAAAGATATAAAACGTTCTATTTTCCAATAGTATGTTACAAAACTAAGACTTTCTGTTTATTACTAAAATCAAAAGTAAACATTGCGGTCTGATCTAATCCATACATTACTGCTCGTCACCTGATGCTGCGCATGCGTAAGAGCCTAGAAAGAAGGAATATGGCGGACGCAAATACGAAAAGGCGACGCGGACCTAAAAGTTACCTTACAAAAAGTGCCAGAAAGCGTGAGAGGAAGGAGTCTGACCAGAGAAGAGGACAGGCAAGTGTTGTGTTATTCGCTTGAATTTACTATCGTTGACGTGTGTTTGTTGTTGACTGCAAGGTGGGGCCCAATTCGGTTTTTTTGTTCTAAGTGTAAAAATATGACGGCACTGGTATTACTGTAAGAATACAACCGTGGTGATACATATAGTCTTCATAGTAAATAGTGCAATATCTATTAATGTGTACAAACAAAGTATAAATTCCTGTACATTTCTGCACAATGAGTTTTTTCCTTTTCCGATTGTATTTACCCTCTTTGGGGCCCCACTAGATTAGCGCCCGCGATTGACATAGATAATTCTCGCACGACAAAGCCAAAACAAAATGAATTATCAAAATTGATAAATTCTCTGGTAACTCAAGATTATGAAACTTCTATCAGCGACAAAAGACGAACACAATGCCATTTTAAGGCGAGATGGAACTTCTATCAGCGACAAAAGACGAACACAATGACATTTTAAGGCGAGATGGAACTTCTATCAGCGACAAAAGACGAACACAATGACATTTCAAGGCGAGATGGAACTTCTATCAGCGACAAAAGACGAACACAATGACATTTTAAAGGCGAGATGGAACTTCTATCAGCGACAAAAGACGAAAACAATGGCATTTTAAGGCGAGATGGAACTTCTATCAGCGACAAAAGACGAACACAATGACATTTTAAGGCGAGATGGAACTTCTGTCAGCGACAAAAGACGAACACGATGACATTTTAAAGGCGAGATGGAACTTGTATCAGCGACAAAAGACGAACACAATGACATTTTAAGGCGAGATGGAACTTCTGTCAGCGACAAAAGACGAACACAATGACATTTTAAGGCGAGATGGAACTTGTATCAGCGACAAAAGACGAACACAATGACGTTTTAAAGGCGAGATGGAACTTCTATCAGCGACAAAAGATGAACACAATGACATTTTAAGGCGAGATGGAACTTGTATCACCGACAAAAGACGAACACAATGACGTTTTAAAGGCGAGATGGAACTTCTATCAGCGACAAAAGACAAACACAATGACATTTTAATGTCGAGATGGAACTTCTATCAGCGACAAAAGACGAACACAATGACATTTTAATGGCGAGATGGAACTTCTGTCAGCGACAAAAGACGAACACAATGACATTTTAAGGCGAGATGGAACTTCTGTCAGCGACAAAAGACGAACACAATGACATTTTAAGGCGAGATGGAACTTGTATCACCGACAAAAGAGGAACACAATGACGTTTTAAAGGCGAGATGGAACTTCTATCAGCGACAAACGACAAACACAATGACATTTTAATGGCGAGATGGAACTTCTATCAGCGACAAAAAACGAACACAATGACATTTTAAAGGCGAGATGGAACTTCTATCAGCGACAAAAGACGAACACAATGACATTTTAAGGCGAGATGGAACTTCTATCACCGACAAAAGACGAACACAATGACATTTTAATGGCGAGATGGAACTTCTGTCAGCGACAAAAGACGAACACAATGACATATTAAGGCGAGATGGAACTTCTGTCAGCGACAAAAGACGAACACAATGACATTTTAAGGCGAGATGGAACTTGTATCACCGACAAAAGAGGAACACAATGACGTTTTAAAGGCGAGATGGAACTTCTATCAGCGACAAAAGACGAACACAATGACATTTTAAGGCGAGATGGAACTTCTATCAGCGACAAAAGACGAACACAATGACATTTTAAGGCGAGATGGAACTTCTGTCAACGACAAAAGACGAACACAATGACGTTTTAAAGGCGAGATGAAACTTGTATCAGCGACAAAAAACGAACATAATGACATTTTAAAGGCGAGATGGAACTTCTATCAGCGACAAAAGACGAAAACGATGGCATTTTAAGGCGAGATGGAACTTCTATCAGCGACAAAAGACGAACACAATGACATTTTAAGGCGAGATGAAACTTGTATCAGCAACAAAAGACGAACACAATGACGTTTTAAAGGCGAGATGGAACTTCTATCAGCGACAAAAGACGAATACAATGACGTTTTTAAGGCGAGATAAATCGATTTGGTTACGTCTATTCCGTGTGTAAATATGTCTTCAGCTGTCCAGATTGTTTCAAGCGGGAAACGAGTTAATTGGTAATTTTGTGTTTCGGAAGCAAACCTACGTACAGATGTTCACATAGATACAAACTAGTCGTTACTGGACGCAGAGTTTCCAAATTGATTATTATATATCGTTACATGTAGCTTAAGTCACTGTGTGCATTTGCACCAATCAACATGGCAGACATTGCCTTGTAAACAGGTACACAGGTAAGTCTATTATAGCCGCAAATCAGCACTGGAATGCTATCGATTTCAGCATTTTGAGGTGAAAACATTTGATAATTATTTGATGAACTGTTTCGTACAATTGCTTTTCGAAATAATCTAATAATTTGATAATCACACTAACATAAGATGAAGAGAGAGGATAGAAATAAATAACGACTTGGAAGTGAAAACTCGCATTTCTATAGAAAACAATTTGGGTTTATTTTTAATGGGCCAAGTTTACATTTTGTATTTTTTTTTCTATTAACATTATTGGTTTGTAGTTATAGGGTACCTAACACTGTACAACATGCATTGTAATGAAAGTGATTCATTCTTTGAATACCAAACTGTCATCTAGATGCTTGCTATCTGTATTGTTTTAGCTAGTAACTCGTTCACCTACACGTTTATTCTAAGTGATGAATTTAGCCAGTAACTCGTTCACCTAGACGTTTGTTCTATATGATGATTTTAGTTGGTAATTGTTGTTCACCTAGAAGTTTGTTCTATATGATGGTTTAGCTGGTAACTGTTGTTCACCTAGACGTTTGTTCTATATGACGGTTTAGCTGGTAACTGTTGTTCACCTAGACGTTTGCTCTATATGATGGTTTTAGCTAGTTACTCGTTCACCTACACGTTTGTTCTTTATAATAGTTAACTAGTAACTGTTGTTCACCTAGACGTTTGTTCTATATGATGATTTAGCTGGTAACTGTTGTTCACCTAGACGTTTGTTCTATATGATGGTTTAGCTGGTAACTGTTGTCCACGTAGACGTTTGTTCTATATGATGGTTTAGCTGGTAACTGTTGTTCACCTAGACGTTTGTTCTATATGATGGTTTAGCTGGTAACTGTTGTCCACGTAGACGTTTGTTCAATATGATGGTTTAGCTGGTAACTGTTGTCCACGTAGACGTTTGTTCTATATGATGGTTTAGCTGGTAACTGTTGTTCACCTAGACGTTTGTTCTATATGATGGTTTAGCTGGTAACTGTTGTCCACGTAGACGTTTGTTCAATATGATGGTTTAGCTGGTAACTGTTGTTCATCTAGACGTTTGTTCTATATGATGGTTTAGCTGGTAACTGTTGTCCACGTAGACGTTTGTTCAATATGATGGTTTAGCTGGTAACTGTTGTTCATCTAGACGTTTGTTCTATATGATGGTTTAGCTGGTAACTGTTGTCCACGTAGACGTTTGTTCAATATGATGGTTTAGCTGGTAACTGTTGTCCACGTAGACGTTTGTTCAATATGATGGTTTAGCTGGTAACTGTTGTTCATCTAGACGTTTGTTCTATATGATGGTTTAGCTGGTAACTGTTGTTCACCTAGACGTTTGTTCTATATGATGGTTTAGCTGGTAACTGTTGTTCACCTAGACGTTTGTTCTATATGATGGTTTTAGCTAGTAACTCGTTCACCTACACGTTTGTTCTATATGATGAGTTTAGCTAGTAACTCGTTCACCTAGACGTTTGTTCTATATGATCGTTTAGCTGGTAACTGTTGTTCACTTAGACGTTTGTTCTATATGATGGTTTAGTTGGTAACTGTTATTCATCTAGACGTTTGTTCTATATGATGGTTTAGCTGGTAACTGTTGTTCACCTAGACGTTTGTTCTATATGATGGTTTAGTTGGTAACTGTTGTTCACATAGACGTTTGCTTTCTCTGATGGTTTATGGGTTTACGGGATGAAAGCATATTTTTAATAGAAATGCTTTTCCAAGCCAGAGTTATTCTACTGGTATAACATTATACAGCACATAGAAGTTCGTACCGTGACGTTTGTGAAGGTTACTTCGTTGATCACCATGATTACTATCAGAACACTGATGTTCGTTGGTGAGGAGAGGAGTCGCGGAGACCGAAAATCTGTCAACCAACCAATGGTTTTTATCGTAACACTCCTTCACATTATTGCGGGAGGCTAGAAGAGTAGTGCGTGTACTTAAGAAAAAAATAACGATTTTACGCTTTATTTTGAACGCGCGCGTAATATGAATTAATATAGATCTCTGTATATTCATCACGCTCTCGTGCAACGAAGTGTATAAGTTACGTACCCCTTTGCTCCCTATCACCACGTATGCAAACCTTTATTCGTAACGATTCAAGATAACTTATAAAAATTCACCTAAATCAGCGCTAATAGAATTGGCTATTTCTACAGGACTATTATTATTGATAAGATGGTGAGTGTGTATCCTACAAAACAAATGATAAAACAAGGCGCTCACATAGAAAAGAAAGCTATTCAGGATTTCCACTTACTCTGCTCTAGAATTGTAAATTATTGATGTGATGTTGGCAGCTGCCATCTACTAACAAAAGTGGGGAGGGGGCGATAAACGTGGGGACGTGTTAAATAATTATTTCCCTGGTGGGTTCGTGTTGTCAAAATCCACCTAGAGTTGCAAACTGTGGAAAACTGATAGGTAAACACAGACCGGTGCCACGTCCCTCCTCCACCTTCCTTCCGCTACTTACAAAAGGATTTGCATCGACAATATTATTCCCGTTGACACGATTGGTAAACAAACTTCATTTGTTGGCCGACTGTCGCGAAACGTAATACGGGAATCTATGAATGTCACCCCTTGTAGGAATTTTGATTTACTCCGTGATTGAGGACATGTTCATTGTCGCCATCAATAAAGGTTAGGCGCCATCGCCATACAGACGGTTTCTCATATTCTTATTAAGCGTGATGATTATTATCAAGACTTTCATGGTATTACATTATATACTTTAAAGTGTAACAAAAAGAGGACATGATAACTAAAAACATACAAATAGATAGAGTTCAGACTTTTTAAAGACCATCTTTATATATCACTATCGTCTCCCTCGAGTAAGGGTATTGACACTGTCTCTACAAATATTTCACTATCGTCTACCTCCGGTGTTGGAGTTGTCATCACAGTGAATTTATTGGGACCAAACCAGCGATGGTATCAGACCTCGTCTCCCTCCAGTTTTGAAGTTAGCATTCTCAACAAATATTGAGGGTGTTGGTACCGTGTCCCAAGCGTGAGAGCAGCTCTAGGCAGAGAATTCTTATTGAAAAACACATACACACACCAAATGGAATAGAAGGAGGCGTCAGATAATATGACGAACATAGCAAAATCGTCTCCCTACAGTTAGACAGCACGGGTATCAGCATCGTCTCCCTACAGTTAGGCAGCACGGGTATCAGCATCGTCTCCCTACAGTTAGGCAGCACGGGTATCAGCATCGTCTCCGTCCAGTTAGACAGCACGGGTATCAGCATCGTCTCCCTCCAGTTAGACAGCACGGGTATCAGCATCGTCTCCCTACAGTTAGGCAGCACGGGTATCAGCATAGTCTCCCTACACTTAGACAGCACGGGGTATCAGCATCTTTTCCCTCCAGTTAGACAGCACGGGTATCAGCATCGTCTCCCTACAGTTATGCAGCACGGGTATCAACATCGTCTCCCTACAGTTAGGCAGCACGGGTATAAGCATCGTCTCCCTACAGTTAGACAGCACGGGTATCAGCATCGTCTCCCTACAGTTAGACAGCACGGGTATCAGCATCGTCTCCCTACAGTTAGACAGCACGGGTATCAACATCGTCTCCCTACAGTTAGACAGCACGGGTATCAGCATCGTCTCCCTACAGTTAGGCAGCACGGGTATCAGCAAAGTCTCCATCCAGTTAGGCAGCACGGGGATCAGCATCTTCTCCCTACAGTTAGACAGCACGGGTATCAGCATCGTCTCCCTACAGTTAGGCAGCACGAGTATCAGCATCGTCTCCCCACAGTTAGGCAGCACGGGTATCAGCATCGTCTCCGTCCAGTTAGACAGCACGGGTATCAGCATCGTCTCCCTCCAGTTAGACAGCACGGGTATCAGCATCGTCTCCCTACAGTTAGACAGCACGGGTATCAGCATCGTCTCCCTACAGTTAGGCAGCACGGGTATCAGCATCGTCTCCGTCCAGTTAGACAGCACGGGTATCAGCATAGTCTCCCTATAAATAGACAGCACGGGGTTACAGCATCGTCTCCCTACAGTAAGACAGCACGGGGTATCAGCATCGTCGTCTCCCTACAGTTAGACAGCACGGGTATCAGCATCGTCTCCCTACAGTTAGGCAGCACGGGTATCAGCATCGTCTCCCTACAGTTAGGCAGCACGGGTATCAGCATTGTCTCCCTACAGTTAGGCAGCACGGGTATCAGCATCGTCTCCGTCCAGTTAGACAGCACAGGGTACAGTTAGGCAGCACGGGTATCAGTCTCGTCTCCCCAGTTAGACAGCACGGGTATCAGCATAGTCTCCCTACAGTTAGACAGCACGGGTATCAGCATCGTCTCCCTACAGTTAGACAGCACGGATATCAGCATCGTCTCCCTACAGTTAGCCAGCACGGGTATCAGCATCGTCTCCCTACAGTTAGGCAGCACGGGTATCAGCATAGTCTCCCTACAGTTAGGCAGCACGGGTATCAGCATCGTCTCCCTACAGTTAGGCAGCACGGGTATCAGCAGCAGTTAGACAGCACGGGTATCAGCATCGTCTCCCTACAGTTAGACAGCACGGGTATCAGCATCGTCTCCCTACAGTTAGGCAGCACGGGTATCAGCATCGTCTCCCTACAGTTAGACAGCACGGGTATCAGCATCGTCTCCCTCCAGTTAGACAGCACGGGTATCAGCATCGTCTCCCTACAGTTATGCAGCACGGGTATCAACATCGTCTCCCTACAGTTAGGCAGCACGGGTATAAGCATCGTCTCCCTACAGTTGGGCAGCACGGGGTATCAGCATCGTCTCCCTACAGTTAGACAGCACGGGTATCAGCATCGTCTCCCTACAGTTAGACAGCACGGGTATCAGCATCGTCTCCCTACAGTTAGACAGCACGGGTATCAACATCGTCTCCCTACAGTTAGACAGCACGGGTATCAGCAGCACAGGGTATCAGCATCGTCTCCCTACAGTTAGGCAGCACGGGTATCAGCAAAGTCTCCATCTATTTAGGCAGCACGGGGATCAGCATCTTCTCCCTACAGTTAGGCAGCACGGGTATCAGCATCGTCTCCCTACAGTTAGGCAGCACGAGTATCAGCATCGTCTCCCTACAGTTAGGCAGCACGGGTATCAGCATCGTCTCCGTCCAGTTAGACAGCACGGGTATCAGCATCGTCTCCCTACAGTTAGACAGCACGGGTATCAGCATCGTCTCCCTACAGTTAGGCAGCACGGGTATCAG
Organism: Ylistrum balloti; assembly: GCF_031769215.1. Classification (NCBI taxonomy): domain Eukaryota; kingdom Metazoa; phylum Mollusca; class Bivalvia; order Pectinida; family Pectinidae; genus Ylistrum; species Ylistrum balloti. Next base: position 301,108 of record NW_026782095.1, read on the forward strand.
CATAGTCTCCCTACACTTAGACAGCACGGGGTATCAGCATCGTCTCCCTCCAGTTAGGCAGCACGGGTATCAGCATAGTCTCCCTACAGTTAGGCAGCACGGGTATCAGCATCGTCTCCCTACAGTTAGACAGCACGGGTATCAGCAGTTAGGCAGCACGGGTATCAGCATCGTCTCCCTACAGTTAGGCAGCACGGGTATCAGCATCGTCTCCCTACAGTTAGGCAGCACGAGTATCAGCATCGTCTCCCTCCAGTTAGACAGCACGGGTATCAGCATCGTCTCCCTACAGTTAGGCAGCACGGGTATCAGCATCCTCTCCCTACAGTTAGACAGCACGGGTATCAGCATCGTTTCCCTCCAGTTAGCACAGGTATCAGCATCGTCTCCCTACAGTTAGGCAGCACGGGTATCAGCATCGTCTCCCTCAAGTTAGACAGCACGGGTATCAGCATCGTCTCCCTACAGTTAGACAGCACGGGTATCAACATCGTCTCCCTACAGTTAGACAGCACGGGTATCAGCATCGTCTCCCTACAGTTAGCACAGGTATCAGCATCGTCTCCCTCCAGTTAGGCAGCACGGGTATCAGCAAAGTCTCCATCTAGTTAGGCAGCACGGGGATCAGCATCTTCTCCCTACAGTTAGACAGCACGGGGTATCAGCATCGTCGTCTCCCTACAGTTAGGCAGCACGGGTATCAGCATCGTCTCCCTACAGTTAGGCAGCTCGGGTATCAGCATTTTCTCCCTCAAGTTAGACAGCACAGGTATCAGCATCGTCTCCCTACAGTTAGGCAGCACGAGTATCAGCATCGTCTCCCTCAAGTTAGACAGCACGGGTATAAGCATCGTCTCCCTACAGTTAGGCAGCACGGGTATCAGCATCGTCTCCCTACAGTTAGGCAGCACGGGTATCAGCATCGTCTCCCTCAGTTCAGCACGGGTATCAGCATCGTCTCCCTATAAATAGACAGTTAGACAGCACGGGTATCAGCATCGTCTCCCTACAGTTAGGCAGCAGGTGTATCAGCATCGTCTCCCTCCAGTTTGACAGCACGGGTATCAGCATCGTCTCCCTACAGTTAGGCAGCACGGGTATCAGCATCGTCTCCCTACAGTTAGGCAGCACGGGTATCAGCATCGTCTCCCTACAGTTAGACAGCACGGGTATCAGCATCGTCTCCCTCCAGTTAGGCAGCACGGGTATCACCATCTTCTCCCTCCAGTTAGACAGCACGGGTATCAGCATCGTCTCCCTACAGTTAGACAGCACGGGTATCAGCATCGTCTCCCTACAGTTAGGCAGCACGGGTATCAGCATCCTCTCCCTACAGTTAGACAGCACAAGGTATCAGCATCGTCTCCCTACAGTTAGGCAGCACAAGGTATCAGCATAGTCTCCCTCCAGTTAGGCAGCACGGGTATCAGCATCGTCTCCCTCCAGTTAGACAGCACGGGTATCAGCATCGTCTCCCTCCAGTTAGGCAGCACAGGTATCAGCATCGTCTCCCTCAAGTTAGTATCATCCAGCAGGGGCGAGTGATTTGGTACCGTCTGCCAACAACGAAAGTATAAATATCGGCTTCTAAAAACTCCCAATAGCGAGTTTAACAGTATCGCCTTCCAACAGTGAGGGTGATAATATCATCCCAAAAACGATGATGTTATAGGAACCTATTCCATACACAAAGACCATTAGTAGGCAGTATTAGTCCATCCTCAGCGAAGAGTTAGAGTTGTCTCTCCAACATCTAGATATTTGTATTATCTCCCAAAGCTAATTGTATATTCTGTGGTGCTATATATATAGACCTATGGAAGATTTTCTCTGGTCGAATCTCCCTAGGGTTTTCTTAGTTAGATTGAGGTCTATCATTAACCAGGTGTATCCTGCAAACTGACATTTAAAGATCTCGTACTCTCATTTCTCAACTCTGGCGAAAGAAAAAAAATCGATGAGAGTTTTTAATTGAAAATTGCACTGTATTTCTGTCCAATCTAACTAACATCATCAGCCAGTCCTAAATTCGGGGAGTTGACGGTGACAGCGTCATCACCCTTATACCGAATGTTGTTACATTGTTTTACTATTTTTACGCACATTTTTTCTGTGTATCTAGATATTGATACGCTGAGTTTTAAGTTCATTGTATACTGACAACGCCAACTTAACATCTGCAGTCGATGAGCGTGATGTCACTCCCAGAAACTGTGGTATTCGAAATATGATCAAAGCTGTTTGTATGAACGTCGTGTGACCTATTTTAGCTTAATTGTCACGTGCTACCACTTCCGCTGCATATCCTAATTGAGCTTATCTACCTTTAAGCCTATCAAATTAATTATTGAAACACAACAATGCTATAATTGGAAAAACGAGCTCCCTGGCACCAATAACTTGATAAACCACAGAGAAACAGTGGGCTCTTCCACTATCCCATATCATGTAAAACAACTGTTTAAAGATTCAGAACAGGTTTACCATTATTTCAATTTTGATACATGAAAAGATGGTGTAGCGACATAACTTTTCAAATCTCAGCGTTCGATATTTGATTGAAGATCTGAAGCGATTGTGACGTATCAGCGGAGCCGTGTTAAGACGTAAACAGGTCGTTAGGAGTAAGAATTGTTGATGTGCAGACCATGAGAGTAAAAAGTTTTGCAATGAAAGTTTTTGGTATATAACAGTGATCTCCTCAGTGTCATTAAAATGTGTGCCGATGGAATGGAGCTTATCATTCGTAAGAAAAGCTTTAAAGGGGTTATTTAGTCTAGCAAGGTTTTTTTTCTATTCAGCTGGAAAAGGAAATATATGTGTCCAGACTAACAAATCTGTACATAATAGTTTTCTCCTATGTAGCCAATGTCCATTGTGGTCAGTTTAAAATCTAGGGAAGCCCCCATCAAAATTAGCGATAATCCAAATATAGCGCGAAACGCTGCGCCCTCTGACTGTTTGTAAACAAATGCACGCGATATGGAGGCATCAAGTGACAAAACGGTGAGTCTGATTTCACGTTAACTCCTTTCGTAAGGAAATCATGAAAGAAATTGCGTGGTAAACCTTTAGGAAACTTATAAAAGTTACTAAAGTCCACGGTGAATTGTTATTTGATGGTTTAAATCTACCAAACACGGTCTGAAATACAAAAAATATCACCAGCGATGATGACTTCTTACTTACCAACAGTCTACAAAAGTCTTCACAAGTTCTTCATTACTCTGGAAAAAGTTTTCTTTCTTGAAATTTTCCCACCTCTCGTACTGCTCTCCTATCGTTATTCGAGGGTGAGTTTTCTGCCACTGGCCTTTTCTACGTTTTGTGTGCGATGACGTGACCCGTTTGCCACGGACACGCTTCGCTAGGAAGCCATTTTTGTTTAGTTTAGGATACTTCATAAGGATTATAGAACTACATTTTTACGGATGAATTTGTGACTAGAAAAAATTTTGACTAAATAGCCCCTTTAAATAAATAACACAATTGAAAATACACCAATCAACTCAGAGGACAGGTAACTTATTCACGTCTCTTCCTAAAGCAACGTGAAAATTAACAACACTATGGTCAGTATATTTAAATGCTTCGTTCAAGGAGTCGGACATACTAAATGGCTATGTTAATGGAAAGCGTTGGAAAGGGGGTAGGGTACTGGAATGACTACCATGTGAAACTTTAAGAAAATGAAAAAATGAAAAAATACATTAATCCATGTCACTTATCTATGCAATCATCGCACAGTTCTTAGACAAGCCCTGGCCATCAAAAGGCGACTGCTGTTTATAGATCAGAGTTGCCCAACAAGGTCACACCAATTAGTGATATTCGCAACACGAGACAAATCGATCCTCGATATCACCATTACGTTACCGCAGATAAAGCTTTCTAATCGGCCACATGTCTTTGACTCACGCAAACAGAAAACGTACTTCTTGATGAACTTTCCAATAAATATGAAATCCGTCCAGACCAAAGACGATGAAGACCCGAATTAAGTATTTTTCATATAAATCAAAATGATTTATTCAATAATGTATATAAGACTCTTCCGGAAAGTGTGGTTAAGAAGCAGCACTTTAAGTTTGACCAGTGTCCAGAGTAGTACTTCTGGACAGACCAGGGCACCTACAGACTCACCAACACATCATTTAGTCACAATCACACCGTTAACATTCCGTGCATGCATGCGTGCTTCCTGTAGCGTATTACGGAACAATTTCTTCATGTTGGTGTTGTATTTCTAGTAACACAACCAACAGAAGATTTAAATGTTGCGTTTCGATGACAACACTTTCACTTTCATCATACAAAAGACCTGCTTGAAACGTATTAACACTGACGTACGTAGTGTTTGAGCTAGTAAGGAATCGACCTAGTTTTTCGGCTGTGTTGTAATAAGGTAGAAAATAGTCTGACGTAATGGTAAAATGATAACAGAAAAAAATACACAAGAAGGTAACAATGCACTATTGTTGATTCAGCAACGCTTTGCCTGTCATTCGCACATTCCACTTAGTTGAAGATGAATTAGATAAAAAACACTTCTGAGAAAGGACAATGGTACAGAAATAAAATTCAGCAATTCATGAACAAGCCACGAGTATCAGTGAAGGGGTTAAAATTACTGAAATCCCAGCTCAAAAAGATGTATAAACCATCCGCTACCAGAGGATAGAAAATCAGACATTATTTAAGTCTGAGACGTGTTCAGTCATTGTAGGAAATTATACAGGACTTCCTCGTTTTCAAAACTCAAGTTCAGATTTGAAATATCCATCGCCTTAACAGCGAGAAAAAGCTGTATTGCAGGATTAATTATAAGCCATCAATACATGAACTAAGACCCTGTGACATTCTCTACTTCGATATTTAAAAAGATCACCTTATAAAGAAAAAAAAAATAATAATACAATTTGGCGAAGTTTATTCAGCAAATATTGCAAGGATAGTATTAAGGAAAGGTTGGCGACTGTACAAGATTTGCAGACTACAACAAACCCTTAATACACTTTGTTGCTTTAATGTGCTAACGGAGAGAAATGTTCGGTATGTAAATGTGTCGCATATTCCATTAGATGTGGTCACCAACAAATGAAATGTAGGCGAATTTGTTTATGTTTCAATACAAATAGGCATTGCTCTTACACGTCTTTTCCTGTTTTCTAACCGTATTGGACGATGAAGTGTACAGCTTGATCAGGAGAATACTGTCCCTAAAGTGCTATCTCAAGCTTTATTTAGAACAGTGACGATGAGTGTTGAAAACGAGACTACATCAACAAAACGAAGAGTGTGTCAAAATGAAGGGTAGACAGTAGACAGTGAGTTCCTGGCAGATTCCGTAGTAGTTTCTTTCGAAAATGTTTAATTTCGACAATGTTGTTTTCATCGTTACATGTGCAATGTGCAAAGCGTTATAGAAGACCGAAGGCTAAATATGTCGAGTGAAACCTCTTTTTGTTAGTTTTTCATTTTTTTTTCCATTTTTCCCGTTCTTTATATTTCAAAAAAGTATGATAAGAAATGAGGACATTGTTATCGACCAAACATTTCTTCGCAGAGACCTGCATTTTGTAGGGATTTGGTAATCACGATATTAGATTGACCAAGTACACATGACCTCATTAACAGTGTAAGGACCACGCCAGTCAATGACCTTAAAAGGAATACTGTTTTCCAGGTTTGGCTGAATTATATTTCATATTTCAGGAAGTCGTTTTTAGGGAATTCATTAGGCTACCAGTAATTGTCCGAACTGGTTCTACGAAAATTATTTGCGGGACTCGTTAATTTATCCACTGATATAGCACGTTCCTTTAAATGTGACTCATATTTATTGTCCGTGAAAGACACTCACTCGAGGAATTGCCGTGACGTCATCATGATGTATCCAGCAGTGGTAGATCCTGAGATAACAAAGCTGTATTTGGTATCGTTCTGCTGAATATAAAATTATCCAAAATCCGGGAGTAAAGAGGATGTGTTGTAAGGCCTTGTAAGACCTTTTTTCAAGAAATGTGTTTACGAAAAGAGATTTTTTTTCCTTTGAAGTCTCCTAATGTTGGCCAAAGAGTCTGGTGACACATGATACAGCGGTCGTGTCGCGGTGAAAAAAAAAACCAAAAAAAAAACTGTGTGCTGGGAAACGATATTGGTAAATGGTTTGGTATTAACCAGTTTCACAGTAAAAGATATTATACTCGAGGAAAAAATAAGTAATAAAAATGGAACACGAAAATTAAATGAAAAATAGTATCCTGGCAGAGCTTTGAATCATCACTGAGATACCGACAGTATCGTAAATGTATTGTCTCCACAGTACATCAATAGTAGCGTGCTACTCAAGGGAAAAGTAACCAATAATTTCTTGAGTAACTTCCTAGTCGTTTAGAAGTTTTGCAATACTGACACTTTCAAATTGGATCGATTATTGTATAGTCAAGAAGGTCATTAACATAAGATTTAGTATTATCATAATAATACTTATTTGATTATAATCATTTTTTTCTTCCGTCGCGCTTTTTTCTCGATTTCTCGAGATTTCTCGAAAACTGTCGCAAGCAATGAAATTTACATGTAGTCGAAATTTGATGAAAATTACGACAAAGTTGTGGTCTAATATAAGGAACACAACGGCACAATCAATTTTCTATCGAACAACAGACATGACCACCAAAATGTTTAGACTTTGAAACTTCAATATTGTTAACGGTGTATGTCAAGGCACATCCAACCATTGCCTAGATGGTGTTATAGGTGCTATCTATTTTCCAGTGTCATTAGCTAGAGTCTGCTCACTGTTCACTCCACTCTGGTCTAGAGCATCTAGTATATATATCCTGAGCTATTGAATAGAATTATTTCTTACTTCAATTAGCATTTGCGATAGCAGGAGCAGTTTCGAGAACTCATGTAACGGTCTCTAAGGGCTTGTAAATCCACAGCAATATTGAGGAACATATTTTGGCGGATTTGAACATACGATACTGTTCTATAGAATATATTCTAAATATTTATGTAAATGTACTTTAACAACGTAGTCATGTGACCTGAGGAGGCCTGGCCTGTTTAATTGGCACATAGTTGTTTTTAATTGTTTACTGAAGCTTGTTTACCAATATGTATACGTTTTCTACTAAAATGGACAATACATATACACCGCGATAGCTACAACATTATAAAACAGAATGAACACTTCGTGTATACTTTATAATGAGACAATACAGTACACTGTTTCCTAACAAACATGCACAATACACGTGACGAGCAGCTTGATTTGATTTTTATTTTTTCGTTGTTACCGTATCGGCGGATTGTTACATTGTGCATTTGATACTTGCAGAGCGACTGTATCCATCTGCCCATAAAAGAAAGAATAATTGAAAAATAAAATAAAATTCTTGCATTTTCATTAAACTTTAAATGACGTCGATCTATTAATATTAATGTATACGAAGCTCGCTCCAACCTGGTTCTCTATTTCACAATTACTCGCACCAGATCCCTAGGGAAGGTATTGACAATGTGAGCAGACACATTTTCTGAATTCTCGTGACAGACTACATACAAGAGACGACGCACAAGGATTGTATAACATATGTGTGACAGACGACACAAAAACACTGTTTTACACACAACACGTGTGACAGACGACACACAAACACTGTATAACATATACAATGTGTGAAAGACGATACACAAACACTGTATAAAATACACAATGTGTGACGGAAGACACACAAACACTGTATAACATATACAATGTGTGAAAGACGACACACAAACACTGTATAACATATACAATGTGTGAAAGACGATACACAAACACTGTATAACATATACAATGTGTGAAAGACGACACACAAACACCGTATAACATATACAATGTGTGAAAGACGATACACAAACACTGTATAACATATACAATGTGTGAAAGACGACACACAAACACTGTATAACATATACAATGTGTGAAAGACGATGCACAAACACTGTATAACATATACAATGTGTGAAAGACGATACACAAACACTGTATAACATATACAATGTGTGAAAGACGACACACAAACACTGTATAACATATACAATGTGTGAAAGACGATGCACAAACACTGTATAACATATACAATGTGTGAAAGACGACACACAAACACTGTATAACATATACAATGTGTGAAAGACGACACACAAACACCGTATAACATATACAATGTGTGAAAGACGATACACAAACACTGTATAACATATACAATGTGTGAAAGACGACACACAAACACTGTATAACATATACAATGTGTGAAAGACGATGCACAAACACTGTATAACATATACAATGTGTGAAAGACGACACACAAACACTGTATAACATATACAATGTGTGAAAGACGATACACAAACACTGTATAACATATACAATGTGTGAAAGACGACACACAAACACTGTATAACATATACAATGTGTGAAAGACGACACACAAACACTGTATAAAATACACAATGTGTGAAAGACGACACACAAACACTGTATAACATATACAATGTGTGAAAGACGACACACAAACACTGTATAACATAAACAATGTGTGAAAGACGATACACAAACACTGTATAACATACACAATGTGTGACAGACGACACACAAACGCTGTATAACATACACAATGTGTGACAGACGACACACAGACACTGTATAACATACACAACAATGTGTGACAGACGACACACAAAAAATGTATAACATACACAATTTGTGACAGACGATACACAGACACTGTATAACACACACAATGTGTGACAGATGACACACAAAAAATGTATAACATACACAATGTGTGACAGACGACACACAAAAAACGTATAACATACACAATGTGTGACAGACGACACATAAACACTGTATAAAATACAACACGTGTGACAGACGATACACAAACACTGTATAACAAACACAATGTGTGACAGATGACACACAAACACTGTATAACAAACACAATGTGTGACAAACAATACATAGACACTGTATAACATACACAATGTGTGACAAACAATACATAGACACTGTATAACACACAATGTGTGACAGACGATACACAGACACTGTATAACACACAGAACGACAGGACAGGACACGTTTGACAAAGTGGCATGCTACAAGGACATAATTAACTTCTTGTTTCCATAAATAGATTATTTAGTACATCTTCTTTTAAAATTTCGGGAAACCGCCAACTTTATCCGCTTCAACGCTGTTTGCTTATTAAGCAGCAATGGCTGCTTCTAAATGATTTGCGTTTTCGTCTATGTATGATGCACTGATGGACAAGGTTGACTCCGTCAACGACAGCAGGAAGAAAGTTTACAATACAGATGTACTTTACATTAAAAATATTTTCCCAAGGAAGGATTTACAGAATTTGATATCCTAATTCCACCCTCGAGATGAAATTTAGATGGGGAGCTACCAAATTTCTACCTCAAGATTGAGGAACGATTTCCACTTAAAAATCATAGTCTGCCTACTTTTTTCAAACTTCACAAACTTTATTGTGATATCCCCCAAAATAAGAATCGCCATTTTATTGTGGTTGTTGATAATGTTCGGATATCAAGAAACTATTGAAAGTTTTGTTTACAATCAGCAGTTTTTTCTTCACTTTTGGTAAAATAATAAAGCAATTCTAACATGTTGATGAGGTCAATCCATGATTTTATCCCACTAGCCGAGAACAATATTGACCGAGGACGAAGTTCGTTTGATGCGATGAAATAACGGATTAAACTCATCAACATACCATAATTTTATATTATGTGACTGACGACACTCAAGCATTGTTGGATTGGTACAATGGTCAGGAGAGAAAACAACTGCTTAAACGTTTTTAGTACAGGAGTATAAGAGTATAGGAACTGCTCAGATTAACAGATGAAAATTATCTATTGTTGGACCATCTTGGAATGACATCCTGAGATGAATTAAATGCATTCTCCAAAGTCTACTCGCTCGGTCAGATAAAGCATAGAGATGGACTGTGTAAATATAGTAAGACTCTGTGGTATTTCGTCAAACACAATATAAAATGAAACCACCGTAAGACCACGGGTAAAGATGAATTAATTGGCAAAACAATTCTGTTACCAATATAAGCATCATGTTTTACTCGCCACAGTAAATGTAGTGTTGAGAATTTGTATCGATTATACATCAGTTGCTTACCTGCAGAGCTCGTTTTGTCGCAGCTAATGGCCTTAACAGAACATTCACATGCCAATACAACATATATGGATTGCACTTTCATGTACCTTCATTCTTTTTGTAGGATTTTTAGAATGCTAGTTGATGGCCGCCGTGTCGCCCTGACTGTGCTTAACGATGATAGATGTCACATGATAAAGCTTCGAGGGGGGCAATGTCTAATCAGATAATTTTCTATTATACACTAACTATGTAACGACCACGCTGAATCTTCTTGACAAAAGTTTTATTCAACATTACTTTACACGAGCCATGTTCTATATTGTTTTAAACAAGCCAAGTTCTAAATTACTGTACAAGAGCCAAGTTCTAAATTACTGTACAAGAGCCAAGGTCTAAATTACTGTACAAGAGCCAAGTTCTAAATAACTGTACAAGAGCCAAGTTCTAAATTACTGTACAAGAGCCAAGGTCTAAATTACTGTACAAGAACCAAGTTCTAAATTACTGTACAAGAGCCAAGGTCTACATTACTTTACACGAGTAAAGTTCTACATTACTTTACATGAGCCAGGATCTACATTACTGTACAAGAGCATAGGTCTACATAACTTTACATGAGCCAAGGTCTACATTACTGTACAAGAGCCAAGGTCTACATTACTTTACACCAGTCAAATTTTTTGTGTTACTTTACATGAGCCAAGGTCTACATTACAGTACAAGAGCCAAGGTCTACATTACTTTACAAGAGACAAGGTCTACATTACTGTACAAGAGCCAAGGTCTACATTACTTTACAAGAGACAAGGTCTACATTACTTTACAAGAGACAAGGTCTTCATTACTTTACACCAGTCAAGTTTTGTGTGTTACTTTACAAAACCAAAGGTCTACTTTACTTTACACAAGCCGTGGCCTACATTACTTTACAAGAGCCAAGGTCTACATTACTTTACACGAGCCAACATCTACACTGCTTTACACAAGCCGTGGCCTACATAACTTTACAAGAGTCAAGGTCTACATTACTGTACAAGAGCAAAGATCTACATAACTTTACACGAGCCAAGATCTACATTACTGTACAAAAGCCAAGGTCTACATTACTGTGCAAGAGCCAAGGTCTACATTACTTTACAAAAACAAACGTCTACATTACTTTACAAGAGCCAAGGTCTGCATTACTTAACACGAGCGAAGGTTTCCATTACTTTACCCGAGCCAATGTCTGCATTACTTTACACCAGTCAAATTTTGTGTTACTTTACAAAAACAAAGGTCTACATTACTTAACACGAGCCAATGTCTACATTACTTTACACGAGACAAGGCGTACATTACTTTACACGAGCCAACATCTACACTATTTTACAAAAACCAAATTCTACATAACTTTACAAGAGCCAAGGTCTACATAATTTTACAAGAGCCAATGTCTACTTTACTTTACACAAGTCAAGGCCTACATTACTTTACAAGAGCCAAGGTCTACATAACTTTACAAGAGCCAAGCATTACATTACTGTACAAGAGCCAAGGTCTCCATTACTTTACACGTGATAAGGTCTACATAACTTTACACGAGCCAAGATATACATTACTTTACAAGGCGCAAGGTCTACATTACTTAACATGAGCCAAGGTCTACATTACTGTACAAGAGCCAAGGTCTCCATTACTTTACGCGTGATAAGGTCTACATAACTTTACATGAGCCAAAGTCTACATTACTGTACAAGAGCCAAGATATACATTACTTTACAAGGGGCAATGTCTACATTACTTTACACGAGCCAAGGTCTTCATTACTTTACACGAGCCAAGGCCTACATTACTTTACACGAGCCAACATATACATTACTTTACACAAACAAAGGTCTGCATAATTTTACAAGAGCCAAAGTCTACATTACTTTACACGAGATAAGGCCTATATTACTTTACACGAGCCAAGGTCTACATAACTACATAACATACAGTATACAAATTTAGATACCATCCCTCGTAACATATATTGCACCAAGTAAAAGACACCATCCCTAGTAACATACAGTATACTAAGTAGCAAACACCATCCCTAGTAACATACATTATACTAAGTAGCAAACACCATCCCAGTAACATACAGTGTACCAGTAACAAACACCATCCCTAGTAACATACAGTGTACCAAGTAACAAACACCATCACTAGTAACATACATTATACTAAGTAGCAAACACCATCCCTAGTAACATACATTATACTAAGTAGCAAACACCATCCCTAGTAACATACAGTGTAACAAGTAGCAAACACCATCCCTAGTAACATACAGTGTAACAAGTAACAAACATCATCCCTTGTAACATACAGTGTACCAAGTATCATACATTATTGATAGTAACAAACAGTGTACAAAGTAAGAGACACCGTCCCTAGTAACATACAGTATAACAAGTAACAAACATCATCTCTTGTAACATACAGGGTACCAAGTATCTCACATTATACCAAGTAACAAACACCATCCCTAGTAACAAACAGTGTACAAAGTAAGAGACACCATCCCTAGTAACATACAGTGTACCAGTTAACAAACACCATCCCTAGTAACATATAGTGTATCAAGTAACAAACACCATCCCAGTAACATACAGTGTACCAAGTAACAAACACCATCCCTAGTAACAAACAGTGTATCAATTAACAAACACAATCCCTAGTATCATACAGTATACCAAGTAACAAACACCATCCCTAGTAACATACAGTGTACCAGTAACAAACACCGTCCCTAGTAACATACAGTGTACCAAGTAACAAACACCATCCCAGTAACATACAGTGTACCAAGTAACAAACACCATCCCTAGTAACATACAGTGTACCAAGTAACAAACACCATCCCTAGTAACATACAGTGTACTAACTAACAAACACCATCCCTAGTAACATACAGTGTACCAGGTAACAAACACCATCTCTAGTAACATACAGTGTACCAACTAGCATACACCATCCCTAGTAACATACAATGTACCAGGTAACAAACATTATCCCTAGTAACATACAGTGTAGCAAGTAACAAATACCATCCCTAGTAACATACAGTGTAGCAACTGATATACACCATCCCTAGTAACATACAGTGTACCAACTAGCATACACCATCCCTAGTAACATACAGTGTAGCAACTGACAAACACCATCCCTAGTAACATACAGTAATCCAAGTAAGAGACACCATCCCCAGTAATATACAGTGTACCGAGTAACAGACATTATCTTTTCTCACAGACATTTATCAATAGTAACAAACAATTTTCCCAATTACAAATAGTATCCGTAGTATCACACATCCTCAGTAACAATGAATACAGGCAGACTCACCGTCAAAAACTGTGACAATAATTATAGGTAATTACACACAAACTCACCGTAAACAGTCGTGTATTATGTAGACAGGGATGATTTGTTATTTACAGTACAGTTTATTTGGAGTGTAACAGCTGCCAGTTTAACTGTTGATATTTGATACATGATGTTAGCGACATAGATTGATTGGGGAAGCCGTTTAAAAAACGGTAACATGTGTTTTCAGATTTAACGACAACCATCACCATACAGGTCGTATATGTCTTAATGTGGCAATAATTCTCCTGCTGTTCAGAACATCACACATTTCCCACCCTAACACCTAGACGTAACACGATCATTTCCACATTAAACCACCAATTCTCCTATTGTCATGAAAATTACACAAAAAATTTCCCACTGTCTGGGACTTAACACAACAATACTTTCACAGTGCGGGACATCATACAGCAACAATACTCCCACTGTGCGGGACATCATACAGCAACACTACTCCCACTGTGCGGGACCTCAAACAGCAACAATACTCCCACTGTGGTGGGCATCATACGGCAACAATACTCCCACTGTACGGGGCATCATACCGCAACAATACTTTCACTATGCGGAACATCACACTGCAACACTATTCCCACTGTGCTGGGCATCAGACGGCAACAATACTCCCACTGTACGGGGCATCATACCGCAACAATACTTTCACTATGCGGAACATCACACTGTAACACTATTCCCACTGTGCGGGACATTATACAGCAACAATACTCCCACTGTGCGGGACATCATACCGCAACACTACTCCCACTGTGCGGGAAATCATACAGCAACAATACTCCCACTGTGCGGGGCATCATACATCAACGATACTTTCACAGTACGGCACATCATACAGTTAAAATACTCCCACTGTACGGGACATCATACAAAAATACTCCTACTGTACGGGACACCATACAACAATACTCCCACTGTACGGGACACCATACAAAAATACTCCTACTGTACGGGACACCGTACAGCAACAATACTCCCACTGTGCGGAGCATCAAACATCAACAATACTTTCACTGTGCGGGGCATCATACCGAAACAATATTTTCACTATACGGTACATCACACAGCAACAATACTTCCACTGTACGGGACATCATACAGCAACAATACTTCCACTGTACGAGACATCATACAAAAATACTCCTACTGTACGGGACACCATACAACAATACTCCAACTGTACGGGACACCATACAACAATACTACCACTGTACGGGACACCATACAAAAATACTCCTACTGTACGGGACATCATACAACAATACTCCTACTGTACGGGACACCATACAACAATACTCCCACTGTACGGGACACCGTACAGCAACAATACTCCCACTGTGCGGGGCATCATACATCAACAATACTTTCACTGTGCGGGGCATCATACAGCAGCAATACTTTCACTATGCGGTTCATCATACCGAAAAAATACTTTCGCTGTGCGGGACATTATACAACAACAATACTTCCACTGTGCGGGACATCACACAACAATAATACTCCCACTGTACAGAACACCATACAACAATACTCCTACTGTACGGGACACCATACAACAATACTCCTACTGTAAGGGACACCATACAACAATACTCCCACTGTGCGGGGCATCATACCGCAACAATACTTTCACTGTGCGGGACATCATACAGCAACAATACTCCCACTGTACGGGACATCATATAGTTAAAATACTCTCAATGTGCGGGACATCATACAGCAACACTGCTCCTACTGTGCGGGACATCATACAACAACAATACTCCCACTGTGCGAGGCATCATACCGCAACAATACTTTCACTGTGCGGGACATCATACAGCAACAATACTTCCACTGTACGTGACATCATACAGTTAAAATACTCCCACTGTATGGGACATCATACAACAATACTCCAACCGTACGGGACACCATACAACAATACTCCCACTGTACGGGACACCATACAACAATACTTTCACTATGCGGTACATCATACAGCAACAATACTCTCACTGTGCCGGACATCATACCGCAACACTAATCCTACTGTGCGGGACATCATACAGCAACAATACTCCCACTGTGCGAGGCATCATACCGCAACAATACTTTCGCTGTGCGGGACATCATACAACAACAATACTCCAACTGTGCGGGACATCACACAACAATAATACTCCCACTGTACGGAACACCACACAACAATACTCCCACTGTACGGGACACCATACAACAATACTCCCACTGTACGGGACACCATACAAAAATACTCCTACTGTACGGGACACCATACAACAATATTCCTACTGTACGGGACACCATACAACAATAGTCCCACTGTACGGGACACCATACAAAAATGCTCCCACTGTACGGGACACCGTACAGCAACAATACTCCCACTGTGCGGGGCATCATACATCAACAATACTTTCACTGTGCGGGGCATCATACGGCAACAATACTTCCACTGTACGGGACACCATACAA
This sequence comes from Ylistrum balloti, assembly GCF_031769215.1. Classification (NCBI taxonomy): domain Eukaryota; kingdom Metazoa; phylum Mollusca; class Bivalvia; order Pectinida; family Pectinidae; genus Ylistrum; species Ylistrum balloti. The sequence continues at coordinate 317,198 of NW_026782095.1, forward strand.
CAATACTCCCACCGTACGGGACACCATACAACAATACTCCCACTGTACGGGACACCATACAAAAATACTCCTACTGTAAGGGACACCATAAAACAATACTCCTACAGTACGGGACACCATACAACAATACTTTCACTATGCGGTACATCATACAGCAACAATACTCCCACTGTACTGGACATCATACAGCAACAATACTTCCACTGTACGGGACACCATACAACAATACTCCAACTGTACGGGACACCATACAACAATACTCCCACTGTACGGGACACCATACAAAAATACTCCTACTGCACGGGACACCATACAACAATACTCCTACTGTACGGGACACCATACAACAATACTCCCACTGTGCGGGGCATCATACCGAAACAATACGCTGTGCGGGACATCATACAACAACAATACTTCCACTGTGCGGGACATCACACAACAATAATACTCCCACTGTACTGGACATCATACAGCAACAATACTTCCACTGTACGGGACACCATACAACAATACTCCCACCGTACGGGACACCATACAACAATACTCCCACTGTACGGGACACCATACAACAATACTTTCAGTGTGCGGGACATCATACAGCAACAATACTCTCACTGTGCGGGACATCATACAACAATACTTCATCTGTGCGGGACATCATACAGCAACACTACTCCCACTGTGCGGGACATCATGCAGCAACAATACTCCCACAGTGCGGAGCATCATACCCAAACAATACTTTCACTGTGCGGAGCATCATACCCAAACAATACTTTCACTGTGCGGGACATCATACAACAACAATACTTCCACTGTACGGGACATTATACAACAATACTTCCACTGTGAGGGACATTATACAACAATACTCCAATTAAAAAAAATAGACTTTCTTGATTTGTACTCTTCGTATTCTACATCCAATCAAGTTTTCTTATCTGTATGCAATGTCTGTTTTTGAGATTTCAGGTTTATTCAACAAGACAGTTTTCAATACATGACCAGAACTCTACGAATTAATTGTAGGTGACTTTCTAGTTGATATGGTGTCTACAGCTGGCGACACGTCAAGAAGAGAGACTCTGGTGAAAGAAATCTATTTCTTCATTCAGTGGCGTAGCGTCCGTGCATGCTTGCATGCTCAAGCATGCAAGAATAAAATTCGAGAAAACATGTTTTCTTTTTCTTGTTTATTAATCTATTTCCATAATGTGCATGATTCTTTTCTCGCGATTTGTTTTATATACCGTTGCGACGATATATTCCGGAAACTTTCCAGGTTTCAAGTTTACTTTTATAATACCAGACACACTTCCGTAACCAAGTTAACAAGCGCTTACATTTTCGAGATCATGTCGAAAAAGATAGAAGATTTTTTCAAAAAGGTTCCAAAGTCTGATGTTGAAGAGTCTTCGTCAAATATAGCCGAATCGCTTCCCGATGACAAATCAGACCCAGTCAAACTTCAGCAAGAACTAAAAGAAGGACCATGTTGTGTTGACCTAGCTTGCGAACAGTTAACAGATCAAATAAAGAAGAAAGTTTTGTTAGAGTCCTGGGATCAGTGGCTCGGTTTTCCCTTTCCACAAAGGTATTGGTTATTCGCAAATGAGAGTTTTAGAGTTCAGAAGGTTCCGGGTTCGAGCCCGGTCTTTCCCCATTCCTATAGTATTTCACAATTACTGTAAATAATGGCCTAGATATATCTAATATCATCACAAAGAAATAAATCGTCAACTAATAGAATTGTGTTACAAGTGTCTATACTATAACATCTATATTAGAGATATTACAGATAGGAGGCAAAATGCGCATACACACGTTACACTAAAAACACATAATCTTATGCGTGTTTGTATTAGTGTTCTGTGCCTCATATCGGTATGTTTGTGGTTGAAATGTAATATACGGCTGTTTTCTACATTTTGTTTCAAATAATCAATTTAACAGCATTCGCCATTTGTTAAATATGCCAACTTGTTTCTTTTTCGTCTTATGAACAATTTGGGTCATATAAGAATACTTCTTGGAATTAAGAGAACAAAAATATGCAGCATTGAACTCAGGATCTTCTGAACACTAGACCGTCAGTTTAAGCGATTAAGCCGTCTGGTCACCGGCAATCCCAGTTCATTGACAGTTTCGTTACCATTACCCTAAGACATATTGTTTCTGTTATTCAAGGGTATTGTTAGCTCTTTTTCCACTACCCTATGCATAATAAAAGGTAACGATGATTTTATGAGCTTTTGCATTCATTAAGGATCATAAAGTACAACAAAATATGTGTCTAAACTACATGTATTGTAACAATACAGTTTCCTCATACTTATGGACGCTTATCGATAAAAAAATCAATGCTCTTTTTGTGTAGCTTTTTGAAAATATGATTTCAATAGATAAATAGAAAGGGTGAATTTAGATTTTAAATTCAGGAAAAAACATGTCTAAACTATATGGATTTTGAAAAGGGCTGTAAGGATTTTGAAAAGGGCTTTAAGGATTTTGAAAAGGGCTTTACGTACGAGTTGAAACTAAAATTCAGCAGAAAAGTGAGTTAACGTATATAGAACCCGTCTGATGAAACATATATGGTTCATGATATAATACATGCTACTTCCGTACTATATATGCAATTTTAAAAGCGTTTTTCAAATAGATGATTTTACGTTGTTACATCATGTATTTGTACATGAAAATCGCTCAATAATTCTACATGCCACTTGCATAAAGATTTGTGAGCATATCGAGTTAATCAACTAGTTTGATAAGTTTCATATTGCATGCTACATAGTCACTAGTGTAAGATTCTATTTATCACATACTAGGTATTAATGAGAATATAAGCTAATTCTCAGTGAATGTGATTTCATATTGATGATGTCGTATTCGGAATGTCCCTTTTGACTTATGCTCGGTACTTTTGTGTTTACATGTACTTACATACCAGTGTCTTTCTATTTCAGAAAAGTACATGGCCGCGAGAGAAGATTCAACTACACCTGGTTGAAAGAACATCCATGGATGCGCTATTCCGTCTCCAAGGATTCAGTTTATTGCGTGCACTGCTTCATATTTGGAGATAAGTCTGGAAAGGAGAGGCCATTCAGATCTCCAGTAGATGACTGGATCAACCTTTCCACTTACGTCAAGCGTCATGAAGCAGAGAACTCACCTCACCATGGCTGTCAGATTTCGGCGGATCATTTTATTGATATTATGACTGGAAAGGATGACTCAATTGTATCAAAACTCGACTCTTCTCACAAAGCAGATGTCAACAAAAACAGACACATATTGAAAAAGATAATCGAGGTGTTGCTGCTGTGTGGTCGGCAAAACATTGCAATTAGGGGGCACACTGAAGAAAAGAGCAATTTTTGGGCAATTTTGAATGTTCTGTGTGCAGATGATCTTGTGGTCCAAGATCACATCTCCAACCCTAACGCGCAGTTAAAGTACACATCTCCAGATATCCAGAACGAATTAATTGAAATACTGGCGTCTCATGTCACCAAAGCAATTACACTTCGAATTAAGGAGTCACCGTACATCGCCGTTCTTGCAGACGAATGTACAGACAAATCTACCAAAGAGCAATTGTCTGTCTGTGTGCGTTACCTTGATACGACAGAAAACGGTGAAATATGTGTTAAAGAAGACTTTTTGTGTTTCATACATGTTAAGAGCATTAAGGGGGAGGACTTGGCTCCTGAAATCATACAAGCTCTTCGGAACTTTGGCCTGGACATTGCAAAATTAAGGGCTCAGGGGTATGATGGGGCATCGAACATGTCTGGAAAATTTCGCGGTGTACAGGCAATTATAAGACAAACAGCTCCGCATGCCACCTATGTGCATTGCAAGTCGCACCAGTTAAATCTTGCCCTTGTTCATTCCTCTTCCCAAGCCTGTGTACGGACCATCATGGGAACGGTGCAGGATATCGCTTTTGCTTTCGATTATTCAGCAAAGCGCTTGCAGTACTTCAAAAATGAGCTCCTCGGTGACCAAAACGCCAAAGATCAAATGGAGTCTAGGACCAAACTGAGAACACTGTGCGAAACGAGATGGTCTAGTCGTGCTGATGCCTTACACACGTTCAAGGCTTCATTCAGTGTCATCGTTAGTAGTTTGGAGGCGTTGAAGAACGACGGAGATGACAAAGCGGGTGGAAGATTGGCAGCAATTTTGAGGTTCGAGTTTATCATTGGGCTGGTCGTTACTGAACACATCCTCAGCGGCACTGTTGCGCTTTCCAACCATCTACAGTCAGTAGACTGCGACCTTATGGAAGCCGCCACTGAATGCAGGACTGTAATAAGTATGCTCAGAAATGAACGAGCGGATGATGATGTTTGGAATGAGCTGTTTGACCAGGCTGTCGGCGTAGCCGCAGAATACGGTATTCAACCTTGCGTCCCGAGACAAACTGGACGACAGCAGCAACGTGCAAACTACCAGATACCCGACCCAAGGCAATATTGGAAAGTTAGTCTGTTCTTGGTTTTTCTTGACCATTTGATCACAGAGCTGGAGACACGGCTATTGGATAGCGAGGGTAGATTCAAAGCAGAGACGCTCTTCCCACGTAATCTTCAGCAACTCACTGACGATATTGTCAACGCAGTGTTTGATGCCTTTGAAGTAGACCTGTCCGACAAGGCGTCTTACCTGACGGAAGTTCGGCGATGGAGAACCAGATGGGTAGCCATTCCACTAAAGGACCGACCAAGAGGTCTCTGCGAAATCCTGGATCGGACAAGTCGAGATCTATACCCAAACATTAGAAATATCTTTAGTGTACTTCTCTCAATGCCGACATCGACTGCATCAGCCGAACGATCTTTCAGCTCGATGAGACGAATTAAGACCTACCTCCGGACAACAATGACGACAGAACGGCTGTCTGCTCTTGCTGTCCTCCATACCCATCGGGACACTCAGGTTGACATAGATACTGTCATTGATGACTTCGCGGCAGCAAAGTCTCGAAAGTTGCAATTCGTTTAAACCAATACCGGAGGATCAGAATGATGTCTTTTTGTGGTAGATAACCACTTTAAAATTTTTCGTAACTTTTTGATGTTTCATGGTACAATCTTCCCTTAAATCTACGTTTTAGATTGGTATTGTGTTGTATATTTCTTTATCTCATCTTTTGTATCGTAAAGTTGTTTTTGACAAATGTGAAAAGTGAGATTAAAATCTTTATAATCTTTATATATGCTGGTCTTTTTAATAATTTCGAATGATTACAATGCTGTAATCAAAATACCTTCAGCTGCCGCCCCTGCACCCCCAAGCATGCAATTGAATGAAGGCCTCGCTACGCCACTGTCATTGACAGAACATTTAAAGTCACGAAAACATTGGCTAGGTCGTAGCTATTAGGTCATTACAAGCAAGCTTGGTAATGCAATAAACGATAGTGCTTTTCGTTGGTATCAACTGGTATGACGTTTGATTGGTATCTTTTCAATATAAATATTTGATTAAAAATTTCACGTATATCACTGTATCAATCTTACACACGGTAGAATTAGCTTTACTGTGTCCCTTTCTTACAATGATCCGAATGTCGGTGTTATGATAAAACAATTTTAAACAAGTCAGAGATCACAGAGATCAATGGTGTACATTAAAGATACAACGTGGTTCCAGCTATGTCCACATTCCACGATCTTATTGGCCGAGCCATGTCCTGCAGAAAATCTGTTTTATCGTAGTGACTCTATTGGCTTCTTTTTTTTACCATACCAAATAAAACACTCACCAAATATTACGAAATATAAGATGCGTCAGGAACATATTAAGTATCATCTTGTTTTAAAACAATCCCAAAGAATTTGTCATGTCGTCGATAGCGGTTAGGGATCTACGGTGTAGGATCCGATGTATAGTCTGCCTGGTATTAGTGAACAATGTGAAATATTTTGTTTTCGTGAATTAATCAGACCGAATGGAAAATATCACGGTCAAACCAATATCCTTAATCGCTAATAGGACCTAAAAATGGCGTTAAGTATCCACAAATAAAGTATATTTATTTATTTATGAAAATCATGACAGTTACTAGACATATTTCATTCGTCAGACATTAAGGAACGTGTACATTTTGTAGGCTAGTAAAAGCACCGTCGTGTATCCAGCCGTCGGTTTGTAGGCTAGTAATAGCGCTGTCGTGTATCCAGCCGTCGGTTTGTAGGCTAGTAATAGCGCTGTCGTGTATCCAGCCGTCGGTTTGTAGGCTAGTAAAAGCGCTGTCGTGTATCCAGCCGTCGGTTTGTAGGCTAGTAATAGCGCTGTCGTGTATCCAGCCGTCGGTTTGTAGGCTAGTAAAAGCGCAGTGTATCCAGCCGTCGGTTTGTAGGCCAGTAAAAGCGAAGTGTATCCAGCCGTCGGTTTGTAGGCTAGTAAAAGCGCAGTGTATCCAGCCGTCGGTTTGTAGGCCAGTAAAAGCGCAGTGTATCCAGTCGTCGGTTTGTAGGCCAGTAAAAGCGCAGTGTATCCAGCCGTCGGTTTGTAGGCTAGTAAAAGCGCTGTCGTGTATCCAGTCGTCGGTTTGTAGGCTAGTAAAAGCGCTGTCGTGTATCCAGCCGTCGGTTTGTAGGCTAGTAAAAGCGCTGTCGTGTATCCAGCCGTCGGTTTGTAGGCTAGTAAAAGCGCAGTGTATCCAGCCGTCGGTTTGTAGGCTAGTAAAAGCGCAGTGTATCCAGCCGTCGGTTTGCAGGCTAGTAAAAGCGCAGTGTATCCAGCCGTCGGTTTGTAGGCTAGTAAAAGCGCTGTCGTGTATCCAGTCGTCGGTTTGTAGGCCAGTAAAAGCGCTGTCGTGTATCCAGTCGTCGGTTTGTAGGCCAGTAAAAGCGCAGTGTATCCAGTCGTCGGTTTGTAGGCTAGTAAAAGCGCAGTGTATCCAGCCGTCGGTTTTTAGGCTAGTAAAAGCGCTGTCGTGTATCCAGCCGTCGGTTTGTAGGCTAGTAAAAGCGCAGTGTATCCAGCCGTCGGTTTGTAGGCTAGTAAAAGCGCTGTCGTGTATCCAGTCGTCGGTTTGTAGGCCAGTAAAAGCGCTGTCGTGTATCCAGTCGTCGGTTTGTAGGCCAGTAAAAGCGCAGTGTATCCACCCGTCGGTTTGTAGGCCAGTAAAAGTGCAGTGTATCCAGTCGTCGGTTTGTAGGCCAGTAAAAGCGCAGTGTATCCAGTCGTCGGTTTGTAGAGTAGTAAAAGCGCTCTCGTGTATCCAGTCGTCGGTTTGTAGGCTAGTAAAAGCGCTGTCGTGTATCCAACCGTCGGTTTGTAGGCTAGTAAACACTATCGTGTGTCAGTCGTTGGTTTGTACACATGAATTTAGGCTGATACAGGCACTTATGTGTACCCACCTGTCGGTTTGTAGCCTGATATAAACACTACTATCCCGTATTCATCCGAATACTATCTTGTACCCATATCTAGTACAATCAGTACGATATATCAAGCTGCCCTTTAGTAGGCTGGTGCAGTCAGTACCATATACCAAAGGCGTAGACAAAATCATAGTTATCTACTATGTAACGTCATTGCCATCTTCCTTCTGCCTTAACAAATGTTCACCAGATTGAATCACACTTCTGTTTGACAGTGAATTTACATTTTTATGAGAATTCGCCTTCCAATCTTCCAAGAGGAAATACAAGAGAGAAAAGCACGCGGATATCACGTTTTGTACGTGCTTTCGCTCGTGAATGTATGTGTCTGTATAGAGATGACTGCAGTCTATAACGGAAGACACCTCAACAAAATCTGATAAAGTAATTACACGTGCGTCCACGTGCTTTAGTCATGCGATGTTGACCTGTCCTTCCCCGATTGGTATGAGATACTGACATATGTATTTGTACGTATATTACCTACAATTCGTGTAGTAGACAATATGTAACGGCTAGGGAGCCCAACCTCTTGCTGATCCGTTCGCCCTGTCCATCACAGAATTATCTAACACGAGTTCGGTATTAACTCCTGATGTGACGACCGAAGTTGTCGTGTAAACTACCACACACACTACCCAGTGGTGTCATTATTCAATGTTAACTCTTCAATTTTGGTCAGTCACACAGTTGACCTTTTGAATACCATCAGTGTTAATTTTGGTCAGTCACAGTTGATGTTTTGACCATCGTCAAGGTCGTTTGTAATCCCACTAAGAGTGAATTGATTTATCATCAAGGACAGTCTCTTGAAGAATATCATCATAATCTATCTGTATCTGTATCGCCGTGTTGTACGGGTTAGGGTATTTTCTAGGTCAATCAAATACTTACAGATTATATACTACATGTATGTCTATCTATAAATAGCGGGAATCGACCTCTATAAAAACATCTTCCACGGGAATACAAAGTCCACACTCTGTTGACACACTGTTTCTTCTGACATTTACATCAAGGTATGTGTCATGTCGATTATAACAATACTTTATATATCAACCCGGATATCTAGGTAAGTGTCGTGTTGATTGTAACCATACTTTATATATAAACCCGGACATCAAGGTATGTGTCATGTTGATTATAACTATACTTTATATATCAACCCGGACATCAAAGTAAATGTCATGTTGATTACAACAATACTTTATATATCAACCCGGATATCAAGGTATGTGTCATGTTGATTGTAACAATACTTTATATATCAACCCGGACATCTAGGTATATGTCATGCTGATTGTAACAATACTTTATATATCAACCCGGATATCAAGGTATGTTTCATGTTGATCGTAACCATACATTATATATCAACCCGGACATCTAGGTATCTGTTATGTTGATTGTAACCATACTTTATATATCAACCTGGACATCAAGGTATGTGTCATATTGATTGTAACCATACTTTATATATCAACCCGGACATCTAGGTATGTGTCATGTTGATTGTAACCATACTTTATATATCAACCCAGACATCTAGGTATGTGTCATGTTGATTGTAACAATACTTTAGGTATGTGTCATGTTGATTGTAACAATACTTTATATATCAACCCGGATATCAAGGTATGTTTCATGTTGATTGTAACCATACTTTATATATCAACCCGGACATCTAGGTATGTGTCATGTTGATTGTAACAATACTTTATATATCAACCCGGATATCAAGGTATGTTTCATGTTGATTGTAACCATACTTTATATATCAACCCGGACATCTAGGTATCTGTCATGTTGATTGTAACCATACTTTATATATCAACCTGGACATCAAGGTATGTGTCATATTGATTGTAACCATACTTTATATATCAACCCGGACATCTAGGTATGTGTCATGTTGATTGTAACCATACTTTATATATCAACCCAGACATCTAGGTATGTGTCATGTTGATTGTAACAATACTTTATATATCAACCCGGACATCAAGGTATGTGTCATGTTGATTGTAACCATACTTTATATATCAACCCGGACATCTAGGTATGTGTCATGTTGATTGTAACAATACTTTATATATCAACCCGGATATCAAGGTATGTTTCATGTTGATTGTAACCATACTTTATATATCAACCCAGACATCTAGGTATGTGTCATGTTGAATGTAACCATACTTTATATATCAACCCGGACATCAAGGTATGTGTCATGTTGATTGTAACCATACTTTATATATAAACCCGGACATCTAGGTATGTGTCATGTTGATTGTAACCATACTTTATATATCAACCCGGACATCTAGGTATGTGTCATGTTGATTGTAACCATACTTTATATATCAACCCGGACATCTAGGTATGTGTCATGTTGATTGTAACCATACTTTATATATCAACCCGGACATCTAGGTATGTGTCATGTTGATTGTAACCATACTTTATATATCAACCCGGACTTCAAAGTATGTGTCATGTTGATTATAACAATACTTTATATATCAACCCATACATCTAGGTATGTGTCATGTTGATTGTAGCAATACTTTATATATCAACCCGGACATCTAGATATGTGTCATGTTGATTGTAACCATACTTTATATATCAACCCGGACATCAAGGTATGTGTCATATTGATCATAACAATACTTTATATATCAACCCGGACATCTAGGTATGTGTCATGTTGATTATAACAATACTTGGTATATCAACCCGGACATCTAGGTATGTTTCATGTTGATCATAACCATACTTTATATATCAACCCGGACATCAAGGTATGTGTCATGTTGATTATAACAATACTTTATATATCAACCCGGACATCAAGGTATGTGTCATGTTGATCATAACCATACATTATATATCAACCCGGACATCTAGGTATGTGTCATGTTGATTGTAACCATACTTTATATATCAACCCGGACTTCAAGGTATGTGTCATGTTGATTATAACAATACTTTATATATCAACCCATAAATCTAGGTATGTGTCATGTTGATTGTAACAATACTTTATATATCAACCCGGACATCAAGGTATGTGTCATGTTGATTGTAACCATACTTTATATATCAACCCGGACATCTAGGTATGTGTCATGTTGATTGTAACAATACTTTATATATCAACCCGGACATCAAGGTATGTTTCATGTTGATTGTAACCATACTTTATATATCAACCCAGACATCTAGATATGTGTCATGTTGAATGTAACAATACTTTATATATCAACCCGGACATCAAGGTATGTGTCATGTTGATTGTAACCATACTTTATATATCAACCCGGACATCTAGGTATGTGTCATGTTGATTGTAACCATACTTTATATATCAACCCGGACATCTAGGTATGTGTCATGTTGATTGTAACCATACTTTATATATCAACCCGGACATCTAGGTATGTGTCATGTTGATTGTAACCATACATTATATATCAACCCGGACATCTAGGTATGTGTCATGTTGATTGTAACCATACTTTATATATCAACCCGGACTTCAAGGTATGTGTCATGTTGATTATAACAATACTTTATATATCAACCCATACATCTAGGTATGTGTCATGTTGAATGTAACCATACTTTATATATCAACCCGGACATCAAGGTAAGTGTCATGTTGATTGTAACCATACTTTATATATCAACCCGGACATCTAGGTATGTGTCATGTTGATTGTAACCATACTTTATATATCAACCCGGACATCTAGGTATGTGTCATGTTGATTGTAACCATACTTTATATATCAACCCGGAAATCTAGGTATGTGTCATGTTGATTGTAACCATACTTTATATATCAACCCGGACATCTAGGTATGTGTCATGTTGATTGTAACCATACTTTATATATCAACCCGGACTTCAAGGTATGTGTCATGTTGATTATAACAATACTTTATATATCAACCCATAGATCTAGGTATGTGTCATGTTGATTGTAACAATACTTTATATATCAACCCGGACATCTAGGTATGTTTCATGTTGATCATAACCATACTTTATATATCAACCCGGACATCAAGGTATGTGTCATGTTGATTATAACAATACTTTATATATCAACCCGGACATCAAGGTATGTGTCATGTTGATCATAACCATACATTATATATCAACCCGGACATCTAGGTATGTGTCATGTTGATTGTAACCATACTTTATATATCAACCCGGACTTCAAGGTATGTGTCATGTTGATTGTAACAATACTTTATATATCAACCCGGACATCTAGGTATGTGTCATGTTGATTGTAACCATACTTTATATATCAACCCGGACATCTAGGTATGTGTCATGTTGATTGTAACAATACTTTATATATCAACCCGGATATCAAGGTATGTTTCATGTTGATTGTAACCATACTTTATATATCAACCCAGACATCTAAGTATGTGTCATGTTGATTGTAACAATACTTTATATATCAACCCGACAATCAAGGTATGTGTCATGTTGATTCTAACAATACTTTATATATCAACCCGGACATCAAGGTATGTTTCATGTTGATCATAACCATACTTTATATATCAACCCGGACATCTAGGTATGTGTCTTGTTGATTATAACAATACTTTATATATCAACCCGGACATCTAGGTATATGTCATGTTGATTGTAACAATACTTTATATATCAACCCGGACATCTAGGTATGTGTCATGTTAATTGTAACAATACTTTATATATCAACCCGGACATCTAGGTATGTGCCATGTTGATTGTAACAATACTTTATATATCAACCCGGACATCTAGGTATCTGGCATGTTGATTGTAAACATACTTTATATATCAACCCGGACATCTAGGTATGTGTCATGTTGATTATAACAATACTTTATATATCAACCCGGACATCAAGGTATGTGTCATGTTGATTATAACAATACTTTATATATCAACTCGGACATCTAGGTATGTGTCATGTTGATTGTAACAATAGTTTATATATCAACCCGGACATCTAGGTATGTGTCATGTTGATTGTAACAATACTTTATATATCAACCCGGACATCTAGGTATGTGTCATGTTGATTGTAACCATACTTTATATATCAACCCGGACATCTAGGTATGTGTCATGTTGATTATAACGATACTTTATATATCAACCCGGACATCTAGGGATGTGTCATGTTGATTGTAACAATACTTTATATATCAACCCGGACATCTAGGTATGTGTCATGTTGATTGTAACAATACTTTATTATATCAACCCAGCAATCAAGGTATGTGTCATGTTGATTGTAACCATACTTTATATATCAACCCGGACATCTAGGTATGTGTCATGTTGATTGTAACAATACTTTATATATCAACCCGGACATCTAGGTATGTGTTATGTTGATTGTAACAATACTTTATATATCAACCCGGACATCTAGGTATGTGTCATGTTGATTGTAACCATACTTTATATATCAACCCGGACATCTAGGTATGTGTCATGTTGATTGTAACAATACTTTATATATCAACTCGGCAATCAAGGCATGTGTCATGTTGATTCTAACAATACTTTATATATCAACCCGGACATCAAGGTATGTTTCATGTTGATCATAACCATACTTTATATATCAATCCGGACATATAGGTATCTGTCATGTTGATTGTAACCATACTTTATATATCAACCCGGACATCTAGGTATCTGTCATGTTGATTGTAACCATACTTAATATATCAACTCGGACATCAAGTTATGTGTCATGTTGATTATAACAATACTTTATATATCAACCCGGACATCAAGGTATGTGTCGTGTTGATTGTAACAATACTTTATTTATCAACACGGACATCTAGGCAAGTGTCATGTTGATTATAACAATACTTTATATATCAACCCGGACATCTAAGTATGTGTCATGTTGATTATAACAATACTTTATATATCAACCCGGACATCAAGGAATGTGTCATGTTGATTATAACAATACTTTATATATCAACCCAGACATCTAGGTATGTGTCATGTTGATTGTAACAATACTTTATATATCAACCCGGACATCTAGGTATGTGTCATGTTGATTGTAACAATACTTTATATATCAACCGGACATCTAGGTATCTGTCATGTTGATTGTAACCATACTTTATATATCAACCCGGACATCTAGGTATCTGTCATGTTGATTGTAACCATACTTTATATATCAACCCGGACATCAAGGTATATGTCATGTTGATCATAACCATACTTTAGATATCAACCCGGACATCTAGGTATGTGTCATGTTGATTGTAACCATACTTTATATATCAACCCGGACATCAAGGTATGTGTCAGGTTGATTATAACAGTACTTTAATATCAGCCCGGACATCCGGGTATGTGTCATGTTGATTACAACAATACTTTATATATCAACCTGGACATCAAGGTATTTGTCATGTTGATTATAACAATACTTTATATATCAACCCGGACATCAAGGTATGTGTCATGTTGATTGTAACAATGCTTTATATATCAACCCAGGTATGTGTCATGTTGAATGTAACAATGTAACAATGACAATGTCATCATAATCTTCATTCAGAATTAATTTCAATAAAACTACGGCAACATATGAACAAAAGAAAGATTTACATGTAAACTCTTGAAAAAGTACAAGAAGAAAGTGCAGACGGTTAAAATCTAACACAGGAAAGCTTTTGATCGGAGACATGATATAAGGATTGGCTATGGAAAAATCGTGTTTCCTATGTAACCCTAACAACCTGCTTAGCTACAGTTTGTTTAAAGCAACGGAGTGGATGATGGTTCCGTTATCCAGGTATGCTTATTCAGACGTTGGAAGACTAATCAACCAAATAACGGTAATGAGAAGGCGCGTTGTTAATTAATATCCCCACACATATTACTCACCTAGGTAATGAGTAGGCGCGTTGTTACTTAATATCCCCACACATATTACTCACCTAGGTAATGAGTAGGCGCGTTGTTAATTAATATCCCCACGCATATTACTTACCTAGGTAATGAGTAGGCGCGTTGTTAATTAATATCCCCACGCATATTACTTACCTAGGTAATGAGTAGGCGCGTTGTTAATTAATATCCCCACGCATATTACTTACCTAGGTAATGAGTAGGCGCGTTGTTAATCAATATCCCCACACATATTACTCACCTAGGTAATGAGTAGGCGCGTTGTTACTTAATATCCCCACACATATTACTCACCTAGGTAATGAGTAGGCGCGTTGTTAATTAATATCCCCACGCATATTACTTACCTAGGTAATGAGTAGGCGCGTTGTTAATCAATATCCCCACACATATTACTTACCTAGGTAATGAGTAGGCGCGTTGTTAATTAATATCCCCACGCATATTACTTACCTAGGTAATGAGTAGGCGCGTTGTTAATTAAAATCCCCACACATATTACTTACCTAGGTAATGAGTAGGCGCGTGTTAATTAATATCCCCACTCATATTACTTACCTGGGTAATGAGTAGGCGCGTTGTTACTTAATATCCCCACACATATTACTTACCTCGGTAATTAGTAGGCGCGTTGTTAATTAATATCCCCACACATATTACTTACCTAGGTAATGAGAAGGCGCGTTGTTAATTAATATCCCCACGCATATTACTTACCTAGGTCAATTTTAACGATGGTTCTGTTGAGTGTTCGATGTACCTAAATAAGGTTGATGAATTATTTCTTGGTCATTTTGATAAGTTTGGCGCATACTTACCGATACTATGTGTGCATATATATTAATTTTGTGACACCAGACGATAGGTAAACAGCACCCGTTTTGATGAAGATTTATCTAAATACCAGGTGATTAGTACATTTTATTGAAATGACGACATCTCTTTGATATCAGGTGACAATGACGACATATCTTTGATATCACGTGACAATGTCGACATATCTTTGATATTAGGAAACAATGACGATATATCTGTGATATCAGATGACAATGACGACATATCTGTGATATTATGTGACAATGACGACAAATCTTTGATATTACGAAACAAAGATGACATATCTTTGATATCAAGTGATAATGACGACATCTCTTTGATATTAGATGACAATGACGACATATATGTGATATTAGGTGACAATGAAGACATATCTTCGATATTAGGAAACAATGACGATATATCTGTGATATAAGGTGATAATGACGACATCTCTTTGATATTAGATCACAATGACGACATACATGTGATATTAGGTGATAATGACGACATATCGATATAAGAAAACAATGACGACAAATCTTTGATATCAGGTGACAATGACAACATATCTTTGATATTAAGTGACAATGACGACATATCTTTTATATTACAAAACGATGACGACATATCTGTGATATTAGGTGATAATGACGAACGACGACATCTCTTTGATATCAGGTGACAATGACGGCATATCTTTGATATCACGTGACAATGTCAAAATATCTTTGATATCCGGTAATAATGACGACATATCTGTGATATCACGTGACAATGTCGACATATCTTTGATATCCGGCAATAATGACGACATTTCTTTGATATCAGGTGACAATGACGACATCTCTGTGTTATTATGTGACTATGACGACAAATCTTTGATATTACGAAACAAAGATGACATATCTTTGATATCAAGTGATAATGACGACATCTCTTTGATATTAGATGACAATGACGAAATATATGTGATATTAGGTGATAATGACGACATATCTTCGTTATTAGGAAACAACGACGATATATCTGTGATATCAGGTGATAGTGGAGACATATCTTTGATATCAGGTGACAATGTCGACATATTTTTGATATCCGGTAATAATGACGACATACCTTTGATATCAGGTGATAATGACGACATATCTTCGATATTAGGAAACAATGACGATATATCTGTGATATCAGATGACAGTGACGACATATCTGTGATATTAGGAAACAATGACGACATATCTGTGATATTAGGTGATAATGACGACATCTCTTTGATATTAGATGACAATGACGACATACATGTGATATTAGGTGATAATGACGACATATCGATATTAGGAAACAATGACGACAAATCTTTGATATCAGGTGACAATGACAACATATCTTTGATATCAGGTGACAATGACGACATCTCTTTTATATTACGAAACAATGACGACAAATCTTTGATATTAGGAACCGATGACGACATATCTGTGATATTAGGTGATAATGACGACATCTCTTAGATATCAGGTGACAATGACGGCATATCTTTGATATCACGTGATAATGTCGACATATCTTTGATATTAGGTGACAATGACGACATATTTGTGATATCAGGTGACAATGACGGCATATCTTTGATATCACGTGATAATGTCGACATATCTTTGATATCCGGTAATAATGACGACATATCTGTGATATCAGGTGACAATGACGACATGTCGTTGAAATTAGGTAATAATGACGACATATCTTTGCTATTAGGAAACAATGACGATATATCTGTAATATTAGGTGACAATGACGACATATCTGTGATATCAGGTGACAATGTCGACATATCTTTGATATGCGGTAATGATGACGATATATCTGTGATATCAGATGACAATGACGACATCTCTGTGATATCAGATGACAATGACGACATATCTTTGATATCAGGTGACAATGACGACATATCTTTGCTATTAGGAAACAATTACGATATATCTGTGATATCAGGTGACAATGACGACATATCTTTGCTATTAGGAAACAATGACGATATATCTGTGATATCAGGTGACAATGACGACATATCTTTGCTATTAGGAAACAATGACGATATATCTGTGATATCAGGTGACAATGACGACATATCTTTGCTATTAGGAAACAATGACGACATATCTGTGATATCAGATGACAATGACGACATATCTGTGATATCAGGTGACAATGACGACATTTTACGTGATATCAGATGACAATGACGACATATCTGTGATATCAGGTGACAATGACGACACTTCTGTGATATTAAGAAACAATGACGACATATCTGTGATTTAGGTGATAATGACGACATATCTGTGATATTAGGTGACAATGACGACAGATCTGTGATATCAGGTGACACTGACGACATATCTTTGATATCACGGGACAATGTCGACATATATTTGATATCCGGCAATAATGACGACATATCTGTGATATCACGTGACAATGTCGACATCTTTGATATCCGGTAATAATGACGACATATCTATGATATCAGGTGACAATGACGACATGTCTTTGATATTAGGTGATAATGACGACATATCTTTGATATTAGGAAACAATGACGATATATCTGTAATATCAGATGATAATGACGACATATCTGTGATATCACGTGACAATGTCGACATATCTTTGCTATTAGGAAAAAATGACGATATATCTGTAATATCAGGTGACAATGACGACATATCTTTGTTATTAGGAAAAAATGACGATATATCTGTAATATCAGATAACAATGACGACATTTCCGTGATATCAGGTGACAATGACGACACTTCTGTGATATTAGGTGACAATGACGACATATCTGTGATATCAGGTGACAATGACGACACTTCTGTGATATTAGGTGACAATGACGACATATCTGTGATATCAGGTGACAATGACGACATATCTTTGATATTAGGAAACAATGACGACATTTCCGTGATATCAGATGACAATGACGACTTATCTGTAATATCAGGTGACAATGATGACACATCTGTGATATTAAGAAACAATGACGACTTATCTGTGATATTAAGAAACAATTACGACATATCTGTGATTTTAGGTGATAATGACGACATACCTTTGATATCAGGTGACAATGACGACATATCTTTGATATCAGGTGACAATGACGACATAATCACGATAAAGTAGTCATATAAGTACCGCTATCAGTAAGTTAGTTACAAAAAATCACGATGACATAGCTTAATATATCATAGGCAGTTAATGAAATATTGCGTTTCGGACCATCGTTTATAAAGAACGATATCCGGAGTGAGACATCAACCGAAACGAAAAACAAAACTATAACACAGCATACATCTACCACCTGAATGAAAACTCTGGGTAAAGAGCGAGACATCTATCGGAATCATGACATAATTGTCAGACATTTACCGCTATCACGCCATAATCAACAGCGAGACATCTATCAGAATCACGACATAACTGTCCGACATTTACCGCTATCACCACATAATCAACAGCGAGACATCTATCAGAATCACGACATAATTGTCAGACATTTACCGCTATCACGACATAATCAACAGCGAGACATCTATCAGAATCACGACATAACTTTCAGACATTTACCGCTATCACGACATAATCAACAGTGAGAGATCTATCGGAATCACGACATAACTGTCCGACATTTACCGCTATCACGACATAATCAACAGAGAGACATCTATCAGAATCACGACATAACTGTCCGACATTTACCGCTATCACGACATAATCAACAGTGAGAGATCTATCGGAATCGAAACATAATTGTCAGACATTTACCGCTATCACGACATAATCAACAGAGAGACATCTATCGGAATCACGACATAACTTTCAGACATTTACCGCTATCACGACATACTCCAATGCGAGACATCTGCCGTCATTAAGACAGAAAAGCGAGACATATGCACATGTATCTGCATCTCAGAAAGACAGCTATACAATTTTTATAATCACAAAAGGGATTGTAGATATAGTTGTCAAACCTATACCGTCACCGCGACGGCACCGACATTCACTGCGATTAAGGCTTTAGTCGTGTTTGAGTAGGAATCCAATGAAACACTAATTACATGTGTTAATTATGCATCGGCAATTAGAGCGAGAGACGCTTTAACTCCCAAATCGGATGTTTTAGAAATAGAACTTCTAAAATCATCTAACGTTGAAACACGACATAAAAACAAGGAAATATTTGTAATGCTTTGAACGATTTGAATCCAGTGCTGAAGTCAAACGTATGAATGGTTCACATTACAATTTATATTACTTTCCCTACTCAACACAACTTTTCACAAAGAATGTGCTTCGCACGTTACAAAACGATCAATATACCAAATATATCTTACAGCTTATGTGCCAAGGCCATCCTGAAGTTCTTTGTCACACAGTCACAACAATATTCCCAATGGTTGGTGTCAGTATAGTGACAACAGTGACAGGTGTCGCATGTGTAGGTGATGTCTTTCAGGAAGGATGGATTTAGGATAACCTGGATTTGTTTGGTTTATCGCCATGTGGACAACGAGATTCACTACTCTGAGTAGTCAGCGTGACTACCTCACTGAACACAATACGGAATGCACGTCCCATACCATCCACGTCATCACAGCGTTATAAAACGCAACGAGTAGGGAGCGTCGAACCACACATTTCAGATCTATACTTAAGGTTACGTGGACTAGCACCCTAACTGACGGAGTTGACGCGGCCCCGAATGGACTAGAAAAATACTGCGCTGCAAGCTATCCTAAATGGAATCAAGAAAAACTTCATTCAAATATATAGATATCAATTGAAAAAATGAATAATTTCATAACTGATATCAATGAAAAACGCAGCAGATGAGATTGCTAATACTCTGGAATGCAGTGATAAAATGTTGCAAACAGAAATATATTTCTAACCGATGGCGTCCTTTACACAGGATATATTGGCTGTAGCTTTTTCTTGTATGTACCACATTGAGATATTTCAACTATGTCTTTTTCATTCCGCAGTTATATAGTTCTTAAACTTTTAATCGTCTGGTAACTTATCAATATATTATTTTCGCCTTTCAACTTTTAAAACTTATTCGGGGTTGTAGGAAAATATACTGAAATGTTTGACTGTAGAAAGCAAAAAAAGTTATGTAATACATGGTATATCTAGAAGGAAATCACAACGTAATGACTATTTTGTATTTTTGATTTATCCTGTTATGTAATGCCATGGGTATATCATTTTATAATAGGTATAAGTAATGCCATGGGTATATCATCTGGGTTTTTTAAAAACTGAAATCGTTGATATTTTTACAACTTCTATTTGTGAACTATTTTAACTGATATTCGATAAAAACGACATCCTACCAAAGAACATACCTGTGTAGCCGCTTCATACCTATGATAAGAAAGTCTAGGTGATAGAAATGGGCCTTAGTTACACCTCGTCTCCGAGTCAAGGTGATAGAAATGGGCCTTAGTTACACCTCGTCTCCGAGTCAAGGTGATAGAAATGGGCCTTAGTTACACCTCGTCTCCGAGTCTAGGTGATAGAAATGGGCCTTAGTTACACCTCGTCTCCGAGTCTAGGTGATAGAAATGGGCCTTAGTTACACCTCGTCTCCGAGTCTAGGTGATAGAAATGGGCCTTATTTACACCTCGTCTCCGAGTCAAGGTGATAGAAATGGGCCTTAGTTACACCTCGTCTCCGAGTCTAGGTGATAGAAATGGGCCTTAGTTACACCTCGTCTCCGAGTCTAGGTGATAGAAATGGGCCTAAGTTTCACCTCGTCTCCGAGTCTAGGTGATAGAAATGGGCCTTAGTTATACCTCGTCTCCGAGTCTAGGTGATAGAAATGGGCCTTAGTTATACCTCGTCTCCGAGTCTAGGTGATAGAAATGGGCCTTAGTTATACCTCGTCTCCGAGTCTAGGTGATAGAAATGGGCCTTAGTTATACCTCGTCTCCGAGTCTAGGTGATAGAAATGAACATTGTTTACACCTCGTCTCCCAGTCTAGGTGATAGAAATGGGCCTTAGTTATACCTCGTCTCCGAATCTAGGTGGTAGAAATGGGCCTTAGTTACACCTCGTCTCCGAGTCTAGGTGATAGAAATGAACATTGTTTACACCTGATCTCAGAGTCTAGGTGATAGAAATGGGCCTTTGTTACATTTATCTCCGCATCTAGGCGATAGAAATGGACCTTAGTTACACCTCGTCTCCGAGTCAAGGTCATAGAAATGAACATTGTTTACACATCGTCTCCGAGTCTAGGTGATAGAAATGAACATTGTTTACACCTCGTCTCCGAGTCAAGGTGATAGAAATGGGCCTTAGTTATACCTCGTCTCCGAGTCTATGTGAAGGAAATTGACATTGTTTACACCTCGTCTCCGAGTCAAGGTGAAAGAGATTGGCCATATTTACACCTTGTCTCCTAGTCTATGTGACAGAAATTGACCTTAGCTACACCTCGTCTCCGAGTCTAGGTGATAGAAATGGACAACAGTAATCCCTACATCGTCTCCGAGTCTAGCGTGAATAACTACTGGACCTTAGCTTGAAATGTTTTGGCTATATTACAAGGTAATGTCAGCAAAAATATCCACGTTTTCAAACACGCTCTGCACCACCCTTTAGAGATCCTCCCCAATCCCCGCACAAGCTATTCACCCGCGGCACCACCTACACCCGGAGGTTGAGACGGGTAATGTATGTTCCATTATTTACGGGCGTAATACCAGATCTCAGAACAGCGGATGAAACTATTATTTAGCTAAACTTGAACAAGCCTTAGCTTTGCCATTTTATATTTGGGAATTTCAGCATGGCGCTATGCTTTTTCTCGAAATGGTAAAAGAGTAAGATTTAAGAAAACGAGAGATACAATTTCCTTTAAGGACTATTGAATAACTATTCTATGAAATATTAGGTTTTTTTTCTTAACTTAAAATAAGTCTCTTCTTTTTTAAATACAGAGATTTAACGCTACTGTTTCCAATGCACAGAACCATGACGTAATATGTTGTATATGTTCAAAAGTCAGTAGCAGAAGATCATGGCAGCTTGTCCAAACCCAAGAGATGCTCTCGGCGTCAACTCGGCTGGAAGACAATCTTCATGTGTTCAGTGATTTTGGCCGGAACTATGAATGTGACTTATATTTATCAATCATATTCATATTTGAGTATTAAACCCAAGATCGGCCCTCTTTCAGTACAGATCACAAATGCCCATCCATATTCTCTAGCGGCGTGCTTGCGTGGTTGTCAGTCGCAGCCTGGACTTCTATTGATCTCGACGTAAATTATGAAAACTGACAAAGATATGTACTATGATTTTTGCCGGAACAATACACACACGGGTGATTAGGGTGATGATGCGCTATTAGGAGGGACAACTAGGTCCCGGTCTGACAATCAGTGTGTGGTGCTCAACTATTCCGCCGTGTCCCGAGGGACAGTATGCTTGCGGAAAAGCAGAACCAAATCTCGGCACGGCTGAAGCATGCTGTGTACTCCTGGTTCTGTCATCGTGTGTACTTCTCGTTCTGTCATGGCGTGTACTCATGGTTCTGTCATCGTGTGTACTTCTGTTTCTGTCATCGTGTGTACTTCTGGTTCTGTCATCGTGTGTACACATGGTTCTGTCATGACGTGTACTCATGGTTCTGTCATCGTGTGTACTCATGGTTCTGTCATCGTGTGTACTTCTCGTTCTATCATGGTGTGTACTCCTGGTTCTGTCATGACGTGTACTCATGGTTATGTCATGGCGTGTACTCCAGGTTCTCTCATGGTGTGTACTCATAGTTCTGTCATCATGTGTACTCATGGTTCTGTCATGGCGTGTACACATGGTTCTGTCATGGTGTGTACTCATGGTTCTGTCATGGTGTGTACTTCTCGTTCTGTCATGGTGTGTACTCCTGGTTCTGTCTTGACGTGTTCTCATGGTTATGTCATGGCGTGTACTCCAGGTTCTCTCATGGTGTGTACTCATAGTTCTGTCATCATGTGAACTCATGGTTCTGTCATGGTGTGTACTCATGGTTCTGTTATGGTGTGTACTCCTGGTTCTGTCATGGTGTATACTCATGGTTCTGTCATCGTGTGTACACATGGTTCTGTCATGACGTGTACTCATGGTTCTGTCATCGTGTGTACTCATGGTTCTGTCATCGTGTGTACTTCTCGTTCTATCATGGTGTGTACTCCTGGTTCTGTCATGACGTGTACTCATGGTTATGTCATGGCGTGTACTCCAGGTTCTCTCATGGTGTGTACTCATAGTTCTGTCATCATGTGTACTCATGGTTCTGTCATGGCGTGTACACATGGTTCTGTCATGGTGTGTACTCATGGTTCTGTCATGGTGTGTACTTCTCGTTCTGTCATGGTGTGTACTCCTGGTTCTGTCTTGACGTGTTCTCATGGTTATGTCATGGCGTGTACTCCAGGTTCTCTCATGGTGTGTACTCATAGTTCTGTCATCATGTGAACTCATGGTTCTGTCATGGTGTGTACTCATGGTTCTGTTATGGTGTGTACTCCTGGTTCTGTCATGGTGTATACTCATGGTTCTGTCATGGTGTGTACTCATGTTCTGTCATCGTGTGTACTTCTGGTTCTGTCATAGTGTGTACTCCTGGTTCTGTCATGGTGTGTACTCATGGTTCTGTCATCGTGTGTACTCATGGTTCTGTCATGGTGTGTACTCATGGTTCTGTCATCGTGTGTACTTCTGGTTCTGTCATGGTGTGTACTCCTGGTTCTGTCATCGTGTGTACTCCTGGTTCTGTCATGAAAATCAGAAATGATAAAAGTGATGGGGTCACCTGCCCGACCACATGACGCGTGCTTCCATCCGGGCTAAGTAATAGTGATTGATATAACCTTTGTTCCGTAATTGTTGTAAAATAAATAAAGGTTATATTATAAAGTTGTACGTAAGGTCTAGCATGAACCACACTTTAAAGTATATAACGATAACTTGTGACGTCATCATACTTTCGGAGAATATAAACGGTATTAACTTAAGAAATTTGTCCATTTCCACTTGTTCTGTTAAGTATCGAAAATCTATTTCAATGATATAAGTTAAAGTTCCTCACTGCCATAAAGCAGCTATTTTGATTGGGCCTTGGTCTCGCCCCACCCCTATAATGTTCGTCATCTTTCACACCATCGTCGTAGAGTTCATCATGTATGGAATGCAATTCATGAAATAAGTGTGTCTGTGTGTCCGACAAACCATATTTAAATTCACAGCACCGCGTTACTTTAACATGCATGAACTTGTATCTACTCAGCTTAATATCATGGCTCAGGATAACCGTTACATCAATTTTGAACAAACATAACATTTATAACAACTGACGTCATAACTTCATGACGTCACGGATTTATGAAATGAGATTGGCAGACACATATACTGCCATGGTTTTTCTACTCTCCGCTAGACTTCGCTTCGAAATTACAACGAAAGATAAGGGCTTACAATCCTTATTCATTGACAGATATCTATATTAAGCATGGGGTATTCCTTCCCAAGATGGCGATTTTTGGAATTTTTTTAGCAGAAAATGCCTCAGTTCAACGATCACGAAAATGCAGTCAAATATATATTTGGATAGTCTATACGATGTCACTGGTATATATATAGGAACATTTCCACTTGCCGTTGCTTTTACATCTACTATTCAAATCGAATGATATTGTCTTAAGCAGACGCTCGAAATGTCCGTTATTTTTAAAATCTCACCGACCGACTTTTACCATGGCGATTTCTCACTAATTCTTGCCGACATTTCATCTGACACCGACTGCCATTGTTAACAAGAGATAATTCCGAGGTCTAAATCCAGTCAACGATTCGTTCACTGAATTTATCAATCAATGTCGTTTTGGTAAAAATTTTGTCTTAGTTTCAGCGAGCATAGTCTAGCGGAGAAAAGTTGTTACTAAAGCAGACAATCCAGTCTACTTCGAAAATAGTTTTAACGAGCATAGCCTAGTGGGGAAAAGGAGTAACTAAGGCAGGTAACCCAGTCTAGGCAGACACGGTGATTTTTTAAAAAGTCGTCCTGAAAATATTTGTACAAGAATATTTAGAATGTCATCAATCAGAACACGTATTCTCATTTCATACGCGATTCGTGAAGCCTCTGAGAAACTTTACACTGATAGGCTTGCTTTTTATGTTTGAATATAGTTTTAATTGAAACTGATACCAGATCATCCGTGTAATGATTTATTCCTAGACGTAGGTACCTCAATCTATCAGCATATTTACCCATGAGGAAGTGCATGGATGTGAAAACGCAATTGTCTTACTGTGACGTAACCTGCAGTAGTAATTGTAATATTACACAATCATTCCAGCGTGACGATGATACGTGCACAAGTGACATGCGCACTCAATCATGAAATTTGGCCTCCTTTATGCCACGTGACAGGTACAATTATCAGAATCAACGATCTAATCGATCGGATGATGGATGGAGCTACGATCGCAGGCGGGACTTGCGAGATAGTGGATTATCGAATACTAAACGTGAATGTGGATTATCGGATACATCACGTGATCGTGGATAATCGGATGATACACATGAATGTGGATTATTGAATACCATACGTAAATAAGGATTATCGAATAATACACGTGAATGTGGATTATCGGATACATCACGTGATCGTGGATAATCGGATGATACACATGAATGTGGATTATTGAATACCACACGTAAATAAGGATTATCGAATACTAAACGTGAATGTGGATAATCGGATACTACACGTGATCGTGGATAATCGGATAATACACGTGATCGTGGATGATTATTGTCTGCAAACTTAATGATTCGGACAATGATAATAATGATACATGCAGTATGTATATTGCACTGTAGATATGATTTATGTGTAACATTATAATTCCGTTAAGCTGTAGAAATTAAGGAAATTGATTTATTGATATACCTCGACTTTTGTCTTAATGTCAGCCATTTGAAAACACATCCAGAAGCTTATAGAATGATAACGTGACTTTGGATTAAAACCAGAACATTAAGATTTACTGATGTCATGTTTCCTAGCAACAAAAATAAAATTTTACAATTGAATGTAGTTTCTTATTTCCGGTTTTAGTGAGTGACTTCAACGTTTCTTCAATACCACCCGGGAAGGCCATTCATTCGCCATATCCGACGCGCGGAGAAACATGATAAATATTTAATACAGTCACACGTTATGGTAAAAGATACTGATGAAGTGTTTGTACATTGTCAGCAATGTGAAATGTTGACAAGTAACAGTGGATTTAGGAAGTCATAGAATGTATATAGTTTGTGTAAACATGTTTTTCTTTATGACTGACCTGCCAGAGAGTATATAGAGCAACACTTCAACAAAGAATCATTTACAGCACAACGCGTGCGGTAGCAAGTATTGTAAATCATTAATCTACATCGTGATACTGTCACGGTAAACATGGCCTTCCTCACTCTTCATCAGATTGCTTGTAATTAGATTTTCTCTGTACCAAATGACCACTAAAAGACCAGTGCCCGTAAGCCGTTGTCGGTGCCAGAGTGTAACGTAATAACGTCAACTTCCTGACAATAATTTGTCTTTCATTGAGAAGATATTACCCAATTAAGTCCATTATTCCTTGCGCCATATTTGTCTTCGAGAACCCTCGGCAGTAGAGGTACGTACATACAACCGCGATCAGTTCGTCCGTGTAATTGGATCGAGTGACCGGCAGTTATCAGTTTACTTGCGGAGATTGGAGTGTGTCAATGAAATGATCGCATCATTAATAAAAGGTAGAGAACAGTATTAACAGTCTTTGGAAAAAAAACTGATAAATGATGTTATTGTGATGACGTAGTACTACCATATAGATATTCTCCGTTCTGGGGGAGCATGACTGACAGAGAACGACATATAGCTGGATTGGAACACAATGAGGAGGTTACTCTTGATATAAACAATGAAGGTATTGTAGGATTAAACAATTCTTCCAAAGAAATCGTTATCGGTATCTAAAAATGCTCCTTATAATAGTATTCATATCAGCCAATAAATGTTCTCCGTTCTGTAAATGTCAATATTCGACAAACATCATGATCATTTTATACACAAACGTAAAGAGGTTCATGTTATAGGCCTTCAGACACACTACCTGTACAGACGTTCACGTTATAGGCCTTCAGACACACTACCTGTACAGACGTTCACGTTATAGGCCTTCAGACACACTACCTGTACAGACGTTTACGTTATAGGTCTCCAGAAACATTTTCTATACAGACGTTCACGTTATAGGCCTTCAGACACACTACCTGTACAGACGTTCACGTTATAGGCCTTCAGACACACTACCTGTACAGACGTTCACGTTATAGGCCTTCAGACACACTACCTGTACAGACGTTTACGTTATAGGTCTCCAGAAACATTTTCTATACAGACGTTCACGTTATAGGCCTTCAGACACACTACCTGTACAGACGTTCACGTTATAGGCCTTCAGACACACTACCTGTACAGACGTTCACGTTATAGGCCTTCAGACACACTACCTGTACAGACGTTCACGTAATAGGCCTTCAGACACACTACCTGTACAGACGTTCACGTTTTAGGCCTTTAGACACACTACCTGTACAGACGTTCACGTTATAGGCCTTCAGACACACTACCTGTACAGACGTTCAGGTTATAGGCCTTCAGACACAATTTCTGTAGAAACGTTAACGTTATAAGCCTTCAGACACACTTTCTGTACAGACGTTCACGTTATAGGCCTTCAGACACACTACCTGTACAGACGTTCACGTTATAGGAATCCAGAGACAATTTCTGTACAGACGTTCACGTTATAGGCCTTCAGACACACTTCTTGTACAGACGCTCACGTTATAGGCCTTCAGAAACACTACCTGTACAGACGTTCACGTTATAGGCCTTCAGACACACTACCTGTACAGACGTTCACGTTATAGGCCTTCAGACACACTACCTGTACAGACGTTCACGTTATAGGCCTTCAGAGACACTACCTGTACAGACGTTTACGTTATAGGTCTCCAGAAACACTACCTGTACAGACGTTCACGTTATAGGCCTTCAGACACACTATCTGTACAGACGTTTACGTTATAGGTCTCCAGAAACATTTTCTGTACAGACGTTCACGTTATAGGCCTTCAGACACACTACCTGTACAGACGTTCATGTTATAGGAATCCAGAGACAATTTCTGTACAGACGTTCACGTTATAGGCCTTCAGACACACTACCTGTACAGACGTTCATGTTATAGGAATCCAGAGACACTTTCTGTACAGCCGTTTACGTTATAGGCCTTCAGACACACTTTCTGTTCAAACGTTCACGTTATAGGCCTTCAGACACACTTTCTGTACAGAAGTTCATGTTATAGGCCTTCAGACACACTACCTGTACAGACATTCACGTTATAGGACTCAAGAGACACTTTCTGTACAAACGTTCACGTTATAGGCCTTCAGAGACACTTTCTGTACAAACGTTCACGTTATAGGCCTTCAGAAACACTACCTGTAAAGACGTTCACGTTATAGGCCTTCAGACACACTTTCTGTACAAACAATCACGTTATAGGACTTCAGACACACTTTCTGTACAGAAGTTCATGTTATAGGCCTTCAGACACACTACCTGTACAGACGTTCACGTAATAGGCCTTTAGAGACACTTTCTGTACAGACGTTCTCGTTATAAGCCTTCAGAGACACTTCATCTACAGACGTCAACATAATAAGCCTTCAGAGACACAACCTATAGACACTTCCTGTACAGACGTTCACGTTAAAGACTTTTAGAGACACTACCTGTACATACGTTCACGTTATAGGCCTTCAGACACATTACCTGTACAGACGTTCACGTTATAGGCCTTCAGACACACTACCTGTACAGACGTTCAGGTTATAGGACTCCAGAGACACTACCTGTACAAACGTTCACGTTAAAGGCCTTCAGACACAGTACCTGTAAAGACGTTCACGTTATAGGACTCCAGAGACAATTTCTGTACAGACGTTCACATTATAGGCCTTCAGACACACTTTCTGTAAAACCGTTCACGTTATAGGCCTTCAGACACACTTTCTGTACAGCAGTTCATTTGATAGGCCTTCAGACACACTACCTGTACAGACGTTCACGTTATAGGCCTTCAGACACACTACCTGTACAGACGTTCACGTTATAGGCCTTCAGAGACACTTTCTGTACAGACGTTTACGTTAAAGACTTTTACGGACACTACCTGTAGAGACGTTCACGTTATAGGCTTTCAGAGACACTACCTGTACAGACGTTCTCGTTATAAGCCTTCAGAGACACTTTCTGTATAGACGTTCACGTTATAGGTCTTCATAGACACTTCATCTACAGACGTCAACATAATAGATTTTAAGAGACTCTTACTGTCAGACGTTCACGTTATAAGCCTTCAGAGACACTCTCTGTACAGATGTTCACATTATAGGCCTTAAGAGACACTTCCTATACAGACGTTCACGTAATAGGCCTTCAGACACACTACCTGTACAGACGTTCACGTTATAAGCCTTCAGAGACACTCT
Organism: Ylistrum balloti; assembly: GCF_031769215.1. Taxonomy (NCBI): domain Eukaryota; kingdom Metazoa; phylum Mollusca; class Bivalvia; order Pectinida; family Pectinidae; genus Ylistrum; species Ylistrum balloti. The sequence goes on from NW_026782095.1 coordinate 347,083, forward strand.
CTGTACAGATGTTCACGTTATAGGCCTTAATAGACACTTCCTATACAGACGTTCACGTGATAGGCCTTCAGACACACTACCTGTACAGATGTTCACGTTATAGGCCTTAAGAGACACTTCCTATACAGACGTTCGCGTTATAAGCCTTCAGAGACACTACCTGTACAAACGATTACGTTATTAACTTTTAGAGACACTTTCTTTAAATATTTTCATGTTAGACATAACAACGATAATCACCACTTATGATTCGTCAAATTAAAAACCCGCAATTATTCTTCTGATCAACCATCTTAAATAACAATATTTGCCATTTCATATTTTATTTTCCAGCATATATACATGTACATTGGTACTATTTCAATTCATTTCTACACTGTATCGAAAATACATTGACAAGTAAGCCTGGTGTGACTAGGTTCTCACGGTAGGTGTACATACGTTGAAACTGACACAAAACATGATACTTCTTTCAGTCTGATAACAGTTGCAACTATTGTAAAGTGAAAGCGAGGCAAACACGTCACGTGCACGTGACTAATGTATCCATAACTAATTTGAGTGATTGGATGAAATAGATCACGTGATTTCAAATTAAGGATAGGTTCGATTATCTAATTCACAGTTGAATAAAAAAAACAATAAAAAGAGAGGCGAATATAATAGACAGAGACGTGATTTTCTCACATTAGACATAACACTTCAGGGTAACACTCGTACAGGTGTGAATGCTGTTATTTGTTATCTTTTTACTCCTGGAAAGGAATCATTCAAATTTAATGTACAATAGCCGATCCTTTACCTACCGTACTCGATAACCTACTACGAGAGGGTCGCTGGTGGCGCCAGGAATGTGATTTAGCTTGGTGGTAAAATGTTGGGATAATTTCCCGACTAATTACGCTGTTAATCATTTACACGTTCATTACGGATATCCGGAATCCCAAAAACATCTCTAGTACCAAAACACACGATCTTTCATGACTTCGTCATACGGACATTAACGCGACCACCTGCCATTTTTACAAATACGCGTTCTCTCTTTAAACATTAGCAGGACAATCTCGTTTTGTTCCACCTAACATACCTATTACTATGACAATCTCGTGAAAAACGTGTACGGATGTGGACCACCACCAGTGTGTACCTATCACCTGAGTGTATAGAGACACGAGAGTCTGTAAGAGTTTATAGTTTATTCACACATACATATAGTCCGCACTAATTTTGAAATTATAAATAAATAATTCAGTTTGTCGAACGGACATGAGAAGGATGTAAGAGGATATTCTATATTTCTACTGCACGTTAAGTTTTATATCTAATATGATTTTCTGATGAATAGAATTACCAGACTTTGATGCTTTGAATTTATAATGATTGGCTCTCGTGCACTTGACGCCCCATATATGGAAATTACCATGACAGTGTCCTGTTGATGTTTGTAAATACGTTAATAGTTATTGTAAATGGTTGGATTCGATCTTATTGCCAATTTGCCGGTCAGTCGCTTTACTCCACACATGTTGAGTGAATGCTCAATCTTTATGATTCCGCATCCACAATGGCCTTCGAGCAGGCAATTTTCTTTTGTATCTGTAAGCGAGTATCGACCGTGTGTCCAGCCTATACATTTGAAGGCGAGGCAAAGGTAAATACTCATGATTACAATCCATAAAACAACGTGATACCTAGAACAGCCGCTAGGGGAGGCACTAGTGATTGACGACCAAGTGGAGCTTTGGTTCCCATTAGATTAAAGAAATCACTATATAGTCTTATTATACCAATTTAGTTCAATTGCACCTATCAATAATTCCTTTTCAAGTGTAATCATTGCGCTGATCAGTTCGTTAGAACGTTATGATTTGGCCAGATTCTGTTGGTCGTTCAGATCTATCTAGATCTGTAAGTAAACAGCAGGGTTTACCTTACGTACTAATGACAAACTCGAGGATCGATAGAATGTAACAGACACTCATTTCTTTGTTTACTTTGCAATCTGGCGCATCACAACACTTGAGATCATATATCAATATTGATGATATTCACAGATGATGAGGACACACAAAAGAAACCAACCTAAAACAAAGTAGAGAACAAAATATATTCTGCTGGATATCAAAGAGGCCAGTCTATCACATATGTATTTTAGTGAGGTGACCAATCAAATCCCTTATTTCCAGTGGTTCTCATTCAATCACGGTTTACGATCACGCTATATCACGACGTGTTATTAAACTGTTCCTATTAATCTTTAATAAAACCAAATTTCACAAACCAGTAGATAAATAGTACAAAAATAGCAGGTAGTTTTGTCGGTCAAACAAACCAACTGACCACTATACTTCGACATGAATAACACTCTATGAAACAAATTACACAACAATGTAAATCGCAAAGTGAAAGGGTATTGAAATCACTTCTTTGATCGAGGAATCAAGCCTGTCATATGTTAGTGGTTGGCGAGTGTCCATCTACGCCTATGACATTCAGTCATGTTATACAGTCTGGAACAGATGGTTCGATCAGGAATGTATATGTTGTGGAAATTCTTTTGACCCACAGAGTAAATGTATCTGCTATGTAAAATTTCTCAATCAGGTATCCGTCACACAATATTTATGCATGTAAAGATAACTTGTTTTCTGGAAAAAACTTGTCGTGTTGGCCATCTGTAAGGTTGTTAAACGAACGAATTAAAGAACAAACAGAAGGGAAAGAGGGGATTGTTTTCAGCGACATGTGACAGCCATCATTAAACCGCGTCATGGATCAAAGGGCGTTTACCACTCCTAATGGTTTACAGTACTACAACGATAGGAAACCGTACCAGATAGACATCGATTTTCACAAATCTAATGCATCATCGATCAAATTTCAACAATGGTAACTCATTTTCGTTTTATTTATCAGGTATTGTAATAGATGTCTAGTCGTTATAGTGCTACAACAAATATAGATTATATCCGCTTTTATAGATACTGTGTCTGGTGTCATTCCCAAACGTCAAACACACAAGTATTTAGAGTACCACAACAATATAAATGTTGTGTGATGGTCATCAAACACACACGTAGGTAGAGTACCACAACAATATACATGTTGTGTTATGGTCATCAAACACACATGTAGGTAGAGTACCACAACAATATACATGTTGTGTGATACTCATCAAACACACATGTAGGTAGAGTACCACAACAATATACATGTTGTGTGATACTCATCAAACACACACGTAGGTAGAGTACCACAACAATATAAATGTTGTGTGATACTCATCAAACACACACGTAGGTAGGAGTAACAAAACAATATACATGTTGTGTGATACTCATCAAACACACACGTAGGTAGAGTACCACAACAATATAAATGTTGTGTTATGGTCATCAAACACACATGTAGGTAGAGTACCACAATAATATAAATGTTGTGTGATACTCATCAAACACACACGTAGGTAGAGTACCACAACAATATAAATGTTCTGTGATACTCATCAAACACACATGTAGGTAGGAGTACCACAACAATATAAATGTTGTGTGATACTCATCAAACACACACGTAGGTAGAGTACCACAACAATATACATGTTGTGTTATGGTCATCAAACACACACGTAGGTAGAGTACCACAACAATATAAATGTTGTGTTATGGTCATCAAACACACACGTAGGTAGAGTACCACAACAATATAAATGTTGTGTTATGGTCATCAAACACACACGTAGGTAGAGTACCACAACAATATAAATGTTGTGTGATGGTCATCAAACACACACGTAGGTAGAGTACCACAATAATATAAATGTTGTGTTATGGTCATCAAACACACAAGTAGGTAGAGTACCACAACAATATACATGTTGTGTGATACTCATCAAACACACATGTAGGTAGAGTACCACAACAATATAAATGTTGTGTTATTGTCATCAAACACACACGTAGGTAGAGTACCACAACAATATACATGTTGTGTTATGGTCATCAAACACACATATAGGTAGAGTACCACAATAATATACATGTTGTGTGATACTCATCAAACACACATGTAGGTAGAGTACCACAACAATATAAATGTTGTGTTATGGTCATCAAACACACACGTAGGTAGAGTACCACAACAATATAAATGTTGTGTTATGGTCATCAAACACACATGTAGGTAGAGTACCACAATAATATACATGTTGTGTGATACTCATCAAACACACATGTAGGTAGAGTACCACAACAATATAAATGTTGTGTTATGGTCATCAAACACACATGTAGGTAGAGTACCACAATAATATACATGTTGTGTGATACTCATCAAACACATATGTAGGTAGAGTACCACAACAATATAAATGTTGTGTTATGGTCATCAAACACACACATAGGTAGAGTACCACAATAATATAAATGTTGTGTTATGGTCATCAAACACACATGAAGGTAGAGTACCACAACAATATAAATGTTGTGTTATGGTCATCAAACACACATGTAGGTAGAGTACCACAACAATATAAATGTTGTGTGTTGGTCTCAAACAGACTTGAAATTTGTTTGTGTACCAACATCGTTTATTTCTCTTTTTTTTTCAAAATGTTCTAAACATATCCATTTTAATCAGATAATCAACTGTTCGCCTTTGAAATGTTCACCAATATTGTTCTGTACACTTTTCCATTAGATTATCATGGGGGCTGACCTTTTTTGTTCTGTACACTTTTCCATTAGATTATCATGGGGGCTGATGACCTTTTTTGTTCTGTACACTTTTCCATTAGATTATCATAGGGGCTGATGACCTTTTTTGTTCTGTACACTTTTCCATTAGATTATCATGGGGGCTGACCTTTTTTGTTCTGTACACTTTTCCATTAGATTATCATAGGGGCTGATGACCTTTTTTGTTCTGTACACTTTTCCATTAGATTATCATGGGGGCTGACCTTTTTTGTTCTGTACACTTTTCCATTAGATTGTCATGTGGGCTGACCTTTTTTGTTCTGTACACTTTTCCATTAGATTATCATGGGGGCTGACCTTTTTTGTTCTGTACACTTTTCCATTAGATTATCATGGGGGATGACCTTTTTTGTTCTGTACACTTTTCCATTAGATTATCATAGGGGCTGATGACCTTTTTTGTTCTGTACACTTTTCCATTAGATTATCATGGGGGCTGACCTTTTTTGTTCTGTACACTTTTCCATTAGATTATCATAGGGGCTGATGACCTTTTTTGTTCTGTACACTTTTCCATTAGATTATCATGGGGGCTGACCTTTTTTGTTCTGTACACTTTTCCATTAGATTGTCATGGGGCTGACCTTTTTTGTTCTGTACACTTTTCCATTAGATTATCATAGGGGGGCTGATTAGATTATCACCTTTTTTGTTCTGTACACTTTTCCCACCTTTTTTGTTCTGTACACTTTTCCATTAGATTATCATGGGGGCTGACCTTTTTTGTTCTGTACACTTTTCCATTAGATTATCATGGGGGCTGACCTTTTTTGTTCTGTACACTTTTCCATTAGATTATCATGGGGGCTGACCTTTTTTGTTCTGTACACTTTTCCATTAGATTATCATGGGGGCTGACCTTTTTTGTTCTGTACACTTTTCCATTAGATTATCATGGGGGCTGATGACCTTTTTTGTTCTGTACACTTTTCCATTAGATTATCATGGGGGCTGACCTTTTTTGTTCTGTACACTTTTCCATTAGATTATCATGGGGGCTGACCTTTTTTGTTCTGTACACTTTTCCATTAGATTACACTTTTCATTAGATTATCATGGGGGCTGACCTTTTTTGTTCTGTACACTTTTCCATTAGATTATCATGGGGGCTGACCTTTTTTGTTCTGTACACTTTTCCATTAGATTATCATGGGGGCTGACCTTTTTTGTTCTGTACACTTTTCCATTAGATTATCATGGGGGCTGACCTTTTTTGTTCTGTACACTTTTCCATTAGATTATCATGGGGGCTGACCTTTTTTGTTCTGTACACTTTTCCATTAGATTATCATGGGGGCTGACCTTTTTTGTTCTGTACACTTTTCCATTAGATTATCATGGGGGCTGACCTTTTTTTTTGTGTACTGTTTTCCTTGCGTTTATCATGGGGGCTGACCTTTTTTGTTCTGTACACTTTTCCATTAGATTATCATGGGGGCTGACCTTTTTTGTTCTGTACACTTTTCCATTAGATTATCATGGGGGCTGACCTTTTTTGTTCTGTACACTTTTCCATTAGATTATCATGGGGGCTGACCTTTTTTGTTCTGTACACTTTTCCATTAGATTATCATGGGGGCTGACCTTTTTTGTTCTGTACACTTTTCCATTAGATTATCATGGGGGCTGACCTTTTTTGTTCTGTACACTTTTCCATTAGATTATCATGGGGGCTGACCTTTTTTGTTCTGTACACTTTTCCATTAGATTATCATGGGGGCTGACCTTTTTTGTTCTGTACACTTTTCCATTAGATTATCATGGGGGCTGACCTTTTTTGTTCTGTACACTTTTCCATTAGATTATCATGGGGGCTGACCTTTTTTGTTCTGTACACTTTTTCTGGGGGCTGACCTTTTTTGTTCTGTACACTTTTCCATTAGATTATCATGGGGGCTGACCTTTTTTGTTCTGTACACTTTTCCATTAGATTATCATGGGGGCTGACCTTTTTTGTTCTGTACACTTTTCCATTAGATTATCATGGGGGCTGACCTTTTTTGTTCTGTACACTTTTCCATTAGATTATCATGGGGGCTGACCTTTTTTGTTCTGTACACTTTTCCATTAGATTATCATGGGGGCTGACCTTTTTTGTTCTGTACACTTTTCCATTAGATTATCATGGGGGCTGACCTTTTTTGTTCTGTACACTTTTCCATTAGATTATCATGGGGGCTGACCTTTTTTGTTCTGTACACTTTTCCATTAGATTATCATGGGGGCTGACCTTTTTTGTTCTGTACACTTTTCCATTAGATTATCATGGGGGCTGACCTTTTTTGTTCTGTACACTTTTCCATTAGATTATCATGGGGGCTGATGACCTTTTTTGTTCTGTACACTTTTCCATTAGATTATCATGGGGGCTGACCTTTTTTGTTCTGTACACTTTTCCATTAGATTATCATGGGGGCTGACCTTTTTTGTTCTGTACACTTTTCCATTAGATTATCATGGGGGCTGACCTTTTTTGTTCTGTACACTTTTCCATTAGATTATCATGGGGGCTGACCTTTTTTGTTCTGTACACTTTTCCATTAGATTATCATGGGGGCTGACCTTTTTTGTTCTGTACACTTTTCCATTAGATTATCATGGGGGCTGACCTTTTTTGTTCTGTACACTTTTCCATTAGATTGTCATGGGGGCTGACCTTTTTTGTTCTGTACACTTTTCCATTAGATTATCATGGGGGCTGACCTTTTTTGTTCTGTACACTTTTCCATTAGATTATCATGGGGGCTGACCTTTTTTGTTCTGTACACTTTTCCATTAGATTATCATGGGGGCTGACCTTTTTTGTTCTGTACACTTTTCCATTAGATTGGGGGCTGATGACCTTTTTTGTTCTCATGGGGCTGACCTTTTTTGTTCTGTACACTTTTCCATTAGATTATCATGGGGGCTGACCTTTTTTGTTCTGTACACTTTTCCATTAGATTATCATGGGGGCTGACCTTTTTTGTTCTGTACACTTTTCCATTAGATTATCATGGGGGCTGACCTTTTTTGTTCTGTACACTTTTCCATTAGATTATCATGGGGGCTGACCTTTTTTGTTCTGTACACTTTTCCATTAGATTATCATGGGGGCTGACCTTTTTTGTTCTGTACACTTTTCCATTAGATTGTCATGGGGGCTGACCTTTTTTGTTCTGTACACTTTTCCATTAGATTATCATGGGGGCTGACCTTTTTTGTTCTGTACACTTTTCCATTAGATTATCATGGGGGCTGACCTTTTTTGTTCTGTACACTTTTCCATTAGATTATCATGGGGGCTGACCTTTTTTGTTCTGTACACTTTTCCATTAGATTATCATGGGGGCTGATGACCTTTTTTGTTCTGTACACTTTTCCATTAGATTATCATGGGGGCTGACCTTTTTTGTTCTGTACACTTTTCCTTTTTTGTTCTGTACACTTTTCCATTAGATTATCATGGGGGCTGACCTTTTTTGTTCTGTACACTTTTCCATTAGATTATCATGGGGGCTGACCTTTTTTGTTCTGTACACTTTTCCATTAGATTATCATGGGGGCTGACCTTTTTTGTTCTGTACACTTTTCCATTAGATTATCATGGGGGCTGACCTTTTTTGTTCTGTACACTTTTCCATTAGATTATCATGGGGGCTGACCTTTTTTGTTCTGTACACTTTTCCATTAGATTATCATGGGGGCTGACCTTTTTTGTTCTGTACACTTTTCCATTAGATTATCATGGGGGCTGATGACCTTTTTTGTTCTGTACACTTTTCCATTAGATTATCATGGGGGCTGACCTTTTTTGTTCTGTACACTTTTCCATTAGATTGTCATGGGGGCTGACCTTTTTTGTTCTGTACACTTTTCCATTAGATTGTCATGGGGGCTGACCTTTTTTGTTCTGTACACTTTTCCATTAGATTGTCATGGGGGCTGATGACCTTTTTTGTTCTGTACACTTTTCCATTAGATTATCATGGGGGCTGATGACCTTTTTTGTTCTGTACACTTTTCCATTAGATTGTCATGGGGCTGACCTTTTTTGTTCTGTACACTTTTCCATTAGATTATCATGGGGGCTGACCTTTTTTGTTCCCGAAATTCCCATATCTCCCAAACTCCAAATAAATCTCCCTACATTCCTCAATGAAGATTCGTTGATTAATTAAAATATATTCCCTCGAGTTCCTGAAGGGGTATAATATTTACCTTATTGATGCCTGTAATAGATACTTGTCATTTGAAAGTATAGTTCGTAAATAAGAAAACAGGAAATAACTACAAAATTATAAAAGTGTCATCACTAAAAACGACTTCGAGATAACTTTCCGGCTCCTAATTTCATTTAACATGAAATAGCTTTGATGTGTTTCTCCACCCACTGCAGAAATAGCAGTTCTACGCCTTGATATCATCACAAGTTGGGAAAACAGTTTTAGTATCTAAGGTTAAAAGATTTCGTGTGACTCTTGTGTCTGCTACCATGACAGCAAGTAGCCTATACAACAGTGACGAGCGATACTAACAGTTCATATAGGTAATCGTTGTGTATTCGCCCCGCGGTGCTTTTTTTCAGCATGACGTGCAAATTTCTGTGGCTGACAAACAAAGAGTATCTGATGAATCTGTAACAGTGGTACTAATCGATATCAGTGGAGCAGAACAAGTACACGGAACACTGATTCGCACGAGTGTCATATCCGCTACAGGGGATTACACCAGATCCATAGCACTTCCATCTAGTCACAGTGGTTGAACCGTGCATACGTTGGAAAGCAATTCAATTAACAAAATAAAAGTGACTCCCAAAGACGCCACAGCTGAGTATATTGTGTATTTTGACTAACGCGCCTAACGCAGTATAGAAAGAGTGTTTTTAAATAGCTATTTAGTGCAATGAAAGTGATACCAACAGCTATTTATTAGTCCGGCAAGACAATATATACTGACCAATACCTCAAACCACACGTTATACTATAATTCAAAACCAAGTAAAATCTAATTTTTTGAATATCGGACGATTGTGGCCTTCAAATATTTTAATAAAAGTTTACAACAAAGAGATTAACACAGCGTCAGGTGACCTGTAGCGCCGTAACCAATGACATTGGTTGAAGGGGATGGGGTACCTTAGAATGATATCGACAATTTCAGCTTAGGACTGATTCAGTGGCATCAGTGTCGTGTCTAACAGCACCACCACCCCAGCCGTTAATTATCACCAAAATCAATACCTTCGACTATAAGAAGTGATGTTTCTGACTGACCGCCGAATAGTTTGAATATCACTCATATAGAATATTGATATTGCCATACGGTGTTAATGAAAGCTGTATCAAATATTGGCCCTTTCTATATTGGATTATTTCAATAGCTGTCGAGATGCCGGAATCATTTTACACAGAATATAATCCGGTGAAGGAATCAAAATTGAGTTTGTTCATCTATGATAAATACTGTTTTCAAAGTGGTAAGAATTCACCAAACCCTAACCTTCGTTATTGTATACAAAAACAAACAATGAATAAAGTAGTCATTGATTTCAAAACTTACCTATTGTAGATACGACTGTTCCAACGAAATAAAATGAGCCCGGGAAATCCCATCGTGGTCGTTTGGTACCAGCAAACCCTGCGGAATCTGCTTCCGCATGAATCTGTAGAATGGCGTCGAAATCTGTCCTGTTGATGGACGGGTAAGCTCTGAGAAACGTGTCTAACCTATCCAGGTATACTTGTTTCTCCAGCACTTCGTTATCCTGCTCTAGAATCATAAACACTACAGCTCCAGTGATCATATAGATCCCCAAAACAATGAACAGCAGAATAAATCTGGCGTTATCCTCCCGGAGGTGAAGAACATAGCAACACCCCCGGTGACCAGATCGCGCCATGCTTCCAGAAAGGAGCACCATTCAGCCCCTCCAGAGCACTTATGTTGTTACACATCTAAAACCATATTTTAAGAATATTGACAATAAAACGAATGATGCCTCATTTTATACTTCCAGAAAAAAAAGGATAAAGAAATTAAAATGGGAAAACTCCAATTTTCTTCTCTCTCCTCTTCCCCCCCAAGATACTCGGTTATGAAAGAATCACTGTGTTATGGAGTATTCTATTACGACATATTTGCATCTTTTATCATTTTGAATTACTGACATGTGATTATTTTTATAGTCAAATTTGTCGAGATGGCGGCGTTAAATTTAATAGTAATCCTTGAGATATGTTCATTTCTTCGAAATTAATTCACTATAATTCGGATATAACCCAGAGCGCTCCCCGTGTCGTCCAATACTGACTTTCTTGATAGTTTCCCAGTTTGCGTAAATATAGGTTCCCTCCAAAAGCTTTTCATGGGAGCACGTGAAGGAGGGGAAATCAATAGACATTACGACAAGAGACGATTTAGTTCTCCTTTTGATGCCTAGAGGCCACTTGATAACACATATTCACTAAATTCAGAAACTATCAAGAGAAAGCGTTACATCCCTGTGAAATATCCGTCAGTGTGTGTGCAGGTCTGCGTATCCTATATTCCGCACATGGCTTACCTTCACACTTCGTCTTACTGTGAGCAACTGTCCTTCCTGCTTTACTACAGCAGATAGAAGCACCAGCGAGCAGAACAATGTATCGTTGACAGCTCTATCAGGTATAACTTTCACCGCAGCCACTATCTACATATATCTACCTATAGGAACAATAGCTACAGCACGCGCGAGTGACCAGCTTCCCATGTGTTCAGGTAGATATGAACAACGTCATACGACCTAAAGTATCAACAGATTGCATCTTGACATTGCAAGGAATGAGTTTGGGCTACTACATAGAGGGACGCGGCTCGGCCTGGTAATTGATTGGGCATAGGGTATTGTCATCGACACTGTTAACCGAGTGCACGTTTACACGGATGTGTTTCTAGGGTGCTGTGTATATTCTGGTATTGAAAATGGGCAACGATTCTCTGATATTAACCAAAATACATTAGGGCACGAGCGAACATCAAGGTAGCGATCGATCGGGAATCGATTTTTGGAGAGTTCTGTAAAGTACCGTACATCTGTTAGACTGTCTATATCAAACAGGCGGTACTGTTGTAACGGTACGCCGGTTAATTACATCCTCACAACTCGTTGCCGCAGGGATTAAGTACACATATGTATGTAAATCTACTTTAAAATATACATTGTGTACAAAATGAAAATTATATTCGTTATTAAACATATAACGGGAAAACTGCTATATTATATCGATTGGTTTTGTGAAGTCCGTGTTTGACTTGCTGCGCAGGCCCCACTATAGTTTAACTATTCATAGAGAGATGTTCTGATGTGCAAGGACATCGAGTGGTGGCCATGGAATCTAAGATTTCCAGGCCTATATAAAGTATCATCAATAGTCACTTGGTTTATCTGATTCCTATTTAATTTTCCTGTATGATGGCATAGTTGTGAATGTACAGTCAACATCCTTTACACCAGTATTCCTTATCACAGAGATGATGGGTTTTGGTAACATAAAAATGCCGTCAATTTCATTCTAATTTGAAATGAAACTAATTAGATTTGACACGTGCCCTCTATACAGGTACCAGCATCCATGCCTGTATGAACGCATGCAGTGACATTCAACTTTTTGATTTAATATATGGATTGAATTTCATTCATATGAACATGGATATTGAAAAGTTGGTTCAATATTGAGGTCGACGTTAGGGCCATTGACATATTTGAACCAACTTTACATGCTAAATGTTCTCTTGTGAATGTCTCGGACAAGACAAACGCTACTCAAAATGGCGATGATCGTGGACATATACTCGCTATATCTAGAGTAAAATTGAGAACTTGTTTCAGTTCCAGGAAAGCAAGAGTTGGGATATATTTGAGTTTGACAAATATATCATCGCTTTTCCTGATATCATAAGTTTTATACCAATTTAAAGTAAAGCTTACGTATCAAAAGTAAATAAAACATTCCAAGTACATATTGTCTACGTGTATAAAGTATATACAGTACGTATATAAAGTATATACAGTGCGTGTATAAAGTAGATATAGTACGTGTATAAAGTATATACAGTACGTATATACACTATATACAGTACGTGTATAAAGAAGATACAGTACGTGTATAAAGTATATACAGTACGTATATAAAGTATATACAGTACGTGTATAAAGTATATACAGTACGTAGATACAGTACGTGTATAAAGTATATACAGTACGTATATAAAGTAGATACAGTACGTGTATCAAGTAGATACAGTGCGTGTATAAAGTATATACAGTACGTATATAAAGTATATACAGTACGTATATTAAGTAGATACAGCACGTGTATACAGTATATACAGTACGTATATAAAGTAGATACAGCACGTATATAAAGTATATACAGTACGTAGATACATTACGTGTATAAAGTATATACAGTACGTGTATAAAGTATATACAGTACGTATATACACTATATACAGTACGTGTATAAAGAAGATACAGTACGTAGATACAGTACGTGTATAAAGTATATACAGCACGTATATAAAGTATATACAGTACGTATATAAAGTATATACAGTACGTGTATAAAGTATATACAGTACGTAGATACAGTACGTGTATAAAGTATATACATTACGTATATAAAGTAGATACAGTACGTGTATCAAGTAGATACAGTACGTGTATAAAGTATATACAGTACGTATATAAAGTATATACAGTACGTATATTAAGTAGATACAATACGTGTATACAGTATATACAGCACGTATATAAAGTATATACAGTACTTAGATACATTACGTGTATAAAGTATATACAGTACGTATATAAAGTAGATACAGTACGTGTATACAGTAGACAGTACATGTATAAAGTATATAGAGTACATATATAAAGTATATACAGTATGTGTATAAAGTATATACAGTACGTGTATAAAGTATATACGGTACGTGTATAAAGTAGATACAGTACGTGTATAAAATAGATACAGCATGTATATAAAGTATATACAGTACGTAGATACATTACGTGTATAAAGTATATACAGTACGTATATCAAGTAGATACAGTACGTGTATAAAGTATATACAGTACGTGTATAAAGTATATACACTACGTGTATAAAGTAGTTACAGTACGTGTATAAAGTATATACAGTATGTGTATAAAGTATATACAGTACGTATATAAAGTAGATACAGTACGTGTATAAAGTATATACAGTATGTGTATAAAGTATATACAGTACGTATATAAAGTAGATACAGTACGTGTATAAAGTATATACAGTACGTGTATACTGTGTATAGTATCGTGTATAAAGTATATCGTGTATCATTGTGTATGGTGTATAAAGTATAAGGATCATCATTGCGTATCGTGTATAAATTATATCGTGTATCACTGTGTATCGTGTATAAGGTATAACGATTATCACTGTGTATCGTGTATAAATTATGTCGTATATCACTGTGTATCGTGTATAAAGTATAATGATTATCACTGTGTATCGTGTATAAATTATATCGTATATCACCGTGTATAGTATCGTGTATAAAGTATATCGTGTATCACTGTGTATCGTGTATAAAGTATATCGTGTATCACTATGTAGTATCGTGTTGAAAGTATATCGTGTATCACTGTGTATAGTATCGTGTATAAAGTATATCGTGTATCACTGTATAGTATCGTGTTGAAAGTATATCGTGTATCACTGTATAAAGTGTATAAAGTATATATATCACTGTGTATAGTCGTGTATAAAGTATATCGTGTATCACATTGTGTATATCACTGTGTAGTATATCATCGTGTATAAAGTATATCGTGTATCACTGTATAGTATCGTGTTGGAAGTATATCGTATATCACTGTGTATAATATCGTGTATAAAATATATCGTGTATCACTGTGTATCGTGTATAAAGTATATCGTGTATCATTGTGTATGATATCGTGTATAAAGTATATCGTGTATCACGTGTATAAAGTATATCACTGTATGTATAAAGTATAAGGATCATCATTGTGTATCGTGTATAAATTATATCGTATATCACTGTGTATCGTGTATAAAGTATATCGTGTATCATTGTGTATCGTATCGTGTATAAAGTATATCGTGTATCACTGTGTATCGTGTTGAAAGTATATCGTGTATCACTGTGTATCGTGTATAAAGTATATCGTGTATCATAGTGTATCGTATCGTGTATAAAGTATATCGTGTATCACTGTGTATGATATCGTGTATAAAGTATATCGTGTATAATTGTGTATAGTATCGTGTTTAAAGTAGATAGTGTATCGCTGTGTATGATATCGTGTATAAAGTATATCGTGTATCACTGTGTATAAAGTATATCTTGTATCAATGTGTATAGTATCGTGTATAAAGTATAGCGTGTATCACTGTGTATCGTGTATAAAGTATATCGTGTATCACTGTGTATCGTGTATAAAGTATATCGTGTATCACTGTGTATCGTGTATAAAGTATATCGTGTATCACTGTGTATCGTGTATAAAGTATATCGTGTATCACTGTGTATCGTGTGTAACGTATAACGATTATCACTGTGTATCGTGTATAAAGTATATCGTGTATCACTGTGTATCGTGTATAAAGTATATCGTGTATCACTGTGTATCGTGTATAAAGTATATCGTGTATCATTGTGTATCGTATCGTGTATAAAGTATATCGTGTATCACTGTGTATCGTGTATAAAGTATAACGATTATCACTGTGTATCGTGTATAAAGTATATCGTGTATCACCATGTATAGTATCGTGTATAAAGTATATCGTGTATCACCATGTATCATGTATAAAGTATATCGTGTATCACTGTGTATAGTATCGTGTATGAAAGTATATCGTGTATCACACTGTGTATAATATCGTGTATAAAGTATATCGTGTATCACTGTGTATAGTATCGTGTATGAAGTATATCGTGTATCACTGTGTATAGTATCGTGTATAAAGTATATCGTGTATGTGTATCGTGTATAAAGTATATACGTATCGTATATAAGTATATCGTGTATCACGTGTATCAGTACTGTATAAAGTATATATCGTGTATAAAGTATATCGTGTACTGTGTATCGTGTATAAAATATATCGTGTATCACTGTGTATCGTGTATAATGTATATCGTGTATCACTGTATAGTATCGTGTTGGAAATATATCGTGTATCACTGTGTATAAAGTATATCGTGTATCACTCTGTATAGTATCGTGTATAAAGTATATCTTGTATCAATGTGTATAGTATCGTGTATAAAGTACAGCGTGTATCACAGTGTAACGTGTATAAAGTATATCGTGTATCATTGTGTATCGTGTATAAAGTATATCGTGTATCACTGTGTATCGTGTATAAAGTATATCGTGTATTACTGCATAGTATCGTGTATAAAGTATATCGTGTATGACTGTGTATAATATCATGTATAAAGTATATCGTGCATCACTATGTATCGTGTATAAAGTATATCGTGTATCACCATGTATAGTATCGTGTATAAAGTATATCGTGTATCACCGTGTAATTGTGTATAGTATCGTGTTTAAAGTAGATAGTGTATCGCTGTGTATGATATCGTGTATAAAGTATATCGTGTATCACTGTGTATCGTGTATAAAGTATATCGTGTATCACTGTATAGTATCGTGTTGGAAGTATATCGTGTATCACTGTGTATAAAGTATATCGTGTATCACTGTGTATCGTGTATAAAGTATAACGATTATCACTGTGTATCGTGTGTAAAGTATATCGTGTATCACTGTGTATCGTGTATAAAGTATATCGTGTATCACTGTGTATCGTGTATAAAGTATATCGTGTATCACTGGTTATCGTGTATAAAGTATATCGTGTATCACTGTGTATCGAGTATAAAGTATATTGTGTATCACTTTATAGTATCATGTTGAAAGTATATCGTGTATCACTGTGTATGAAGTATATCTTGTATCAATGTGTATAAAGTATATCGTGTATCACTGCATAGTATCGTATTGGAAGTATATCGTGTATCACTCTGTATAAAGTATATCGTGTATCACTGTGTATCGTGTATAAAGTTTATCATGTATCACTGTGTATCGTGTATAAAGTATATCGTGTATCACTGTGTATCGTGTATAAAGTATATCGTGTATCACTGTATAGTATCGTGTTGGAAGTATATCGTGTATCACTGTGTATAAAGTATATCGTGTATCACCGTGTATAGTATCATGTATAAAGTATATCGTGTATCACTGTGTATCGTGTATAAAGTATATCGTGTATCACTGTGTATAGTATCGTGTATAAAGTATAACGTGTATCACTGTGTATAGTATCATATATAAAGTATATAAAGTATATCGTGTATCACTGTGTATCGTGTATAAAGTATATCATGTATCACTGTATATAATATCGTGTATAAAATATAACGTGTATCACTTTGTATCGTCTATAAAGTATATCGTGTATCAAAGTATCGTGTATAAAGTATATATCACTGTGTGTATCGTGTATAAAGTATATCGTGTATCAAGTGTATAGTATCGTGTATAAAGTATATCAGTGTATAGTATGTGTATACTGTGTATATATCGTGTATAAAGTATATCGTGTATAAAGTGTATATCGTGTATCAAGTATATCGTGTATCAAAGTGTATATCGTGTAGTATATCGTGTATCATGTGTATAGTATCGTGTATAAAGTATATCTTGTATCAATGTGTATAGTATCGTGTATAAAGTATATCGTGTATCACTGTGTTACATGTATAAAGTATATCGTGTATTACTGTGTATCGTGTATAAAGTATATCGTGTATCAAGTGTGTATCGTGTATAAAGTATATCGTGTATCACCGTGTATAGTATCGTGTATAAAGTATATCGTGTATCACTGTGTATAATATCGTGTATAAAGTATATCGTGTATCACTGTGTATCGTGTATAAAGTATATCGTGTATCACTGTGTATAGTATCGTGTATAAAGTATATCGTGTATCACTGTGTATAGTATCGTGTATAAAGTATATATCGTGCATCATTGTGTATCGTGTATAAATTATATCGTATATCACTGTGTATCGTGTATCAAATATATCGTGTATCATTGTGTATCGTATCGTGTATAAAGTATATCGTGTATCACTGTGTATCGTGTATAAGGTATAACGATTATCACTGTGTATCGTGTATAAAGTATATCGTGTATCACTGTGTATCGTGTATAAAGTATATCGTGTATCACCGTGTATAGTATCGTGTATAAAGTATATCGTGTATCACCGTGTATAGTATCGTGTATAAAGTATATCGTGTATCACTGTGTATAGTATCGTGTATAAAGTATATCGTGTATCACTTTGTATGATATCGTGTATAAAGTATATCGTGTATCACTGTGTATAGTATCGTGTATAAAGTATATCGTGTATCACTGTGTATCGTGTATAAAGTATATCGTGTATAAAGTATATCGTGTATCACTTTGTATAGTATCGTGTATAAAGTATATCGTGTATCACTGTGTATATTATCATGTATAAAGTATATCGTGTATCACTGTATATCGTGTATAAAGTATAAAGTGTATGTATATCGTCGTGTATAAGTATAAAGTATATCGTGTATCACTGTGTATCGTGTATAAGGTATAACGATTATCACTGTGTATCGTGTATAAATTATGTCGTATATCACTGTGTATCGTGTATAAAGTATATCATGTATGACTGTGTATAATATCGTGTATAAAGTATATCGTGCATCACTATGTATCGTGTATAAACTATATCGTGTATCACCATATATAGTATCGTGTATAAAGTATATCGTGTATCACCGTGTATAGTATCATGTATAAAGTCTATCGTGTATCACTGTGTATCGTGTATAAAGTATATCGTGTATTCTCGTGTATAAAGTATATCGTGTATACTGTGTAGTACGTGTATAAAGTATATCGTGTATCACTGTATAAAGTATATACAGTACGTGTATAAAGTATATCATGTATCACTGTGTATAAAGTATATCATGTATTACTGTGTATAATATCGTGTATAAAATATATCGTGTATCACTGTGTATCGTGTTATATACAGTACGTATATAAAGTATATACAGTACGTGTATAAAGTATATACAGTACGTATATACAGTACGTGTATAAAGTATATACAGTACGTGTATAAAGTAAATACACCAGGTGTATAAAGTATATACAGTACGTGTATAAAGTATATACAGTATTTGTATAAAGTATATACATTACGTGTATAAAGTAGATCCAGTGCGTGTATAAAGTATATACAGTAGGTGTATAAAGTATATACAGTACGTACAGTATATACAGTACGTATATAAAGTAGATACAGTATGTTTATAAATTATATACAGTACGTGTATAAAGTAGATACAGTACGTGTATAAAGTATATACAGTACGTGTATAAAGTATATACAGTACGTAGATAAAGTATATACAGTACGTGTATAAAATATATACAGTACGTATATAAAGTAGATACAGTACATGTACATAGTATATACAGTACGCATATAAAGTAGATACAGCACATGCATACAGTATATACAGTACGTATACAAAGTATATACAGTACGTATATAAAGTACATACAGTATGTGTATAAATTATATACAGTACGTGTATAAAGTAGATCCAGTACGTGTATAAAGTATATACAGTAGGTGTATAAAGTATATACAGTACGTGTATAAAGTAGATACAGTACGTATATAAAGTATATACCGTACGTGTATAAAGTAGATACCGTACGTATATAAAGTATATAAAGAACGTATATAAAGTATATACAGTACGTAAATAAAGTAGATACAGAACGTGTATGCAGTGTATACAGTACGTGTATAAAGTAGATACAGTACGTATATCAAGTAGATACATTACGTGTATACAGTATACACAGTACGTATATACCGTACGTGTATAAAGTATATACAGAACGTAGATACAGAACGTTGATCAAGTAGATACAGTACGTGTATAAAGTATATACAGTACGTGTATAAAGTAGATACAGTACGTATATCAAGTATATACAGTACGTATATAAAGTAGATACAGTACGTGTATAAAGTAGATACAGTACGTGTATAAAGTATATACAGTACGTGTATAAAGTATATACAGTACGTATATAAAGTATATACAGTACGTATATAAAGTATATACAGTACAGTACATGTATATAACGTGTATAAAGTATATACAGTATGTGTATAAAGTATATACAGTACGTATATAAGTACGTGTATAGTATATACGTGTATACAGTATATACAGTACGTGTATAAAGTAGATAGAGTACGTGTATAAAGTATATGCATTACGTGTATACAGTATATACAGTACGTGTATAAAGTATATACAATACATGGATAAAGTATATACAGTACGTATATAAAGTAGATACGTGTATAAAGTAGATACAGTACGTATATAAAGTATATACAGTACGTGTATAAAGTAGATACAGTACGTATATAAAGTAGATACAGTACGTATATCAAGTATATACAGTACGTGTATCAAGTAGATATAGTACGTGTATAAAGTAGATAGAGTACGTATATAAAGTATATACAGTACGTGTATAAAGTAGATACGGTACGTATATAAAGTATATACAGTACGTATATAAAGTAGATACATTACATGTATACAGTATATACAGTACGTATATAAAGTATAAACAGTACGTGTTTAAAGTATATACAGTACGTGTATCAAGTATATACAGTACGTATATACCGTACGTGTATAAAGTATATACAGAACGTAGATACAGAACGTTTATCAAGTAGATACAGTACGTATATAAAGTATATACAGTACGTGTATAAAGTAGATACCGTACGTATATATATAGTATATACAGTACGTATATAAAGTAGATACAGTACATGTACATAGTATATACAGTACGTGTATAAAGTATATACAGTACGTGTATCAAGTATATGCATTACGTAGATACAGTACGTGTTTAAAGTATATACAATACGTGTATAAAGTATATACAGTACGCATATAAAGTAGATACAGCACGTGTATAAAGTATATACAGTACGTGTATAAAGTAGATACAGTACGTATATAAAGTAGATACATTACGTGTATACAGTATATACAGTACGTATACACAGTACCTGTATAAAGGATATACAGTACGTAGATACAGTACGTATATAAAGTATATATAATACATGTATAAAGTATATACAGTACATATATAAAGTATATACAGTACGTATATAAGGTATATACAGTATGTTTATAAAGTAGATACAGTACGTGTATAAAGTATATACAGTACGTGTATACAGTATATAAAGTACGTGTATAAAGTAGATACGGTACGTGTATAAAGTATATACAGTACGTGCATAAAGTATATGGAGTGCGTATATCAAGTAGATACAATACGTATATAAAGTATATAGAGTACTTATATAAAGAAGATACAGTATATATATACTGTATATACAGTACGTATAGAAAGTATATACAATATGTGCATAAAGTATATACAAGGACGGAATCAAATGTGATGTACCAAATATATAAGGACAGAAAACGAGAATTTAGAAAACAAAAACGCTATGCGACAAAGAAATGGAACAAGAAAAAACAGGACGAACTAATAAATTCGGCTGAAATAGATATTCAGGAGTTTTATAAAACTGTTAGGAAACAACGTGGCAAGACGCCTATTGATAAACCTCTCGTCTACAAAGACACGGTGGCGACGGACGATCGGACAAAGTGTAACCTTTGGGCTCAGTATTACGGTGATTTATTGTCAGTGGATACAGAGGAGTTGTTTGACGTACAATTTAAAGCTGAGGTTGATGACACCATTCAAGAGCTTTTACGTTCCAATTCTTCGTACAGTGTAGATAATGTGCTTGAAGGGGAAATATCAGAAGATGAACTACAATTTCAAATAAGAAAACTGAAAACTGGTAAGTCTCCAGGGCTCGATAGAATCTGCAATGAACATATTAAATATGGCGGAAGAACCCTTGTCAAATCACTGTGCGTTATATTCAATATTGTATTGTCAATGGAATGTGTTCCACAAAGGTTTAAGGAGGGAATAGTAATACCAATTTTCAAAGGTGGGAATAAAAATCCGTCAGACCCAACAAGTTACCGCGGAATAACTCTGACATCTTCCATCGGTAAGTTATTTGAAAAAGTACTTCTGGAAAGGATAGAGAAATGGATTATACACAACAAAGTTGATTTTCCACATTCTCTACAGTTTGGATTTAGAAAAAACATGGGGGCGATCCCAGCAATCTTCACGTTAAAAGAAATAGTATCCTTTTATACCGAAAGGAAATCATCGCTCTACATCGCTTTTTTAGATAACGAGAAGGCGTTTGACAGGGTATGGCTGAATGGTCTCTTTTTGAAAATATATGAACTTGGTATACGCGGCCGGATGTGGAAAATTATCTTCAGCTCTTACATGCAAACAAAAGTATGTGTTAGACTAAAGGGAGAACTAAGCGACTTCGTACACGTGACGCGCGGTGTCGGTCAGGGAAAAGTTCTCAGCGCTTTTATGTTTAAACTGTATATTGACGGATTGATGAAGGCTATATGTGGAACAAACTGTGGCATAAACATTGTGGATAGACATATACCTGGTATCTTACTTGCTGATGACACCTGTCTGATATCCTCTAGTAAGAACGGCTTACAAAACTTAATCGAAATTTCAAGAATGTATGCCTTTAAATGGCAATTGAAATATAACGCGTCCAAGAGTGCTATCATCGTATTCAATAACCGAAACCAGTCTGCAAAATATGACTTTTCTATGGGAGGAAATACAATAGAAACAAAGGAGAGTGTGATATACGCAGGAACTGTCATATCTAATACTAATCCTGTAAATAAATGCCTGGACAGGGTTTGTCACAAACTACAAAGATCATTTCATTCTCTTCGAGATATGGGTCTTCGGTTTGGAGAAATTAATCCGATAGCGTCTTCTCTTGTCTGGAAACGTGTCATCTTACCCGCTGGCATGTATGCGTGTGAGACTTGGGGAGAAGTACGAGAGAGAAGTTTGGACAAACTTGAGGTAACCCAGCGGAAGTGCTGTCGAATCCTTCAAGGATTTGACAAAAGTTCCCCGTCAGAAAGTACCATTGAAACCCTTGGTATTTGTAGGCTAAAACATTACATAGATAAGTACCGATTATTGTTTTTTGGAAGACTGTGTTTGACAGATTTCACCAAAATACACAAACAGTTGTTTAATTTTAACATTGGAATATTGCTTATTTTTGGATTATTCGAATGCACGGATATCTTTCGAACACTGATTACTACGGTTTATAGATACGGACTTGAAGAATATCTGAATAGTTTTATCAAATACGGCTGCTTTCCTACTAAAATTGCTTGGAAATATATTGTGAACAAAACAGTATCTGAGACGTCTGAACTTGAATGGAAACAGCGTATGTTAAGGCGAACAGATCTTACTCGCTTCCAAACCATACATCCAAGAATCGCCCCGCACAAACTCTGGTTGCTGTGTTTTGAATTAGATGATATGTGCAGAGAATTTGGATTTCTTGTGAAACTTGGAGCACTACCTATCACAAAATGTATCTGTGACTCGTGCAAGCAAAATGTGGATGATATTGTGAAACATCTAGTAATCGACTGTCGTATATATTTTGATGAAAGAGATAGACTACAAACAAGTATTGTAAATTTACTTCCGGTTGTACAGAGTGTCTGGATATTGAATGATGATGATAGGCTTATAAACTTCCTTCTTGGGGGAGATGATGATATGTTGGAAGTTAGTCCCGAACACTGGAAGATGCTAATGGTGGAATCCGCGCGGACTTTCTATAAAATGAAACCAGCGCTAGTGCATTGGCTACACCGCCTGTAGTGTAATTCAGTAATATTTAACAAAATTGCAAAATTTCTAACCTCATAGACTAAAACAATGAACAGTTAAATGTCAGAGGAAGATATACTTTCCTTCTGGACCAGATCACAACATATTAAATTATGTCCATGTATATTTATATTATCGTTTATGTTTTGAATTGATCTTCATGCGTTGGAGGAAATAAAGAAATTCAATTCAATTCAATTCAATTCATGATACATTACGTGTATACAGTATATACAGTACGTATATAAGGTATATACAGTATGTGTATAAAGTATATACAGTACGTATATAAAGTAGATACAGTACAGTACGTGTATATAGTATATACAGTACGTGTATAAAGTAGATACAGTACGTATATAAAGTATATACAGTACGTGTATCAAGTAGATACAGTACGTGTATCAAGGAGATACAGTACGTATATCCAGTAGATACAGTACGTGTATAAAGTAGATACAGTACGTATATAAAGTAGATACAGTACGTATATCAAGTAGATACAGTACGTGTATAAAGTAGATACAGTACGTATATAAAGTATATACAGTACGTGTATAAAGTAGATGTAGTACGTGTATAAATAGATACAGACGTATATAAAGTATATAAAGTACGTGTATAAAGTAGATACGGTACGTGTATAAAGTATATACAGTAGGTGTATAAAGTATATACAGTACGTATATAAAGTAGATACATTACATGTATACAGTATATACAGTACGTATATAAAATATATACAGTACGTGTATAAAGTATATACAGTACGTATATAAAGTAGATACAGTACGTATATAAAGTAGATACAGTACATGTATACAGTATATACAGTACGTATATAAAGTATATACAGTACATTACGTGTATACAGTATATACAGTATATGCATTACGTAGATACAGTACGTGTTTAAAGTATATACAATACGTGTATAAAGTATATACAGTACGTGTATGAAGTACATACAGTACGTGTATAAAGTATATACATTACGTGTACGTGTATAAAGTAGATACCGTACGTGTATAAAGTAGATACAGTACGTGTATAAAGTAGATACAGCACGTATATCAAGTATATACAGTACGTGTATGAAGTAAATACAGTACGTATATAAAGTATATACAGTATATACAGTACGTGTATAAAGTATATACAGTACGTATATAAAGTATATACAGTACGTGTATAAAGTATATACAGTACGTATAAAGTATATACATTACGTGTATAAAGTAGATCCAGTACGTGTATAAAGTATATACAGTAGGTGTATAAAGTATATACAGTACGTGTATAAAGTAGATACAGTATCTATATAAAGTATATACAGTACGTGTATAAAGTATATACAGTACGTGTATAAAGTATATACAGTACGTATATAAAGTAGATACAGTACGTATATAAAGTATATACAGTACGTAGATACAATACGTGTAAAAAGTAGATACAGTACGTATATAAAGTAGATACAGTAAGTATATAAAGTATATACAGTATATACAGTACGTGTATAAAGTATATACCGTACGTATATAAAGTAGATACAGTACATGTATAAAGTATATACGGTACGTGTATAAAGTAGATACAGTACGTGTATAAAATAGATACAGCACGTGTATAAAGTATATACAGTACGTATATAAAGTATATACAGTACGTATATATAAAGTATATACAGTACGTATATAAAGTATATATACGTGTATAAAGTATATACAGTATGTGTATAAAGTATATACAGTACGTATATAAAGTAGATACAGTACGTGTATCAAGTATATACAGTACGTGTATAAAGTAGATACAGCACGTGTATAAAGTATATACATTACGTGTATAAAGTATATACAGTACGTGTATAAAGTATATACAGTACATATATTAAGTATATGCAGTAAGTATATAAAGTTTATACAGTACATATATAAACTATATACAGTACGGGTATAAAGTATCTACAGTACGTGTATGAAGTATATACAGTACGTGTATAAAGTAAATACACCAGGTGTATAAAGTACATACAGTACGTGTATAAAGTATATACAGTACGTGTATAAAGTATATACAGTACGTGTATAAAGTATATACAGTACGTATATAAAGTATATTATATAGCAGTATATGATGTATATGTATGTGCATATATACATAGTATATGATATACAGCAGTATATGATGACTATACACAGTATATATGATATACAGTATATGATGACTAGTACATGTATAGCAGTATATATATACAGCAGTATATGATATATACAGCAGTATATATGACTATATATAGCAGAATATGATGACTATACAGCAGTATATGATTAGTATACAGCAGTATATGACTATACAGCAGTATACGATGAGTATACAGTGGTAAGTGATGACTATACAGCAGTATATGATGACTATACAGCAGTATTTGATGACTATACAGCAGTATATGACTATACAGCAGTATATGATGACTATACAGCAGTATATGACTATACAGCAGTATATGATGACTATACAGCAGTATATGATGACTATACAGCAGTATATGATGACTATACAGTGGCATATGATGACTATACAGCAGTATATGATGACTATACAGCAGTATATGATGACTATACAGCAGTATATGATGACTATACAGCAGTATATGATGACTATACAGCAGTATATGATGACTATACAGCAGTATATGATGACTATACAGCAGTATATGATGACTATACAGCAATATATGATGACTATACAGCAGTATATGATGACTATACAGCAGTATATGATGACTATACTGCAGTATATGATGACTATACAGCAGTATATGATGACTATATAGCAGTATATGATGACTATACAGCGGTATGCTATAATTATACAACAGTATATGATGACTATACAGCAGTATTTGATGACTATACACCAGTATATGATGGCTATACAGCAGTATATGATGACTATACAGCAGTATATGATGACTATACAGCAGTATATGATGACTATACAGCAGTATATGATGACTATACAGCAGTATATGATGACTATACAGCAGTATATGATGACTATACTGCAGTATATGATGATGATACAGCAGTATATGATGGCTATATAGCAGTATATGATGACTATACAGCAGTATTTGATGACTAAGGCAGGATACTATAATTATACAACAGTATATGATGACAATACAGCAGTATATGATGACTATACGGCAGTGTATGATAATTAAACGCCAGTATATGATTGCTATACAGCAGAATATGATGACTATACAGCAGTATATGATGACTATACAGCAGTATATGATGACTATACAGCAGTATATGATGACTATACAGCAGTATATGATGACTATACAGCAGTATATGATGACTATACAGCAGTATATGATGACTATACAGCAGTATATGATGACTATACAGCAGTATATGATGACTATACAGCAGTATATGATGACTATACAGCAGTATATGATGACTATACAGCAGTATATGATGACTATACAGCAGTATATGATGACTATATAGCAGTATATGATGACTATACAGTGGTATATGATGACTATACAATAGTATATGATGACTATACAGCGGCTATACAGCAGTATATGATGACTATACAGCAGTATATGATGACTATACAGCAGTATATGATGACTATACAGCAGTATATGATGACTATACAGTAGTAAATGATTATACAGCAGTATATGATGACTATACAGCAGTATATGATGACTATATAGCAGTATATGATGATTATACAGTGGCATCTGATGACTATACAGCAGTATATGATGACTATACAGCAGTATATAGAGCAGTATATGATGACTATACAGCAGTATATGATGACTAGTATATGATGACTATACAGCAGTATATGATGACTATACAGCAGTATATGATGATTATACTGTGGCATCTGATGACTATACAGCAGTATATGATGACTATACAGTGGCATCTGATGACTATACAGCAGTATATGATGACTATACAGCAGTATATGACTATACAGCAGTATATGATACTATACAGCACAGTATATGATGACTATATACAGTATATGATGACTATACAGCAGTATATGATGACTATACAGCAGTATATGATGACTATACAGCAGTATATGATGACTATACAGCAGTATATGATGACTATACCGTGGCATATGATGACTATACAGCAGTATATGATGACTATACAGTAGTATATGATGACTATACAGTGGCATATTATAATTTTTAAGCAGTACATGATGACTATACAGTAGTATAAGATGACTATACAGCATTATATATATATAAAGTATATACAGTATACGTATATACAAGTATATGATACTAGTATACAGTATATAAAGTATATACAGCAGTATATAAAGTATATACAGTATATGTATATACAGTATACATACAGTATATAAAGTATATACAGTACGTGTATAAAGTACTATACAGTACGTATATAAAGTATATACAGTAGTATATAAAGTATATACATACAGTAGTATATGTATATACAGTACGTATATAAAGTACTATACAGTAGTATATATAAGTATATACAGTACAGTATATAAAGTATATACAGCAGTATATAAAGTATATACAGTACGTATATAAAGTATATACAGTACGTGTATAAAGTATATACAGTACGTATATAAAGTATATACAGTATACGATATATAAAGTATATACAGTACGTGTATAAAGTATATACAGTAGTATATAAAGTATATACAGTACGTATATGTATATAAAGTATATACAGTACGTATATAAAGTATATACAGTACGTATATAAAGATATATACAGTATAGTATGATATATACAGTACGTATATGATGTACAAGTATATGATGACTATACAGCAGTATATGTATATACAGTGTGTATAAAGTATATACAGTACGTGTATAAAGTATATACAGTACGCATATAAAGTAGATACAGCACGTGTATAAAGTAGATACAGTGAATGTATAAAGTATATACAGTACGTATATAAAGTATATACAGTACGTATATAAGGTATATACAGTAGTATATGAAGTACTATACAGTACGTATATAAAGTATATACAGTACGTATATAAAGTATATACAGTACATGTATATAAAGTATATACAGTACGGGTATAAAGTAGATACAGTACGTATATAAAGCATATACAGTACGTGTATAAAGTATATACAGTACGTATATAAAGTAGATACAGTACGTATATAAAGTAGATACAGTACGTGTATAAAGAAGATACCGTACGTATATAAAGTATATACAGTACGTGTATAAAGTACGTGTATAAAGTATATACAGTACGTGTATAAAGTATATACAGTACGTATATAAAGTATATACAGTACGTGTATAAAGTATATACAGTACGTATATAGATACAGTACGTATAAAGTATATACAGTACGTGTATAAAGTATATACAGTATAGTATACGTATATAAAGTATATACAGTACGTGTATAAAGTATATACAGTACGTGTATAAAGTATATACAGTACGTGTATAAAGTATATACAGTACGTATATAAAGTATATACAGTACGTGTATAAAGTATATACAGTACGTATATAAACGTGTATAAAGATACAGTACGTGTATAAAGTATATACAGTACGTGTATAAAGTAGATACAGTACGTGTATAAAGTATATACAGTAGGTGTATAAAGTATATACAGTACGTGTATAAAGTAGATCCAGTACGTGTATAAAGTATATACAGTAGGTGTATAAAGTATATACAGTACGTGTATAAAGTAGATACAGTACGTGTATAAAGTATATACAGTACGTGTATAAAGTAGATACAGTACGTGTATAAAGTATATACAGTACGTATATAAAGTAGATACAGTACGTGTATAAAGTATATACAGTACGTGTATCAAGTATATACAGTACGTGTATAAAGTAGATACAGTACGTGTATAAAGTAGATAGAGTACGTATGTAAAGTATATACAGTACGTGTATAAAGTAGATACAGTACGTGTATAAAGTAAATACAGTACGTATATAAAGTATATACAGTACGTATATAAAGTAGATACAGTACGTAAATAAAGTAGATACAGAACGTGTATGCAGTGTATACAGTACGTGTATAAAGTATATACAGTACGTGTATAAAGTATATACAGTACGTGTATAAAGTAGTTACAGTACGTGTATAAAATAGATACAGTACGTGTATAAAGTATATACAGTACGTGTATAAAGTATATACAGTACATGTATAAAGTAGATCCAGTACGTGTATAAAGTATCAAGTAGATCCAGTACGTATATAAAGTATATACATTACGTGTATACAGTATATACAGTACGTGTATAAAGTAGATAGAGTACGTGTATCAAGTAGATACAGTATAAAGTATCTACAGTACATGTATAAAGTATATACAGTACGTGTATAAAGTAAATACACCAGGTGTATAAAGTACATACAGTACGTGTATAAAGTATATACAGTACGTGTATGAAGTGCATACAGTACGTACATAAAGTATATACAGTACGTGTATAAAGTATATACAGTACATGTATAACAGTACGTGTATAAAGTAGATACAGTAAATGTATATAAAGTATATACAGTAGGTGTATAAAGTATATACAGTACGTGTATAAAGTAGATACAGTACGTGTATAAAGTATATACAGTACGTATATAAAGTATATACAGTACGTATATAAAGTAGATACAGTACGTGTATAAAGTATATACAGTACGTATATAAAGTATATACAGTACGTGTATAAAGTATATACAGTACGTGTATAAAGTATATACAGTACGTATATAAAGTATATACAGTACGTGTATAAAGTATATACAGTACGTGTATAAAGTATATACAGTACGTATATAAAGTATATACAGTACGTATATAAAGTATATACAGTACGTGTATAAAGTATATACAGTACGTAGATACATTACGTGTATAAAGTATATACAGTACGTATATAAAGTAGATACAGTACGTGTATAAAGTATATACAGTACGTGTATAAAGTATATACAGTAAATGTATAAAGTATATACAGTACGTATATAAAGTATATACAGTACGTGTATAAGTATATACAGTACGTGTATAAAGTAGATACATTACGTGTATAAAGTATATACAGTACGTGTATAAAGTATATACAGTACGTATATAAAGTATATAAAGTACGTGTATAAAGAAGATACAGTACGTGTATAAAGTATATACAGTACGGGTATAAAGTATATACAGTACGTGTATAAAGTAGATACAGTACGTGTATAAAGTAGATACAGTACGTGTATAAAGTATATACAGTACGTATATAAAGTATATACAGTACGTGTATAAAGTATATACAGTACGTGTATAAAGTAGATACAGTACGTGTATAAAGTATATACATTACGTGTATAAAGTAGATCCAGTACGTGTATAAAGTATATACAGTAGGTGTATAAAGTATATACAGTAGGTGTATAAAGTATATACACCAGGTGTATAAAGTACATACAGTACGTGTATAAAGTAGATACAGTACGTGTATAAAGAAGATACCGTACGTATATAAAGTATATACAGTACGTGTATAAAGTATATAAAGTACGTAGATACAGTACGTGTATAAAGTATATACAGTACGTGTATAAAGTATATACAGTACGTGTATAAAGTATATACAGTACGTGTATAAAGTATATACATTACGTGTATAAAGTATATACAGTACGTGTATAAAGTATATACAGTACCTGTATAAAGTAGATACATTACGTGTATAAAGAAGATACAGTACGTGTATAAAGTATATACAGTACGTATATAAAGTATATACAGTACGTGTATAAAGTATATACAGTACGTATATAAAGTAGATACAGTACGTGTATAAAGTATATACAGTACATGTATAAAGTATATACAGTACGTATATAAAGTATATACAGTACGTGTATAAAGTATATACAGTACGTATATAAAGTATATACAGTACGTGTATAAAGTATATACAGTACGTGTATAAAGTATATACAGTACGTGTATAAAGTAGTTACAGTACGTGTATAAAATAGATACAGTACGTGTATAAAGTATATACAGTACGTATATAAAGTAGATACAGTACGTGTATAAAGTAGATACAGCACGTATATAAAGTATATACAGTACGTAGATACATTACGTGTATAAAGTATATACAGTACGTATATAAAGTATATACAGTACGTGTATAAAGTATATACACCAGGTGTATAAAGTACATACAGTACGTGTATAAAGTATATACAGTACGTGTATGAAGTACATACAGTACGTATATAAAGTATATACATTACGTGTATACAGTATATACAGTACGTGTATTAAGTAGATACAGTAGGTGTATAAAGTATATACAATACGTGTATAAAGTATATACAGTACGTATAGAAAGTATATACAGTACGTATATAAAGTACATACAATATGTGTATAAAGTATATACAGTACGTGTATAAAGTATATACTGTACGTATATAAAGTATATACAGTACCTATATCAAGTAGATACAGTACGTGTATAAAGTAGATACAGTACGTGTATAAAGTATATACAGTACGTGTATCAAGTATATACAGTACGTGTATAAAGTAGATACAGTACGTGTATAAAGTATATACAGTACGTGTATAAAGTATATACAGTAGGTGTATAAAGTATATACAGTACGTGTATAAAGTAGATACAGTACGTGTATAAAGTATATAAAGAACGTATATAAAGTAGATACATTACGTGTAAACAGTATATACAGTACGTATATACAGTACCTGTATAAAGGATGTACAGTACGTAGATACAGTACGTGTATAAAGTAGATACAGTACATGTATAAAGTATATACATTACATATATAAAATATATACAGTACGTGTATAAAGTATATACAGTACGTGTATAAAGTATATACAGTACGTATATAAAGTATATACCGTACGTATATCAAGTATATACAGTACGTGTATAAAAAGTATATATATACGTATATATAAGTATATACAGTACGTGTATATAAGTATATACAGTACGTATATACAGTACGTGTATAAAGTATATACAGTACGTGTATAAAGTAAATACACCAGGTGTATAAAGTACATACAGTACGTGTATAAAGTATATACAGTACGTATATAAAGTACATACAATATGTGTATAAAGTATATACAGTACATGTATAAAGTATATACAGTAGTATAAAGTATATACAGTATAAAGTATATACAGTACGTATATAAAGTAGATACAGTACGTGTATAAAGTAGATACAGTACGTGTATAAAGTAGATATAGTACGTATATAAAGTAGATACAGTACGTGTATAAAGTAGATACAGTACGTGTATTAAGTATATACAGTACGTGTATGAAGTAGATACAAGTAGATACAGTATGTGTATAAAGTATATATATATTACGTGTATGAAGTAGATACAGTACGTGTATAAGTAGTATATATAAAGTATATACAGTGTATAAAGTAGATACAGTACGTATATAAAGCATATACAGTACGTGTATAAAGTATATACAGTACGTATATAAACGTGTAAAGTATATACAGTACGTATATAAAGTAGATACAGTACGTGTATCAAGTATATACAGTACATGTATAAAGTATATACAGCACGTATATAAAGTATATACAGTACTTATATAAAGTAGATACAGTACGTGTATAAAGTAGTTACAGTACGTGTATAAAGTATATACAGTACGTGTATAAAGTATATACAGTACGTGTATAAAGTAGTTACAGTACGTGTATAAAGTATATACAGTACTTGTATCAAGTATATACAGTACGTATATAAAGTAGATACAGTACGTGTATAATGTATATACAGTACGTGTATCAAGTATATACAGTACGTGTATAAAGTAGATACCGTACGTGTATAAAGTAGATACAGTACGTGTATAAAGTAGATACAGCACGTATATCAAGTATATACAGTACGTAGATACATTACGTGTATAAAGTATATACAGTACGTGTATAAAGTATATACAGTACGTATATAAAGTATATACAGTACGTGTATAAAGTATATACAGTACGTGTATAAAGTATATACAGTACGTATATAAAGTAGAAACAGTACGTGTATAAAGTATATACAGTACGTGTATAAAGTATATACAGTACGTGTATAAAGTATATACAGTACGTGTATAAAGTATATACAGTACGTATATAAAGTATACAGTACGTATATAAAGTATATACAGTACGTGTATAAAGTATATACAGTACGTGTATAAAGTAGATACAGTACGTATATCAAGTATATACAGTACGTGTATAAAGTAGATACAGTACGTGTATACAGTACGTGTATAAAGAAGATACAGTACGTGTATAAAGTATATACAGTACGTATATAAAGTATATACAGTACGTATATCAAGTAGATACAGTACGTGTATACAGTAGATAGAGTACGTGTATAAAGTATATGCATTACGTGTATACAGTATATACAGTACGTGTATAAAGTATATACAGTACGTATATAAAGTAG
Organism: Ylistrum balloti; assembly: GCF_031769215.1. NCBI lineage: Eukaryota > Metazoa > Mollusca > Bivalvia > Pectinida > Pectinidae > Ylistrum > Ylistrum balloti. The sequence goes on from NW_026782095.1 coordinate 381,460, forward strand.
ATACAGTACATGTATAAAGTATATACAGTACGTGTATAAGTATATAAAGTATATACAGTACGTGTATAAAGTAGTATATACAGTACGTGTATAAAGTATATACAGTACGTATATAAAGTATATACAGTACGTATATCAAGTAGATACAGTACGTGTATCAAGTATATACAGTACGTATATAAAGTAGATACAGTACGTGTATAAAGTATATACAGTACGTGTATCAAGTATATACAGTACGTGTATAAAGTACATACAGTACGTGTATAAAGTATATACATTACGTGTACGTGTATAAAGTAGATACCGTACGTGTATAAAGTAGATACAGTACGTATATAAAGTAGATACAGTACATGTATACAGTATATACAGTACGTATATAAAGTATATACAGTACGTGTATAAAGTAGATACGGTACGTGTATAAAGTATATACAGTATAGTAAATAAAAGTATTCCAAGTATCTGTTCTCCACGTGTATAAAGTGGATTGTGACATGTTGATTTGTAGGAGCTACAGAACAGTTGATGATTGCATGAAGAAGGTATAAACCTATTGATTTTCGATGGTAGAATTTCCTAGTTGGCTCTAATTCCGACTCAAATGACTGCCTGTCCGATCTTACATAGACACATATCGATGCGCCATCAAGGAGAAGACGTGATTGCCTGGCATTTAAGTCTTTAACAAAGTCTACAAGTGGGCAGTTTAATTACACCGCTTTAGGTATCGGTATGTAAGAGAAAATGTGATTTTGCTAAGCGTTGTAAATTAACACAAATAAACAGAATATCTTACTTTCATCGTATAGACAATCTGAAACCACCAACACAAGTCACTATCATTCCCAAGGGCCGACGCCGAGAGCACTGCGGACAATAGATCTCGACAAATCAGTCAGGTTTGGATGTCAAATAAAAGAATTATACAGAAAGTGGAGAAAGGTTACAGGTTGTATCCATGAACAGAAACGAAACTAAACGGTTATCAGGTACAAAGAACATCTCGATGATTCCCAATGAAAAAGCCCACTGACTCCTAGCACAAGGATATCGGGATAGTTTACAAGGGGCAGCAAAGCGTGGCATTATCCATCGCATCAAGCCGTTGGCGTAAATATGATATATATTGTAATGCCGAGTGAAGTGTTAACAGAATAAACAATGTAAGACGTGGTAGCGTCAATTGAGGTATTTAATACTCGTAATACTAAATATAAAGGAAACTAAAACATAGGTTCCCCATGGTACACAACTCCTTACTATCATTTATATGGAAAACAACATAAGCTGGAGTACCTGTGTACGATTACGTTCTTCCCGGCCACTAGACACAGCTAGAGAGAGAGAGACAACTGTTCACCTGTCCACGTGCTCTCATCACGCCCTAACACACACGATACCGTCTAAATCGTCACTGAGTGGGACATGCACTGCGTACTAAATAGGTCAGTGAGCTAATTACACTAGCATTACACTATTCCCCTCTCTTAAAAAAATTCGTCTCGAATTTCTCTTAGAAAAAAAAATATTTAACAAAATGAAAAGTTCTCATAGTCTTATTTCCGGATTGAACTGCCAGGTATCCACAGTCTTTGACTTGACCGTCCTTCCGTCCCTCCTATAGGTTGTATACTCCCTCGTCAAGGAGATGCGATAGTGCGACACATCAATGGGGATGATCGGACCCACAGGTGTATCTGGTATTATAGGATTCGTCGGCTGCTCCTCGTCCGAGCTGCTCGAATACTCCGCCTTTTCATTTTCATCGCGACCAATTCGTTCCTTAGACCCTGGACGAATAGACAGTCTATCCGGGACAGGAACCATCTCCCGTTGCCGTTCGCTTTCCCTCGACGATTTGTCCCTAGGAGGCGAGGAACTTTTCCCATGCTCCCTGCTGATATGCCGCAGGAGATCGTCGGCACGAGAAAAGGTATTGTCACAGAGTGGACACGCTTTCCTAGACCCCTCCTTCTGGTGTTTGGTCCGCTCGTGTCGTCTGAGGTTGGACATCGTGGAGAAATCTTCACCACATTCTCTGCACCTTACCACGCCATCCGAGTTCCTCCTCTTCGCTAGCTTCACAGGGGACCTTGATCGAGACCTACCCATCCTGCAAGCAAAAGGGACAGTAACAGTAAACGTAGTAATCCTTCAGATGTGCCGGTCTTTGACGAGGACGGCTTTTCCTGCCCGCATCCAACAGAGATTCAGATGTTTTCGCGGAAACGTTAACACTATCATTGACATCGACGTGGTCAGGATTGTTCGCGTCGGTCACCGGGACCCTATTCCAATCATGGAGACGATCTGAATTTCGGCTGGATGCGTGCCGACAGGCTTCGAGAGGGAAAGGCTTAAGCCGATTGAAATGGACAACTTTGGGCTTTCCAGGACCTGGATCTGCCCTCACACGATAAGTGACTTCAGACAAACGATTCAAGACAACATGGGGTTTCCAAAATTTCTGAAACTTTGGGCATATGCCTTTTTTCTTATTCGGAGTGAAAAGATAAACACGATCCCCGGGTTGGAATGGTTTATTTATTGTGTTTTTATCATAGTGTCTCTTCTGGACGGAAGCTGATCTACGAAGATAATCCCTTGCAAATCCGTACGCTTCGTTGTACCTTGATTGGATTCTCCTAGCGAATTCGGTCGTTGTCTGAGCCTTAGAGGGAGGTGGAAACATTACGTCGACAGGCAGGTAAATTTCCCTTCCCAAGGTGAGAAAATTTGGTGTAAAACCAGAACTTTCCTGAACGCTCGACCTGTACGCCATCAACACATAGGGTAAATATTCGTCCCAAGTATCTTGATTGTGGTTCTCAATATACGCACTCAGCATCTGCACCAGAGTCCTATTAAACCTCTCCACGAGACCATCTGACTCAGGATGGAAAGGCGTCGTCCTCGTCTTTGCGATACCCAAAACACTGCAAACCTCCTTCATGACTTTTGAGTCGAAGTTCCTGCCCTGGTCAGAATGAAACTCAAGCGGAAGACCAAAACGACAAAAGAACTTTTCTACCAAAACACTGGCTACCGTATTTGCTTCCTGATTTTGGATGGGGAACGCTTCAACCCACTTCGTGAAACAATCCGTTACTACCAGGATGTATCTACTTCCGGTTGCTGTTAACGGCAATGGGCCCAGAATATCTGCAGCGACTCTTTCCATCGGCCCTCCGCTAAGGTAGATATTCATAGGAGATTTCCTCTTGGGAATAGGGTTTTTCTTGGAAGCGCAAACAGGGCATGATGCGATCCACTTTGCGACGTCGGAGGCGAGACCCCTCCAGAAGAATCGATCCCTCACTTTACGGACGGTCTTCTTATAACCCAGATGTCCAGCGGTTTTCGCGTCGTGCAGTTCCTGAAGAATCGTTTGCCGGAGTGTATAGGGGACCAAATAAAGATCCTTATAACCGGAACCGGATTCATTCTCCCATCTCCTGCAAAGTACCCCATCTATTACGCGTAATTGCTCCCATTGGGCGATATAGCTTTTTAGGTCCGCGGACGCCGCTGGGAAATCTTCAGGCGATGGTTTCCTATCGTTCGTTTTGTGCTCCAGGAGAAAACTTAGCTCACGATCTTCTGATTGAGCTTTCCTGATATCGCCGTCTACGATGTTATTCAACACTGCTCTACAATCTGGCTCTGACGTCATATCGCTCCCCAAAACTTCATTGTAGTTGCTTTCTTCAAGCCCGCACTGCTTACACGGACGTCTTGACAATGCATCTGCATTAGCGTGCCTCTTTCCGGGTCTATGTTCTATTGAAAACTGATATGTGTCCAATGTCTCGATCCAACGGGCTATTTGGCCCTCAGGTTCACGGGTCGATAGCAGCCATCTAAGAGCGGCATGGTCAACGCGAAGCTTGAACTTCCGTCCATAAAGATAATGGCGAAAATGCTTTATGAAAAAAACCACCGCAAGCATCTCTCTTCTCGTCACGCAATATCTCCGTTCAGTTTTAGTGAGCGTTCTACTGGCGTACGCTAACGGGCGTTCGACGGGAGTGCCATCTTGAATCTGAACTTGCGACAGAACTGCTCCAATTCCGGTATTACTAGCGTCGGTATCCAATATAAATGTGCGATCTGGATCTGGATAACCAAGGACCTCTGAATCTGTCAGTTTTTGTTTCAATTTCAAAAAAACCTCATCGTGTTCATCCCTCCATATGAACGGTCGATTTTTCTCTGTCAGTTCGAACAGAGGTCGGGCCATAGTCGAAAACCCCTTGACAAACCGCCGATAGTACGAACAGAACCCGAGGAAACTGCGCAGTTCTTTGACCGTTGCTGGCGTAGGCCATTCCGATATCGCTTTTGTCTTTTCGGGATCAGTGCTAACGCCGGCTTCGGACACCACGTGACCCAAATACTTGACGGAACTCGACAGCAGGTTGCATTTTTTTTGTTTCAATTTAAGATTTGCTCCTCGGAGTCGATCGAATACCTGCCGGAGCCGGTGGATGTGATCCTCAAATGTTTTACCGAAAATGATAACATCATCCAAGTATACTAGGCATATTTCCCAGTGTAAACCTGCGAGTACTCTTTCCATTAGTCTCTCAAAGGTGTTACCGCTATTGGACAAACCGAACGGCATCACATTAAAATGAAAAAGGCCCTTTCTGGTTACGAAAGCGGTTTTACTTTTATCTGCGTCCTCCATCTGCACTTGCCAATATCCGCTTGTAAGGTCGAGAGTCGAAAACCATTTAGCTCCTGAGAGGCTGTCCAGAGTTTGATCAATTCTCGGCAGTGGGTATGCGTCTTTAATAGTAGCGGCGTTTAGCTTGCGGTAATCGACGCAGAACCTCATCGTTCCGTCTTTCTTTTGCACTAGTACAATTGGGGAGGCCCATGGACCGTCTGATGGTTCTATGATTTTATTTTGTAGCATCGACTCTACTTGCCGGTCAGCTTCTGCTTGTAAGTGCATCGGCGCTCGTCTCAGCGATTGCTTTATTGGATTCTGGTTACCCGTTTCAATACGATGTTTGACAACTCCGGTTTTACCTATATCTGTGTTAGATTTCGAGAACACGTCATCGTACTCACTCAAGAGCTTCTTAACCTCTGTTAACTGGTCTACGGACAGCTTATTTCTGCAACCTTTTATCATTGGTCCTAAGTGCGGGGATATCGGAATATCAGCCGAAGTACTAGCTACTGATGCTACCAAATCCGGTTCGCGTTTCAGCTTCGCGGTCTCGGCGTTCCAAACATCTACGATAGGTTCTGCTTCGGCCGCAACAGTTCCTTTTCGAATCAGTTTGGACTCAGAGCCAAGATTCATAACTCTTAGCGGACTTCGTTCCGACGTTCCGTCAATGATAACCTTACAAACCATAAGATTATGTTTCTGGACGAAAGTGCTTATCGGTTCAACAATCATTGATTGCCTCGACGACTCCTCAGGCTGAACAGGTAGTATCATCTCATGACCTGGTTGAACTAGAACATCTTCGACGACCCTGACTTTGACCTTTCGGGTTTCCAAATCTACCCTTGTCTCCGGGTAGTTGGGACCCTCTCCACACGCATTAGATTCAGGTGGTAGACGCAAAACGGAGGAATGAACATCAACAGTGCATCTATGAGATTTGAGGAAATCAAATCCCAACAATCCGTCGTAATTGATCTCCGCAACTAAGAATGGGTGCGCATAGCTGTTTCCGCCCATGATGATTTCTAGATTAACGATTCCTTCCGTTCTGAGTTTATGCCCTGTGACTCCCTTCGTATTCCACGGAACACTTCCCGGATTGGGGATCTTATGACGGATCTGCTCGTAAATCTTTGTAGATAAGATAGACACACTAGCTCCCGTGTCCACTAAGAAATCCACTCCCAAACCGTGAACCGTGCATGGAACAAAACACCCGTCATAATACTCTTCCCACGAATTGGGTCCTAAATAAGGTGCGATTGGTTGACCCTTCCCGATCACACCTAGAAGTTTTCCGATTCTTTCTTCTGTTTACGTTCCCTTCTTTCCTCCTTGCAATCTCTGCTGATATGCCCTCTTTTATTACAATTAAAGCATCTCCTCCCGGCAAATTTAGCCTTGTCCTCACGTCGCTCCTTTAATAACGTCTTTAGTTCCTGGAACTGAGTCCGAAGCTCTTGAATTTCTTCCTCTAAACGCCGATCTACGTGATCTCTTTGCGTCCCGGATCTCGTTTCAACATCCAGATTTGCAGGTCGAATCACTCTATCAGCCTTAGAAGAATTTCGCTGTGTTTCTGCCTTTTTTATAGAATCAAACTGTATTGCTCTTTGCGTGACATCTTCTAGACTCTTGCAATCGGCTTGTAAAACGTAGAGGCGAATGCTAGGATCTGTTAGCGCGTCAATGAAATGGTCTCTTGCTAGGACGTCGAGAATGTTGTGATCTATTCCCGGATAAGCCTCTAACGCCAATCTCTTTATGGACTGGCTCAGCTCCATTACCGATTCTCCCTCTGTTTGTCTTCTCGCCTTGAGCTGAGCTCTGTACAACTCACTCCTTTTCTGCGGATGAAATCTCCTGTTCAGTGCCGCGACGACTTTCTCATAGTTTTGCATCTCTTCTGCAGACAAGATTCCAATTGTCTGTTGAGCTTGTCCACGGAGACTGACGCACAAATATTCCGCCTTCTGTAGATTGTTCCATTCGTTGATACGGGAACACATCTCAAAATATTTCAGGTAATCCGGTAACGGAGTCGATCCGTTGTAGGTTTCGGGCGTCACTTTTGGTCTTCTATGACTATGTCTGGATTTGATCCCGTGATCCGATCCGGGATCATCATTGTGATCCGATCCGGCTCCGCTGTTATGATCCGATCCGGTCTCAGCCCCCCTTGACCGTTCCAGCTGTGGGTCTGATCTGTTCAAACTCTCCGTATCGTGGCGTCTGATCCGAAATGTGTCCTCTCCAGGGAAAGTGGTTCTCCCTCTACACCTGTTGGAATATATTTCTGTGTTTTGATCCTTAAAATCCGGCTCGGATTTAATCCGCAGCGCATTTCGAAGATCCTCCTGATCCAGCTCACGTTTGTTCCCTCCATAGTTTTCACCCCTCGAATATGGTATGGATTTCATCCTTCCACTCTGCTTATCTCCGACAGCTTGTTCGAAATCCGGTGGGTTGGTTCATATGACCTTTCGGCGATCTGATCTTGGGAATGGTTCCATTATCTTTACCCGTCCTCTTCAGTTGTCCATCCCGCCATAGTCCGTAATCCGGCGCGGATCTGTACCGATCTTGAGATACCTTCTCTCGTTTGATCTTCTGCCGTGGTGTAGGTTGTGAAAAATCTGTTGACTTGATACAATCGTCGGCGGATTCGTGATTGACGTCTTCACCTTCCTCAACCACTCTACTTTCTTCCTGATCCGTAAGTTGATCTGTTATCCAGCTGTGCATATCCGGATTGTGCCGGCGTAAATCCTCGTGTGCCCTTTGTGTTTCCATGGCTAGCTCTTCCCGGAGTTTACAGATCTCCTCGCTTATACGGCTTTGGACACCAGTCATTGATTCTGATGACGGCATGTTCAAAACGGTACGTCGTTCCTGGGCCAGTGCATGTCCCATACGCTGCCCCGCTGGAGATTTCAACTGTCGGTCACTATCTGGGTACGAGTGTAGTTTTTTCCGTCGTGTTACGTTTGCATCATCCATAACACAGCGTGATATATCACAAAATACAACGAACTTATGGGTATAGATTGATATAAGCCACCGCTGCCACCAATGTAATGCCGAGTGAAGTGTTAACAGAATAAACAATGTAAGACGTGGTAGCGTCAATTGAGGTATTTAATACTCGTAATACTAAATATAAAGGAAACTAAAACATAGGTTCCCCATGGTACACAACTCCTTACTATCAATTATATGGAAAACAACATAAGCTGGAGTACCTGTGTACGATTACGTTCTTCCCGGCCACTAGACACAGCTAGAGAGAGAGAGACAACTGTTCACCTGTCCACGTGCTCTCATCACGCCCTAACACACACGATACCGTCTAAATCGTCACTGAGTGGGACATGCACTGCGTACTAAATAGGTCAGTGAGCTAATTACACTAGCATTACAATATATATATACCGTTATAACAATTTGTGACGTCACTCATATATGTACCACTACTGTCACCTGAAGATCTAATACAGTGAATGCACTAGTGCAAAATGTAACATCTTCTTTTGCCAATCATCAATTAAATTTCCTTGCATCCCCTTAACCCCCAACTCCAATATTTTATATACCTATATCTTATATATCAACTTTATAGTAAGAGTTTATACTTTCATGTACATCCTGTGTGTTGACTAATCTAATATATACAGGAAGTTTTGATGAGTTGAGTGGAGTGGTTTTGAAGTTGTAACCCGGAAAAACCAAGGACGAACAGACGGACGCACGAATGCACGGATGCATGTGAATGACACATGGATGTACTCAATTCGACCCCAACGACACCGAAACCATGAATGATGGGCGTTGAAAAATCTAATAAGGTCAGTGACAACCGAATTTATGTAAAGCACGAAATAAATTCCGTTTTTTTGCGAAATTTGCATTTTTTAATTCTTGTTAACCAGTAGTTGAGATACCATGTCAAGGAGGACTGAGTCCTATACAGATTTTTCGCGACAATCAAAGAATCATTAAGACAAATTCAACACTATAAATTATACAATTGATTTACGACATCAATGATATAATTGAGTGGTCCTCGTACCAACATGGTATACGCTACGAATATCTTTGTAAAATAGGTTCTACAAGTAAGCACTTCTTTGGTCTACTGGACAAGGTGTTGGGAAAGGAATTATTGTAAGCTTTAAGTAGCATGTGTCATTAGCATGTGTCAGCATGTGTCAGCAGTGTAACGTAGGACGAGTTTCGAGTAGTTATCGGAAAAATGAAAACAATGCATATATCCAATCTACAATTTATTTGCAACACAAACAAAACATACACACTCATTCACCGAGTTTCACACAAATAATGTAATACACTATGATGATTACAGTGTCCGCTGTACTCGAACTAACTATGTCAGTCTCTCGCAAACATACACAAAGTTCCAATCCACAGACGAACACACGTTCATTGGTTTCCACAGAGGAAAACGTCTAAGAACACGCAGTTCCACCAATGCTGAGTTACCACCTCAGTAGCAACCTGGCACTACATGTGCCAAACTCAAAAGAGTATGTCACTCATGTCGACCTACACACACACTGCTGTGCTTCAAATGGTCGCGGTCTCCAAATCTGCACTGTACTCAACATCGCAGACTCTCTATTCGCACTGCTTGCAATGTCCTCCTCAAAACCCGTCCTGGTGTTTCAGTGAGTTGGCTGACCTTACTGTCCAGAGGTCCTGGTGACGTCACTTAGTAGTAACCGAGATGATCCTGGCTTGTAATGTCCACCTCAAGACCTGTCCTGGTGTTTCAGTGAGTTGGCTGATTTTACTGCCCAGAGGTCCTGGTGACGTCACTTAGTAGTAACCGAGATGACCCTGGCTGAGGTAACTGGAGTTGTTGTGGCTGTCACATGGAGATTAAAGAATAATAATACCGAAAACTAATGCTTCCATACAACACTTGCGCACATGTTAAAGAGCCAGAACCACTCCGTTATAGATATTTTTTCATATTTTATTGACTGGAAATGTTGTTTTATACTAATAGATAATATATAAATAAAAAACTTTTATAAAGTTTCGAACTTGAAATTGAAAGGGTACCGGAATTAGTCTCATTAATCAACACCAGGATATGAGTATTGATGAAGAAAAGTCACGTGATACGTTCACACGCGGTCAGAAAAAAAATGGAGGAAGAGATAAGTGGAACGTCCATGTGACATCGCTTGTAAAGATATTTTACAGATAAATGCAATCAATACTCTATATATCCTGTATGGAAATCATCTAACGTATGTATTGATCACATTTTTCAATGCTTAGGTATGACACAAAAACGTGCAGATTACGAGAAACACTACGATTAATTGCAAAGAGGCCCTCAAATGGGGGCTACGATACGGTAACGAACATATAGAACATCGCGAAATGGATCTACCTAAAGCGAATATTCGATGATAAGAATATTTATGAATATGATTTTAGAGTGATACTACATGAGAGAGCCAAACAGAGAGCGATACCGAGTATGAACCAGCCATCTTCCTTCTTTTCGCCTCAGAGTCCGTCAAAACACGTTTTCTTCCCCGCTTCCCTCGCACCCTTTCTGCCATGTTGGAAGACGTCAGATTAATTTACAGTTCATTGCGCATGCGTCAGAGGGCAGAGCTTCCCGCATAATTATGAATTAGCACTGAGTCGTTTCGAGTTTTTTTTTAAAACTATTCATTGCGTTAGATTGGTAGCGATTTACTTTAAAATTGCGGTATTACAGGGTTAGTCAGAACTTTTGCTACCCGAGAAAAATAGAAAATCATGAATTTTTTTTTTATATAAGATAATATCGGTCGAGGAGTGGGTCTAGCTCTTTAAGACATGATCAAAATACTAGCAATTTTCCATTGAAAATCGCTAAATTACTACTATACGTTACATAACGCAACGTGAAGAGTAATTAAAGTAATTATTTCAGCTTAGAAAGACCTAACGACTATCTCGAAAACGATACACAAGACATTTTACGGTATCTCACGGCTTCCATATTTTTTCAAACACGCACGCGTTCTCACCTGAGAATTCTAAATGTCCATAAAATATAAATAGGTTATATTAACTACCTCAACACATAGACTTAGCTATTTAATAAGAAGCGGCCAAACAAAACAGTTAAACATAGGAAAATTATAACGATAGACTTGCCACAGTCTGTAATCTGTGCCTGAACATGTTATACAACCGTTATTGCAGAATAAATCGGGTAAATAACCCGTAAACAATTCACGCGACTGCCATGAATTCCCACTCACCTGGGCAGCTCAAGATATTGTGCAAAAAACTGATACTCAATTTATAATGACTTTAGGCTACGACATACAGACCCCAAATACAACAATATGAAGACAATTTTTAGCATTGAAAGACTGTGTCTTTCATGGATCAATGGCGAATTCTTGCCAATCATAGACAAGTAACATTGACGTTCGACCTTCAAACCTAAGAAAATATCAACGTTTGGAAAAGCTGTATCACGTTTGATTCGAGTAATCAATTGAAGTTACTTTCTGATTAATTCTATCAGGTTCATCATCCAAAAAAGAATAAACAGTTTAATTTTAAAGATCGATGTTCAATACAAACATATGTTTTTGGATGCTGATGTCAAAACCTGCCACAACCATTAACTTTTAGCTTGTTTAGTGAACCAATGTTTTGCAATAGAAACACTACTAGCACATGTTTAAGAGGGAAACGTATCAGTCATGCTGCTGTATCACAAGCTATGAATCATATCTTATTGATATTGGATTCTCAGACTTCACAAAAATCTTGATATTTTTTTTCATTGCTGGCTCCGCCAGTTTCTCAACCAAGCGTTGTATAGACTTCTTAGATCCAATATTGAAACTATTAAATCAATGCTACGACTACATTGTGACACCGTGTACTCCAAAAGTGGAAAGCGACGAAACGAATCTGCTATCGAGGGGGTTAAGTAAATATGTCCTTGGATACAACCTGACAAAGTTTCTGAAAAGAAATGAACTTAACCTTTATTCAAGGTCACAGGGTCAAATTTGTTAAACATCAAAACAACTTCTTCTGAAAAACAAAAAGGCTTAGAAGCATGGTGATTGGCTGTTAGGTTCCTAGGGTGAAGCCGGTCTCAAGGTTCTAATGATCATATCAAGGTGGAAACACCATGAGTCAGTGAGTTTTTTTTCAATATGTCCAGAAGGCGACACCACGAGTCCATGAGCTAATAGTCATATCGAAGTGGCAACACCGTGTGTCAGTGAGTTATTCCAATATGTCCAGAAAACGACATCATGTGTCAATTCAACTTGCCACGAATACAATGCATTATGTCCCGAACACATTTCTGTGTTTCCTGCAATGTATAATACTGCATCAACCGAGTGAATGTCTCGAAGAAAATTCAATAAAATAGGTTCAATATCTAATTTTCTTTGAAATGCTATTTTTGTTTAATAATTCTTTTACATCGCGATACGGTAAAGTCTCCACGTTCGTGGCACGGCATTACAGCCTTGAACCAGTGGTATTTTGTTTCGTAGAATTCTATGTATGTAGACGATAACTAAACCTGAAACAATATATCTATTGCTGGATGTGTGCATCAAGACCATTGCTTTTACAGATCCGTAAATACTTAATAACGGTGAGTGCGAGGCAACACCGGGGGAGAGTGGGGTGAGGTACAGGGGAACACGAAACCTATCTCCTTAGAAGGCATGGGGATGTACAGGGGAACACGAAACCTATCTTCTTAGAAAGGATGGGGGAGGGGGAGGTACAGGGGAACACGAAACCTTTCTCCTTAGAAAGGATGGGGGAGGGGGAGGTACAGGGGAACACGAAACCTTTCTCCTCAGCAAGAATGTGGGAGGGGGAGGTACAGGGGAACAAGAAACCTATCTCCTTAGAAAGAGGAGGATGTAGAGGGGAACACGAAACATATCTCCTTAGAAAGATAAGAGAACGTACAGGGGAACACGAAACCTATCTCCTTAGAAGGAAAGGTTGAGGGGGAGGTACAGGGGAACACGAAACCTATCTCCTTAGAAAGAAATGGGGAGGTACAGGGGAACACGAAAAATATCTGCTTAGAAAGAAATGGGGAGGTACAGGGGAACACAAAACCTATCTCCTTAGAAAGAAAATGAAAGGAACAGGGGAACACGAAACTTATCATCTTAGAAAGAAAGGGGAGGGGGAAATACAGGGGAAAACGAAACCTATATCTTTAAACGGAAAGGGGGAGGGGGAGGTACAGGGGAACACGGAACATATCCCCTTGGGAAGAAAGGGGAGGTACAGGGTAACACGAAACCTATCTTTTAGTAAGAAAGGGCGAAGGTGAGATACAGGGAACACGAAACCTATATCCTTAGAAAGAAAGGGGGAAGGTGAGATACAGGGAACACGAAACCTATCTCCTTAAAAAGAGGTAGAGGTATAGGGGAACACGAAACCTATCTTCTTAAAAAGAATGTGGGAGGGGGAGGTACAAGGGAACACGAAACCTATCTCTTTAGAAAGATATAAAGGGAACGTACAGGGGAACACGAAACATATCTTCTTAAAAAGAATGTGGGAGGCGGAGGTACAGGGGGACACGAAACCTATCTCTTTAGAAAGATATAAAGGGAACGTACAGGGGAACACGAAACCTTTCTCCTTAGAAAAAGGGGGAGGTACAGTAAACACGAAACCAATCTCCTTAGAAAGAAATGGGGAGGTACAGGGGAACACGAAACCGATCTCCTTAGGAAGAAAGGGAAGGAACCGAGTAACACAAAACCTATCTCCTTAGGAATAAAGAGGGAGGGGGAGGTACAGGGGAACACGAAACAAATCTCCTCAGAAAGAAATGGGGAGGGGGTACAGGGGAACACAAAACATATCTCCCTAGCAAGAATGTGGGAGGGGGAGATACAGGGGAACATGAAACCTATCTCCTTAGCAAGAAACGTGGAGGTTGAGGTACGAGGGAAAACGGATCCTATCTCCTTAGCAAGAAAGGGGATGTACAGAGGAACACGAAATCTATCATCTTAGCAAGAAAGAGGAAGTACAGGGGATAACGAAACCTATCTCATTATACAGAAAGGGAGAGGGGGAGATACAAGGGAACACGGAACCTATCTCCTTAGAAAGAAAAGGGAATGTACAGGGGAACACGAAGCCTATCTTCTTAGAAAGAATGTGTGAGGCGGAGGTACAGGGGACACGAAAAAAATCTCCTTAGAAAGAGGAGAAGTAAAGGGGAACACGGAACCAATCTCCTTAATAAGAAAGGGGGAGGGTGAGGAACAGGGGAACACAAAACGTATCTCCTTAGAAATAATGGGAGAGTGGGAGGTACAGTGGAACACGAAACTTATATCCTTAGAAAGAAAAGGGAATGTACAGGGGAACACGAAACCTATCTTCTTAGAAAGAATGTGTGAGGCGGAGGTACAGGGGGACACGAAAAATATCTCCTTAGAAAGAGGGGAAGTAAAGGGGAACACAAAACCAATGTCATTAGAAAGAATGTGGGAGAGGGAGGTACAAGGGAACACGGAACCTATCATCTTAGAAAGAAAGGGGTAGGGGGAGGTGCAGGTGAACACGAAACATATCTCATTAGAAAGAAAATGGGAGATACAGGGGAACACGAAACCTATCTCCTTAGAAAGAAAAGGGAATGTACAGGGGAACACGAAGCCTATCTTCTTAGAAAGAATGTGTGAGGCGGAGGTACAGGGGACACGAAAAAAATCTCCTTAGAAAGAAAGGGGATGTACAGGGGAACAAGAAACCTATCTCCTTACAAAGAAAGGGGAGGGGGAAGTACAGGGGAACACGGAACCTATCTCCTTAATAAGAAATGGGGAGGGTGAGGAACAGGGGAACACAAAACGTATCTCCTTAAAAATAATGGGAGAGTGGGAGGTACAGTGGAACACGAAACCTATATCCTTAGAAAGAATAGGGAATGTACAGGGGAACACGAAACCTATCTTCTTAGAAAGAATGTGTGAGGCGGAGGTACAGTGGGACACGAAAAATATCTCCTTAGAAAGAGGGGAAGTAAAGGGGAACACAAAACCAATGTCATTAGAAAGAATGTGGGAGAGGGAGGTACAAGGGAACACGGAACCTATCATCTTAGAAAGAAAGGGGTAGGGGGAGGTGCAGGTGAACACGAAACATATCTCATTAGAAAGAAAATGGGAGATACAGGGGAACACGAAACCTATCTCCTTAGAAAGAAAAGGGAATGTACAAGGGAACACGAAGCCTATCTTCTTAGAAAGAATGTGTGAGGCGGAGGTACAGGGGACACGAAAAAAATCTCCTTAGAAAGAGGAGAAGTAAAGGGGAACACGGAACCAATCTCCTTAGACAGAAAGGGGGAGGGGGAGATACAGGGAAACACGGAACCTATCTCCTTAATAAGAAAGGGGGCGGGTGAGGAACAGGGGAACACAAAACGTATCTCCTTAAAAATAATGGGAGAGTGGGAGGTACAGGGGAACACGAAACCTATCTCCTTAGAAAGAAAATGGGAGGGTGAGGAACCGGGAACACAAAACGTATCTCCTTAGAAATAATTGGAGAGTGGGAGGTACAGGGGAACACGAAACCTATCTCCTTAGAATGAAAGGGGAAGGGGAAGTACAGGGGAACACGAAACAAATCCCCGTAGGAAGAAAGGGGAGGTACAGGGTAACACGAAACCTATCTCCTTAGTAAGAATGTAGGAGGGGGAGGTACAGGGGAACACGGAACCTATCTCCTGAGAAAGAAAGGGGATGTACAGGGGAACACGAAACCTATCTCCTTACAAAGAAAGGGGTAGGGGGAGGTACAGGGGAACACGAAACTTATCTCATTAGAAAGAAAATGGGAGATACAGGGGAACACGAAACCTATCTCCTTAGAAAGAATGTGTGAGGCGGAGGTACAGGGGACACGAAAAATATCTCCTTAGAAAGAGGGGAAGTAAAGGGGAACACGGAACCAATCTCCTTAGAAAGAAAGTAGGAGGGGGAAGTACAAGAGGAACACGGAACACATCTCCTTACAAAGAAGGGGGTATGGGAAGGTACAGGGGAACAAGAAACTTATCTCCTTAGAAAGAAAGGGGATGTACAGGGGAACACGAAATCTATCTACTTACAAACAAAGGGATAGGGGGAGGTACAGGGGAACACGAAACCTATCTCCTTAGTCGGAATGGGGGAGGGGAAAGTAGAGGGGAACACGAAACGTATCTTCTTAGTAAGAAAGAGGGAAGTACAGGGGAACACGAAACCTATCTTCTTAGAAAGAATGTGTGAGGCGGAGGTACAGGGGGACACGAAAAATATCTCCTAAGAAAGAGGGGAAGTAAAGGGAACACGGAACCAATCTCCTTAGAAAGAATGTGGGAGAGGGAGGTACAAGGGAACATGGAACCTATCATCTTAGAAAGAAAGGGGAACAGGGGAACACGAAACATCTTCTGACAAAGAAAGGGGTAGGGGGAGGTAAAGGGGAACAGAAAACTATCTCCTTAGAAAGAAAATGGGAGATTCAGGGAACACGTAACCTATCATCTTAGAAAGAAAGGGGATGGGGAAGTACAGGGGAAAACGAAACCTATCTCCTTAATAAGAAAGGGGGAGGGTGAGGAACAGGGGAACACAAAACGTATCTCCTTAGAAATAATAGGAGAGTGGGAGGTACAGTGGAACACGAAACCTACGGTCCACAGTTTTGTGAGTTCGTGTAACCGATATGTAAATATAGCTGTTTCCGATATTGTGAACAAGGCACAGACGACAGACTGTGGTAAGTTATGTTTCTTTCTTCCGTTTCCATATGTTTTTTTTCTGGCATTATTTTATCCATGCCGTCAAATCTATCGGGTCAAGCAATCGAGGTGTCGGTGCGCTCCAATCATGCGTAACTATTGTTGATACATGTAGTACACTTGTTTTGTGGTGTGTTTCTGCTATATCATTTTAATTTCATACTTCCTATTGATTTCTGGTGTATTTAGATAATATAAACATAATAGATTGTTGTGTGTAGAATTATTTAATAAATATAGGGTTCTTGTCCATTTTAAAATTCTATGGAAGCTCTGAGCTAGAGCTATAGCGTTAGTTGGAGTGTGTACGCGCACTGGGTAAAAAAGTATGGAAGCCGTGAGACGCCAACTTCTATGAATTGTGCTGAGTCGTGTTTTTATAGCCATTTGGAGCCGCACACTTATCCCTTTATCTTTATTATATTGATTTACGTATATTTACAATATATTAATGAATATTTATATTATTGATAATTAATTATTAGTTAATTAGTATGCCAGGTGAGAGTGAATCTGTGTGACTACAGCATTATTTTCCACTATGTATTATTGTAGCTTCACATAACGGACTAGGATTCTCAGCTATCAAGCCAGGACCAGTCAGCTGTGCCAACTCATTGTGACTCCAGCGTCAGGACCGACCGGATAAGTTCTCTTCGCCAGGGTCAAGGTCAGCATGGAATACATGTGTTGGGTCGTTACGTAGGCCAGGGTCAGCGACTTGCTTGGAGGCTGAGTCACAGTATATCTACTATTGGGATGGCTGTCGTGTCAAGGACACTAGTGTGTACATCCCAGCTTTCCTGTCGTGTCTTGGACACTAGTGAGTTTGCCAATTTGGGCGTTTCAAGCAAGCATGGTGCTGCTTGATGTGTTTATACCTCTTGGCTCTGGATTGAGCGTGGTTGCAGGTTAGCGACTGTATTGCACCGGAACTGTACCAGGATCCCATTCGTCGTTGTGTGTGTAGCTACAGACTGTAACTTGTAATAATTGTGTTTGTGAATGAGTGAATTAGTGAGTGTGACGTGTGGGTATTATAGGTTTTTTTTTTATTTAATCTCTTTATTGTCATCATTGTAAATAAACATTTGTCATTGCAATCAATCTTTTCGGTGTTCATTCCCCGGATCGCTGACCGACGCTCGTTCCACGTTAACACCACACCTTAAACTATTGAAACTGCCCTGAAATCCAGTCTAAATACATTCTTAAGTTGTTACTGACTTATTTTATACCTGTTACCTACTGTCACAATGATACCAACAGTTTTTTATTGATGAAATTTCATTATGAACGAGTTTCAGTGTGTTTTTCATTTATTTATAGCAATTCTGAGATTAAACTTGTCAAACATAGTAAAGCACATTTTAAGTAGATTATTTTTTTCTAATGTGCTATAAACATCACAATTAGTTTTTTTTTAATTTCATTAAAATCCCTCTGACTAGGAAATGATCGATCGATATATCGCTTAACTGTGTATCTCGAATAGCTATCGAGTAATATAGATTTTCCCGCATGGTGTGTTTTGACCAATTCTGCTCTCAAATTAGGAAGAAAGGGAGGTGATTTGAAAAATTAGGAACTCAATAAGTCTTAAATTTACTTGAATAAAGTTTCAATTGAAACTGAATTGAGTAGTTTGTGCTTCTGTGAATTTAGATAACTGAAAAGCAGATTGATACTACATATATGAAGTCTGATGTTATGATGTTATGGTAACGGCTGATGTCATCAGTACTATGACGTCATCAATTGCTAATGATGGCTTCACCAATGCACTGTGATGTCATAGGGAAGGCTAGAAATCTCACAAAACTTCAAATTAACATCTGACACATTTCTCGAAAGTAATTAACAGTGATATGACATTAGATATTCTTAAATGTCATGTGTATGACATCACAATCACCTATGCTTACTGCCCCCCCACCCTTCTTCAAGTGTGATATTAGAAAGCCTATGACATTACAATATTGTTCGAAAAATAGTATTTTTTACAGCTGTAACTATGGAAATGTAATTTTATGACAATATTAACATGATTGTATGCCTAATCTATGAGAAATACATAAACATTATTGAGTAAAAATCATCAACAAAGAGAATTTATCCAAAATTCAAAAACTCATACTTTATTTCTTAGTTACCATGGATACCACACCTTAAACTATTGGAATTGCCCTGAAATCCAGTCTAAATACATTCTAAAGTTGTTACTGACTTATTTCATACCTGTTACCTACTGTAGAACAGTTTTCCAACTGATACCAACAGCTGAAATTCTCACCCACAAGAGCACCCAAATTACCTCCCTTATGCACCCCTGATGAAATTAAAATAAAATCATTATGAACGAGTTTCAGTGTGTTTTTCATGTATTTATAGCAATTATGGAAAGGATTAAACTTAATCAAACATAGTAAAGCACATTTTAAGTAGATTAATTTTTTCTAATGTGCTATAAACATCACAATTAGTTTTTTTTAATTTCATTAAAATCCCTCTGAGTGTCTAGGAAATGATCAGACGAACAAATCGATATATCGCTTAACTGTGTATCTCGAATAGCTATCGAGTAATATAGATTTTCCCGCATGGTGTGTTTTGACCAATTCTGCTCTCAAATTAGGAAGAAAGGGAGGTGATTTGAAAAAGTAAGAACTCAATAAGTCTTAAATTTACTTGAATAAAGTTTCAATTGAAACTGAATTGAGTAGTTTGTGCTTCTGTGAATTTAGATAACTGAAAAGCAGATTGATACTACATATATGAAGTCTGATGTTATGATGTCATGGTAACGGCTGATGTCATCAGTACTATGACGTCATCAATTGCTAATGATGGCTTCACCAATGCACTGTGATGTCATAGGGAAGGCTAGAAATCCCACAAAACTTCAAATTAACATCTGACACATTTCTCGAAAGTAATTAACAGTGATATGACATTAGATATTCTTAAATGTCATGTGTATGACATCACAAACACCTATGCTTACTGCCCCCCCACCCTTCTTCAAGTGTGATATTAGAAAGCCTATGACATTACAATATTGTTCGAAAAATAGTATTTTTTACAGCTGTAACTATGGAAATGTAATTTTATGACAATATTAACATGATTGTATGCCTAATCTATGAGAAATACATAAACATTATTGAGTAAAAATCATCAACAAAGAGAATTTATCCAAAATTCAAAAACTCATACTTTATTTCTTAGTTACCATGGATACCACACCTTAAACTATTGAAATTGCCCTGAAATCCAGTCTAAATACATTCTAAAGTTGTTACTGACTTATTTTATACCTGTTACCTACTGTAGAACAGTTTTCCAACTGATACCAACAGCTGAAATTCTCACCCACAAGAGCACCCAAATTACCTCCCTTATGCACCCCTGATGAAATTAAAATAAAATCATTATGAACGAGTTTCAGTGTGTTTTTCATGTATTTATAGCAATTATGGAAACGATTAAACTTAATCAAACATAGTAAAGCACATTTTAAGTAGATTATTTTTTTCTAATGTGCTATAAACATCACAATTAGTTTTTTTTTAATTTCATTAAAATCCCTCTGAGTGTCTAGGAAATGATCAGACGAACAAATCGATATATCGCTTAACTGTGTATCTCGAATAGCTATCGAGTAATATAGATTTTCCCGCATGGTGTGTTTTGACCAATTCTGCTCTCAAATTAGGAAGAAAGGGAGGTGATTTGAAAAATTAGGAACTCAATAAGTCTTAAATTTACTTGAATAAAGTTTCAATTGAAACTGAATTGAGTAGTTTGTGCTTCTGTGAATTTAGATAACTGAAAAGCAGATTGATACTACATATATGAAGTCTGATGTTATGATGTCATGGTAACGGCTGATGTCATCAGTACTATGACGTCATCAATTGCTAATGATGGCTTCACCAATGCACTGTGATGTCATAGGGAAGGCTAGAAATCTCACAAAACTTCAAATTAACATCTGACACATTTCTCGAAAGTAAATATTGGAAAAATAGTATTTTTTACATTTTGGAAATGTAATTTTATGACAATATTAACATGATTGTATGCCTAATCTATGAGAAATACATAAACATTATTGAGTAAAAATCATCAACAAAGAGAATTTATCCAAAATTCAAAAACTCATACTTTATTTCTTAGTTACCATGGATACCACACCTTAAACTATTGGAATTGCCCTGAAATCCAGTCTAAATACATTCTAAAGTTGTTACTGACTTATTTCATACCTGTTACCTACTCTAGAACAGTTTTCCAACTGATACCAACAGCTGAAATTCTCACCCACAAGAGCACCCAAATTACCTCCCTTATGCACCCCTGATGAAATTAAAATAAAATCATTATCAACGAGTTTCAGTGTGTTTTTCATGTATTTATAGCAATTATGGAAACGATTAAACTTAATCAAACATAGTAAAGCACATTTTAAGTAGATTATTTTTTTCTAATGTGCTATAAACATCACAATTAGTTTTTTTTTAATTTCATTAAAATCCCTCTGAGTGTCTAGGAAATGATCAGACGAACAAATCCATATATCGCTTAACTGTGTATCTCGAATAGCTATCGAGTAATATAGATTTTCCCGCATGGTGTGTTTTGACCAATTCTGCTCTCAAATTAGGAAGAAAGGGAGGTGATTTGAAAGTAAGAACTCAATAAGTCTTAAATTTACTTGAATAAAGTTTCAATTGAAACTGAATTGAGTAGTTTGTGCTTCTGTGAATTTAGATAACTGAAAAGCAGATTGATACTACATATATGAAGTCTGATGTTATGATGTCATGGTAACGGCTGATGTCAGCAGTACTATGACGTCATCAATTGCTAATGATGGCTTCACCAATGCACTGTGATGTCATAGGGAAGGCTAGAAATTCTCACAAAACTTCAAATTAACATCTGACACATTTCTCGAAAGTAATTAACAGTGATATGACATTAGATATTCTTAAAT